>NC_072440.2:77726969-78030000 GCF_028878055.3 Symphalangus syndactylus | reverse complement strand
GATGAGAATCTCTTGAACCCAGGAGGTAGAGATTGCAGTGAGCCGTGATCATGCCACTGCACTCCAGCCTGGGCAATAGAGTGAGACTCAGTCTCAAAAAAAAAAAAAAAAAGAAAAAAAATTGTTACATCTAAAGCCAAAGGGAAAAGGAAACCAACAAATGACTTTTTAGGAAAAAGCATTAAGGATGAAAACCTTCTTTTGGAAACACTGTAATTGAGGCAGAAAAAGTGGTCTGTGAAAATGGAAGGGGAAGTCCAATGATATATTTTAATTGTTTCTTGAGAATGCAGTTGAAACTGGGTTTCCCCACTTGTGGGGTGGATAACTGGTACAGGATAAAATAAAGTGGCATGGAAATATTTCCTCTTTCTTCTGTTCCCCTACTTATAATATTTTATTTATTTATTTTATTTATGTTTTAGAGATGGAGTCACACTCTGTCACCCAGGCTGGAGTGCAGTGGCAGGATCTTAGCTTACTGCAACCTTCGCCTCCTGGGTTCAAGCAATTCTCCTGTCTCAGGTTCCCAAGTAGCTGGGACTACAGACGTGTACCACCATGCCCGGCTGATTCTTGTATTTTTAGTAGAGATGGAGTTTCGCCGTGTTGGCCAGGCTGGTCTCGAACTCCTGGCTTCATGTGATCCACTCTCGAACTCCTGGCTTCATGTGATCCACCCACCTCAGCCCCGCAAAGTGCTGGGATTACAGGTGTGAGCCACTGCGCCCCGGCCTTAACATTTTATTTTATAGTGTATTTTAAAAACTCAGAATCTAAGTAAGGTTTAAACAGTGCACATTGGTTTGTTTTTTAAATCTTTTAGGTCTCTCCCTCACCTCCTTTTTATTTTATTTTTATTTTTTATTTTTTGGTATTTTCAGAGCCGTGTAAACATCACCATTGTTAATTTCACAACATTTTAATTACCTCAGAAAGAAACTTTGTAACCATTAGCAGTCATTCATCTTTCCCCCTCCCCTCAGCCCCTGGGAACCACTCATCTACTTTCTGTCTCTGGATGTGCCTGTTGTGGGTATTTCATATAAATGAAATCATACAATATGTGACCTCTCTTATCTGTCTTTTTTCACTCGGTATAATTTTCCTGAGGTTAAACCACGTTACAGCATATATCTGTACTTCATTCCTTTTTGTGGCCAAATTATATTCCTTTATGTGGATATCATATATTTTGTTTATTCATGCATCAAAAATGGGCATTTGAGTTGTTTCCACTTTTTAGCTGTTCTGAATAATAATGCTGCTATGAATGTTCACGCACAAGTTTTTGTGGGGGCAAGTCTCTTCATTTCTCTTGGGCATGTATGTAAGAGTGGAATTGCAGGGTCATATGGTAACTGTGTTTAACCACTTGAGGAGCTGTGTCAGACTGTTTTCCAAAGTGGCTGCACCATTTTAACTTCTCACCAGCAGCATATGAGGGTTCTGTTTCTCCACACCTTTTTTTAATAATAAACATTCTAGTGAGTGTGAAGTGGTATTTCTTCATAGTTTTGATTTGCATTTCCCTAGTGACTAGTGATGTTGAGCGTCTTATCTTGTGCTTATTGACCAATTGTGTATACTCCTTGGAGAAATGCCTATTCAGATCCTTTGGCCATTTTAACATTCGGTTGTCTTTTTTTTTTTTTTTTTTTTTTTGAGACGGAGTCTCGCTCTGTCGCCCAGGCTGGAGTGCAGTGGCACAGTCTCGGCTCACTGCAAGCTCCGCCTCCTGGGTTCACGCCATTCTCCTGCCTCAGCCTCTCCGAGTAGCTGGGACTACAGGCGCCCGCCACCACGCCCGGCTAATTTTTTTTGTATTTTTAGTAGAGACGGGGTTTCACCGTGGTCTCTATCTCCTGACCTCGTGATCCGCCCGCCTCGGCCTCCCAAAGTGCTGGGATTACAAGCGTGAGCCACCGCGCCCGGTTGTCTTTTTATTGCTGATCTGTAAGAATCCTCTGTAATTTCTAGATACAAGTCCCTTATCAGGTTTATTGTTTACAAAAATTTTCTCCCCTTCCATGGTTCGTCTTTTGATTTTTTCTTTTTTTTTTTTTGAGTTGGAGTCTTGCTCTGTCATCCAGGCTGGAGTGCTGGAGTACAGTGAGCAATCTTGGCTCACTGAAACCTCTGCCTCCCAGGTTCAAGTGATTCTCCTGCCTCATCCTCTGGAGTAGCTGGGACTACAGGTGCACAGCCCCACACCCAGCTAACTTTTTTGTAGTTTTAGTAGAGATGGGGTTTTGCCATGTTGACCGGGCTGCTCTCGAACTCCTAGCCTCAAGTGATCCGCCTACCTCGGCCTCCCAAAGTGCTGGGTTTACAGGCATGAGCCACCACGCCTGGCCAATTTTTGTATTATTAGTGTTGATGGGGTTTTACCATGCTGGCCAGCTGGTCTCAAGCTCCTGACCTCAATTGATCTGCCTGCCTCAGCCTCCCAAAGTGCTGGGATTACAAGCCTGAGCCACCGTGCCTGGGCTCTTTTCACTTTCTTGATGGTGTTTTTTGAAGCAGTCTTTTTTTAAACTGCAAGCTGCCCTTTAATCTCTCTCCTTTTTCCCCTTGCATTTGTTGTTGAAGGAAACACAGTTATTAATCCCAAGGATCCTTTGCAGGCCTCTGCTGATTGCATCCTTTTGGTGTGGCATAAAGTGTTTTTCAGTCTCTTGTATGTGCTATAAATTGGTAATTAGAGTCTGCTGTATTTTTGAGTTGAAAATGTTTGAGTAGAGTCAGAGGTGAGATGGGTGCAAAGCTGAATACATTAAGTACAAATAACCAGGAAGGGGAATGGCCCTACATAATATATATACACAAGATAAATGGGTATCATGAGGCCAGAAACAACTAAGATGACCATTAATTGGGGAGTAGGTAAACCTGGTGTGCTGTGGTCACCTGATGGAAAGCCTCAGAAATGTTAAAAGAAGTGATACGGATTCATACACATCACCGTGGCTGTATCTCAATGTTAATGTTCTTTAAAAAAAGCAGGGTGGGTCTGACGTGATTGCTCACACCTGTAATCTGAGCACTTTGGGAGGCCCAGGCGGTAGGATTGCTTGAGTCCAGGAGTTTGAGACCAGCCTGGGCAACATAATGAGATCTCATCTCAATTAAAAAAAAAAGCAGGGTGTAGAATTATACCTAAAATATATACCTTGATGCAAATTAAAACATACACAAGACAATATTTATGGATTCATATATGTATGTAGACCTAAAAAGATTATCAGGAAGAAAGATGCCTGCCAGACATGTGTAGGTGGTTATTGTAGGGTGGTGGTCACAATTTATTTATTTTTCTTTAAAGAACCCAGTAGATAGGAATACTTGATTGCCCACCTCTTCAGACTATGTAAGGAATGCTGATTTTCAGATATGTGTTTGCTGTTACTGGGAAAGTAGAACTTGTAGAGCCAGAAAGTCATTATTATACTCAAGTTTTGTCTTTTCTAAGTGTTCATCCTGAAATTCCTGGATGCTCCTTTCCATCAGTTTTTTTTTTTTTTTGGAGACGGAGTCTTGCTCTGTCACCCAGGCTGGAGTGCAGTGGTGCGATCTCGGCTCACTGCAAGCTCTGCCTCTTGGGTTCAGGCCATTCTCTTGCTTCGGCCTCCTGAGTAGCTGGGACTACAGGTGCCTGCACCACGCCCAGCTAATTTTTTGTATTTTTAGTAGAGACGGGGTTTCACCGTGTTAGCCAGGATGGTCTCGATCTCCTGACCTCATGAACCGCCCGCCTCGGCCTCCCAAAGTGCTGGGATTACAGGCGTGAGCCACCGCGCCCGGCTTCCATCAGAGTTTTTTAAGGAGACACTGAGATTCCTGTTTCAAGGGTGAGGAAAGCCAGGCCCATAGTGATCAAATAATTTGTGTAACAGATGAGCTCTAAGATTCATCATATATCAGAGTTTTGGGCTTAATGGGTAATTTACTGGTGTTTCTTTCCTGATGTTAATGTATATTTTGGCAGCTTTCTATTAAAAAAATTTTTTAATTAATGAATATTTTTTTGAGACAGATTCCCACTGTGTTGTCCAGGCTGGAGTGCAGTGCCGTGATCTTGGCTCACTGCAACCTCTGCCTCTTGGGCTCCAGTGATTCTCGTGCCTCAGCCTCCCAAGTAGCTGGGATTACGGGCACACACCACCACGCCTGGCTAATTTTTTGTATTTTTAGTAGAGATGGGTTTTGCCATGTTGCCCAGGCTGGTCTCAAAATTCTGAGCTCAGGTGATCTGCCTGCCTTGCCCTCCCAAAGTGCTAGGATTACAGGCGTGAGCCACCGCACCTGGCTTACAATTTTTTTTTTTTTTTTTTGTAGAGACTGGGTCTTACTACGTTGCCCAGGTTCATCTGGTACTCCTGGCCTTAAGCCATCCTGTCTCAACCTTCCAAAGTGCTGAGATTATAGTCATGAGCCACTGTGCCCATCTGCTTTTTCTTAGTTTTCTGGAATGTTGAAGGTCACAGTTTTCTCCTTGGCACTGACTGGGCCCTCTCTAGCAGTAGCTTGTACTTAGAATAAAGAATCAGCTGAAATGAATGAATGAATGAAAAAAGAATATTTGTGGTTTTCATTCAAAGTAGAAAAGTGATGCTGTCAACATTTTTTCCCCTTGTGAAGGCACTGGATTGATCTATGATGGTGGAATGCAAGAAGTACATGTTCCACCATCAGCAAACAGTTGACCCCCACCTCTGCTAGCAATTGGCGATGGACTAGGTCCTACTGATGTTGGTTCTTCTGCCTCCTGGTTGCTTGACTCCAAGTAACTGATAGGAACTCAAATGCTTAGCGCTCTTAAAATTTGGAACTAAAATCAAGATTTTATAGATTTCTCTAAATTGTGGCAATGTGAGCATATTTCCAGATAAAGCACCTTCCATCTGCCACTGTCTTGTCTATACATAGGCCATGTATTTGCAGTGGGGGTGATATCACCCCCAAGGGGGTGAACACTGGTTCTCAGGAGAGAAAAAAAAAACTTACTTGGATGTATAAAGCACAGATAGGCATATAGTACATAAACAGATGTACATTGTATCTGTGGTATTACTTTTTCATGGAGGGATGATTAGCAAAAAAATGTCTAAAAAGTATCCTTAGGGGGAAAGAATGAAAAAGATTGAGCTGGACACAGTGGCTCACACCTGTAATTTCAGCACTTTAGGAGGCTAAGGTGGGAGGATCGCTTGAGCCCAGGAGTTTGAGACCAGCCTGGGCAACATAGTGGGACCCGTCTGTGTATACACACAGACACACACACACACACACACACACACACACACACGCAAATTAGCTGGGTGTAGTGGTGCATGCCTATGGTCCTAGCCACTCGGGAGGCTGGGCTGAGGTGGGAGGATCACTTGAGCCTGGGAGGTTGAGGCTACAGTGAGCTGTGAATGTACCATTGCACTCCAGCCTGGGTGACATAGCCAGACCCCTCAGACCCTGTCTCAAAAAAAAAAAAAAAAAAGATTGAGAAACACTGATATAGGCTGCAGTAATTTTATTATTATCATACAACTTTGCATCTTGCTTTCACCATTAACATTTCAGGATAAAACTTTACCACATTGCTCCGTGGGCTCACTATTGATCACTTTTATGGACTGTACAGTCCATCATTCATCCATCATTTTGCACGTAGTGCAACTTTTAACTATTGATTCTAGTTGTAGAAACTTAGTCTATCTTCCTCTCTCCCTCTCCTCCCTCTCTCCCTCTCTCTCTCCCTTCCTGCCTTTCTTCTTCTCTTTCCTCTCTTTCTTTTTCTTTTGAGACAGGGTTTTGCTCTGTTGCCCAGGCTGGAGTGCAGTGGTGGTACAATTATAGCTCACTGCAGCCTTGACCTCCTGGGCTCAAGTGATCCTCCCACCTCAGCCTCCTGAGTGGCTAGGACTAAAGGTGCGCCACCACCCCCGTCTAACTTTTTAATTTGGTGTAGAGACAGGGTCTCACTATATTGTCCGGGCTGGTCTTGAACTGCAGACCTCAAGTGATCCTCCTGCTTCAGCCTCCCAAAGTGCCAGATTACAGGTGTGAACCACTATACCTGGCTTTCCTTCATTCTTTTTTGTTTCTGTTATAAGTAATGATGCAGTGAACATTTTTTTTTCAAGGTAGTTTTCCATCCTTTAGATTATGTCTGTAGGGTGATTTTCCAAAAGTAGCATTAACATTGAAGAGTTTATCACTTTTGATTCCTTTCTTTTTGGCCTATAATTAAACTCAGTTGAATTGATTTGATTTTTCCAAAGTGGTTGCACTAGTTTCAAATGCTGCCAGGAAGAATAAGGGCTCTGGTGGAAGCAGAGGTTGGCCAGAAATTCGGGATTCAACATTCAGCAAACATGGGATGATAATTTGGTGCATCCTCTATCACTTATCAAAAGGTTGTTACCACTGGGGTCTGTTGAAGCAAAAGGATTTTGTTGGGATCGTGCTGAGTGTGTTAGCCAGGACTGTTTTCAATGGAATGTGGCAGAAGCTGATCAAACTGATTTCAACAACATGGGAATGTATGGTGTCTTGTAATGGAAAAGTCTAGACATAGGGCTGGCTTCGAGCTTAGCTGGATCCACGTGTTAAAGGACTATCAGGATTATCTTTCTGTCTGGCTGTCAACTCGTCTTTTCTCTCTGTTGGCTTCATCCGTAGGCAGCTATGCCTCCACGGAGCGGGCTGGCCATGTGGTCATCCTGCGACCCATCATTGTGACTTTGGTTGGCCAGGTCTGGACCATCAGTCTAGTCTGGAGCCTGTGGCTGGGAGTCCATTCTACTAAATTGTCTGAATGGAGGATGAACTTCAGGGGAAGGGCTGCTGTAATTTTGGATGGGGTGGTTAGGAATGTGATGTGGCAGCAGAGGCTTCATGAGGCAGGTGGCTCCTAGGTTTTCTTCCTGAGCAGCTGAAAGGGGTGGGAATTGGCTTATCTTTTTTTTTTTTTTTTTTTTTTTTGAGATGGAGTCTCTCGCTGTGTCACCCAGGCTGGACTGTAGTGGCACGATGTTGGCTCACTGCAACCTCTGTCTCCCACATTCAAGCGATTCTCCCACCTCAAGCGCCACCATGCCTGGCTCATTATTGTATTTTTAGTAGAGATGGGGTTTTGCCATGTTGGCCAGGCTGGTCTTGAACTCCTGACCTCAGGTGATTCACCGCCCTCGGGCTCCCAGAATGCTGGGATGACAGGTGTCAGCCACTGTGCCTGACCAGAATTGCCTTTTCCTGAGGTGGGAGAGCCTGTAGGGGAGCAGGTTAGGTGGGGGCTGAGCAGTTTGAAGCCTGCAAGGGGAGTGAGGACTCTTTGCCGTGACTTTTTGCTGTCCGGGAGCCCTTCAGAGACCTGGCGCTAGTGTTTCCTCTGCCCACCCAGGCAGTACCCTACTTCCTCCGAGGAGGGAAACTTGCCCACTCCATCTCATTTTTCTTTGCTTGCATCTGTGTTTCTTGGAATCTGCTCTTTCCTCCTACAATTAAAAAAAAAAAAAAAAAAGCAAAAACTCAAAATGACATTAAAGACTATTGTGAAAACAGAATATACCTTTAAATATACATTCCTGGCACATTTGATATGTAAATTTGTAGGTATTCCTCTTCTGCCTTTGCTCAAAGCATACACTATATATGCATTTTGCATAATTGCATTGTATCTATGTTTGAATGAGCGTTTCTGCTTACATGATAGCACTTATCCACGTTCCTTCTCTTCACAATTCTTTGAAAAGGCAGCATAGCATTCCACCAAACTGATGTACCGCAGCTATTTAACCTCTCTCCCATTGCAAAAGACAGTCAATTCCATTTATGGTATTCTAGGATAGGATTGGTAGGCGTTTCCTGTGAAGGGCCAGATAGTAAATATTTTCTGCTTTGTGGGCCATCTGGTCTCAGCCTCAAGTATTCATCTCTGCTGTCGTAGTATGAAGGTAGCCACAGACCATGGGTAAATGAAAGGACGTGGCTGTGTTCCAATAAAACTTTATTTAGAGAAAGTCAGCAGCTGGATTTGGCTTGGGGGCTATAGTTGACTGACCCCTACACTAGGACACTGCAATAAAAATCTTCGTGTCCACTGATGCTCAGGAAGCCATTGTGTTATTGTGGAAAAGCTTTGGATGCAGACAAGTTCTGGATTTAACTCCCTGTTGAAGAAGTTGGGCAGTTTTTTGTTTTCTGTCTTATTTTTTTGAGACAGGGTCTCACTCTGTCACCCAGGCTGGAGTGCAGTGGTGCCGTCATAGCTCACTGCAGCCTCAACCTCCTGGACTCAAGTGATCTTTCCTCCTCAGCTCCCCAGGAGGCTGGGACTACAGGTGTGTGCCACCATACCTGGCTAATCTTTTTTTTTGTTTGTTTTAAATTTTCATAGAGACAAGGCCTCACTATGTTGCCTAGGCTGGTCTCGAACTCCTGAGCCCAAGCAGCCCTCCCTCCTTGGCGTCCCAAAGTGCTAGAGTTACAAGCGTGAGCCACTGCACCCGGCCTGGGCAGATTTTTGAACTTCTCTGACTCTTACTCTTTTTTTTTTTTTTTTTTTTTGAGACAGAGTCTCGCTCTGTCACCCAGGCCGGAGTACAGCAGTGTGATCACTGCAACCTTCACCTCCTGGGTTCAAGTAATTCTCCCGCCTCAGCCTCCCGAGTAGCTGGGACTACAGGCGTGTGTCACCACGCCCAGCTAATTTTTGTATTATTAGTAGAGACTGGGTTTCACCATGTTGTTCAGGCTCGTCTTGAATTCCTGGCCTTGTGATCCGTCTGCCTCGGCCTCCCAAAGTGCTGGGATTATAGGCGTGAGCCAGCACTCCTGACTCTGACTCTTACTCTTAATTCCCTTTTCAGAAAATGGAAATTAAAAAGCAAGTAATGAATGTATAGTGCCTTTCTCAGGACCTGGAACATAGAGGACCAGGTGAAATTGTTATTTGTATCTTTTCTCATTTTCCCTGTTCCTTTTTAGCTTAATTTCCAAGGTGTCAAAAGAGATTTTGATTTATTTTTGTAGCTTTTGATATGCATTGCCACATCGCTTTTCAGAACTTACTGCACCCATAGATTGTTACCAGTGGTGTGTACTTGATTCATCATAGCTTTACCAGCATTGGGGAATTTCACTTTAAATGTTTCTTGGAGGCTGGGTACGGTGGCTCATGCCTGTAATCCCGGCACTTTGGGAGGCCCAGGCAGGTGGATCACCTGAGGTCAGGAGTTTGAGACCAGCCCGAACAACATGGTGAAACCCCATCTCTACTAAAAATACAAAAATTATCTGGGTATGGTGGCAGGCGCCTGTAATCCCAGCTACTCGGGAGACTGAGGCAGGAGAATCACTTGAACCTGGGAGGCAGAGGTTGCAGTGAGCCAAGATCACACCACTGCACTCCAGCCTGGGCGACAGAGTGAGACTCCATGTCAAAAAAAACAAAAGTTTATTGGTTAATTTGTAGTTACATAATGGTGCCATGTGGTAGTTATTAATATACATATAATTTGCATTTCTCCAACCAGGAGGGAAGATATTCTTTCTTTTTTGAGATAGGATCTTGCTGTGTCGCTCGGGTTAGAGTGCAGTAGTGTCATCAGTGCTCACTGCAGCCTTGACCTGTAGGCTCAAGTGATCCTCCCACCTCAGCCTCCCTCATAGCTTGGACTACAGGTGTGTGCCACCACGCACGGCTAATTTTTAAAAAACTTTTTGTAGGGACGGGGTCTCACTGTATTGCCCAGGCTGGTCTCAGACTCCTAGGCTCAAGCAATTCCCTTGCCTCTACCTCCCAAAATGCCAAGATTACAGGTGTGAGCCACCGTGCTTGGCCTATTGTCTCTTTAAAGTTTTTGCACATTGCCATGCTAGTGTTTTTTTTTTGTTTGTTTTCTACAGCAAGAACTGCTAAACTGGGCTGGCCTCCTGTTTTGCAAATAAAGTTTTATTGGAACAAAGCCATATCTATTCAATTACTATTGTCTATGGTTGCTTTCAGGCTGCAATGGCAGAATTGAGTAACTGTGACAGCGAGTGTATGACCTGCAAAGCCTAAAATATTTACTGTTTTGCTCTTTACAGAAAATCCTTGCCAATCCCTGCTCTAGCGTAATTTTTTTTTTTTTTTTTTTTTGAGATGGAGTCACACTCTGTCGCCCAGGCTGAAGTGTAGTGGTGTAATCTCGGCTTACTGCAACCTCCACCCCCTTGGGTTCAAGCGATTTTCCTGCCTCAGCCTTCCAGTAGCTGGGATTACGGGTGGGCGTCATCATGCCTGGCTAATTTTTGCGTTTTCAGTAGAAACGGGGTTTCACTATGTTGGCCAGGCTGGTCTTGAGCTCCTGACCTCAAGTGATCTGCCTGCCTCGGCCTCCCAAAATGCTGGGATTACAGACGGGAGCCATCACACCCGGCCTGCTCTAGAGTAAATTGATGGTCCCTATTCTTTGCTCATTTATTTTGTATTTGATCTTAGACACCATAAGCCGACATGGATGGCCCGAGTCCATCTGTCTGCATGCAGAGCCTGTCTCTTTTCATTATGTGCTGGCAGACAGTCTGTCCTTTTGCCCTTTTGTCCTGGGCCAGCTGTGCCTCTTCACCCTACAATACTGGGAGCCAGCGCCCTGACTTTGGAGAAGAACGATTGTCCATTTTATCTGTGCGTGTGCTAAGGCTAGAGCAGATAAAACCACCACCTCTCTCTGCCCATGACGGGAATGAGGCAGCCTCTGTGCCCTGGCCAGTTCTCATCCTTTTTATTTAAAGTAGCAACTTGGGGAGCCACAGAAGTGAGCTGCATCAGAATCTAGATTCAACAATTGTTGAGTTCCTTCTGTGATGGAGAGTTCGTGAGGCTCCCGTCTATGTCTGAGAGCTCACAATGCATAATCCCTCCCACGATGGGGATTACATCAGCGCTATGGCAGGACTGCAGGGCCGTGGGGAGCACTGTGTAGAGAGAGAGCAATGTGCCCCTTGGGGGACCCTCTGCAGGAAGGTTTCTCTGAGAAGGGAACGTTTGAGTCAGCCATCGAGAGGTTGTCTTTTTTTTTTTTTTTTGAGACGGAGTCTTGCTCTGTCGCCCAGTCTGGAGGGCAGTGGCGCAATCTCTGCTCACCGCAAGCTCCGCCTCCTGGGTTCACGCCATTCTCCTGCCTCAGCCTCTCCGAGTAGCTGGGACTACAGGCGCCTGCCACCACGCCCGGCTAATTTTTTGTATTTTTAGTAGAGACGGGGTTTCACCGTCTTAGCCAGGATGGTCTCGATCTCCTGACCTCGCGATCCGCCCGCCTCGGCCTCCCAAAGTGCTGGGATTACAGGCGTGAGCCACCACGCCCGGCCCAGGGAGGTTGTTTTTTCTTTGGCGGCACTTTGATGACGGAGCCCTTTTTCTGTGCCAAGATTGAGCCATTCAAGGAGTGAGCCTGGTTTTGTGGAGGTTGAAAGGTACAAGGTTTGGGGTAAAATGTCAGGTCTGTCACCTCTGAGCTGTTCCTTGGGTAAATGATCAATGCCTCCAAGTCTCAGTTCCTTTGTCTGTTTCACCAGGGCGGCCAGCCCCCACCTTCCAGGTAGATGTGAGGGTTAAACGTATGTCTCAGTATGGCGGATTGGCGGCGGACCTGGCCCCAGGTGTGTTGTGTTTGTTTCATGCCGAGTTGGCTGGAACATTGTTCTCACAAGAGTATGATTAGGTGCCAACTAACTGACAGAAAAAAGACGGATTTTCAGCCTCTCTTGAAAAACCAGGAGATGGGGCAATTGCTGGTATTGCTGTGAGGTACTGTCTGCTAGAGCTGGCTAGCAGCTGCCATCTCGAGAGGGGCACCTGCTCTGCTCTTGGCGATCTGTGCCTTGCCAGCCCACCCCGCTCATTTCCATGCCTCACCTGACCCCTTGGGCATTGCAGGGGTCCCTCCTGGTCTTGTATGTGCCCCAGGCATATATTGGGCAGCCCTTTCTGCCCCCCTCCTCCTGCTTTCTTTCAGTTTCTTTATTTGGAATGGTTGTGGATTTTGGGGGGTGGGATGGGAATTAAACAATAGCAGCAACACTGAAGTCATCATTGGGCTGGTAGCGCCAGCCATCCCAGATGCCCACCAGTATAATTGAGGATGAATTCTGCAGTGACAACAGGTTGATGATGTCCGTGTTCCCTGCAAGACTCTGTATGTGGGGCCTTGGTTACAGGGCGAGGGAAGATGGGAGCATGATTATGATGCGGGCCTGGTCTACAGCCTGCTGGGGAACTCTCACGTTTAACCATCTAACCACACAGTGGCTGTAAGGTCTACAAACACAGACACTATTGTTTTAATTTTTAACCTGCCATCCTTCTTTATTTCTGCCAGGGCAGTGGGCTGTTAAATCCAGCCCAAGACCTGTTCGTTACACATTATCTATGGCTGTTTTTCACACTGCAGTGGCAGAGTTGGGTAGTGACAGCAACCCTTTGGCCCACAAAGCCTAAAATATTGACTGCGGGACTCTTTCCAGAAAAAGTTTGCTGACCCCCATTCTAGGGTATGCTAAAGGTGCAGGTTCAGTGAAAATCAGAGACAAATCATGTGAGGCAGCCCGCCACAGATGCACACTCAAGGCTTAGAGAAATGCTGTGTTCATTGCAGTTTTGCAGGGCATATTGGATGAATCACATAACATCATTGTGTGTATCCTGTAATACTAGTAAGTCATTTATTGTGTATTCATCTGTGCTTCCAGATGCTCTAGCCACTGCATAGATAATTCAGTGCAGGGTAAAGGAAATGAGAGCAAAAGGGCCAGAGCTAGGAACAGCAACTGAGGCAGGGGTGGCTGTCACAGAGGGCCTTTGCCATGAGACTTGCCATCACGAAGGAAGAGCCATGCCAGGCAGGGGGAGATAGGGGTGCAGGAGGGGCCTGTGGAAGCAAGGCATGGTTTCTATTACATTTATTCATTTTATTTTATAAACATATAAATATATGTACATTTATTTACTTATTTTTTTTTTTCATTTTATTTTATTTTGAGATGGAGTCTCACTGTCACCCAGGCTGGAGTGCAGTGGTGTGATCTCGGCTCACTGCAACCTCCACCTCCCAGGTTCAAGTGATTCTCCTGCCTCAGCCTCCCAGTTAGCTGGGATTACAGCTGCATGCCACCACGTGAGGCTAATTTTTTTTTTTTTTTTTTTTTTTTTTTTTTTTAGTAGCGATGGGGTTTCACAGATTGGCCAGGCTGGTCTGAAACTCCTGACCTCAAGTGATCCACCCACCTCGGCCTCCCAAAGTGCTGGGATTACAGGCGTGAGCCACCTCACCCAGCTGGGAGTAGCTTTTCTACTGTGTGATTCAATATGGGGACTGGGTTCTCCATGCAGTTGCCTTGTCTAGCCCTTGGGAGAATCCTGCTGTAGTTGTTCCTTAGAATAGGAACATTTTCTCAGCCAACATCTACCTGTTGCCGTCTTTCTCATAAAAATATTGGGCCAAGAGTGTTGGCTCACACCTGTAACCTCAGCACATGGAGGGACTGAGGGAGGAGGATCATTTGAGGCCAGGAGTTTGAGACCAGCCCAGGCAACATAGCGAGACCCTGTCTTTACAAAACATACAAAATTAGCCCAGTGTGGTGGTGCATGCCTGTAGTCCCAGCTACTTGGGAGGCTGAGGTGGGAGGACTGCTTGAGCCCAGGAATTGGAGGCTGCAGTGAGCTATGATCATGCCACTGTACTCCAGCCTCGTTGACAGAGCCAGACTCCATCTCTTAAATTTTTTTTTTTTAATTGAGGTGAAATTCACAAAACAAAGAATTAACTGTTGTTCTAAAGCAAGCAGTTCAAGGGCATTTAGTACAGTTGCATTGTTGTGCAATCAGCACTCTATCTAGTTTCAAAACATTTTCATCACCCAAAGGAAACTCCATATCCATTAAGCAGTAGCTCCCCATCCCCCTACCGCCCCAGCCCCTGGCAACCATCTGTCTGCCTTCTGTCTCTATGGATTTACCTGTTCCATCCTTCCCAGTTTTGCAAGCATGGCTCAGGGTCCCAATTGTTCAGTGAGCTTGCCCTGGTCCCCACCAGGATGACAGTGTGGTGTGTGGAAGGAACAGTTGCCTGAGAGTTAGGGAGAGCAGAGCTCAGCCTCCAATGCAGCACTTGCTTGACTGTGTGCCCTTGGGCAGAATTCATTGCACACAGTAGGCACTCAAGGAGCATTGCCTTCTTTTTCTTTTCTCGCTTGTACCTGCTTAATGTGTCACAAGGATCTCACCAGGGAAGTGTCCAGCATGACGTCGCCTCCACCACTGCATGGAGAGACAGTGAAATACCACTACTTAAATATCTGCAGGGCCGGGTGCGGGGGCTCACGCCTGCAGTCCCAGCACTTCAGGAGGCCAAGGTGGGTGGATCACCTGACGTCAGGAGTTCGAGACCAGCCTGGTCAACATGGCGAAACCCCATCTGTCCTAAAAATACAAAAAAAATTAGCCAGATGCGGTGGTGGGCACCTGTAATCCCAGCTACTCAGGAGGCTCAGGTAGGAGAATTGCTTGAACCTGGGATGTGGAGGCCTCAGTGAGAAGAGATGATGCCACTGTACTCCAGCCTGGGCAACAAAGCGAGACTCCGTCTCATAAATAAATAAATAAATAAATATCTGTGTGGCCTTGATTAAGGGGGCTTGACCTCTGTGGAATGGGAAGCAGTTTACGTGGAGCTCCAGGGTTGCGAGGGCTAAAGAAGGAATATAGCCGGAGTGCCTGATTGCATCCTGCTTGTTTTCCCCTCCCCACGTGCCAGGGGTCCTCTTTCACCCTTTCATCTCCCAGGGCAGCAAACACAGAGGGCTGGATTGAATTGCTTTGCCTGGGCTTTGGAGAGAAGGTAGCTAGTTGAAAGGACTTCTGGGAGCCAGAGGTCTTGATACCTTGGGGTAAGTGTTGCCAACAATGATGATAATGATAGCTAATTTTATTAAACGCTTGGTATATACCAGGCACTGTTCTAGGTGTACAATACAATTTACCTCATTTCATCATCCGAAGAGGTAGGTTCTCTGATGAGCCTGAAGCAGGGAGGTTAAGTGACTTGCTCATGATCACATGGCTGGTGGAGCAGGATTCTAACCCATGCTATCCTGTTCTTAATTTCTGCTGTTTCTCTCCAGGAGGTCACTGTAGCTTGAATGGCGACCCCAGGCAGAAGGCTAGAGGTTTGTGGCAAAAATTAATGTAGGACCCAAAGGACTCTAAACATTAAACATTAGATCCTGAGGGTTCTAAACATTGAAGACAAAGGCTGGGTGTGGTGGCTTACACCTGTAATCCCAACACTTTGGAAGGCCAAGGCAGGCAGATCACCTGAGGTCAGGAGTTTGAGACCAGCCTGGCCAGCATGGTGAAACCCTGTCTCTACTAAAATTACAAAAATTAGCTGTGCGTGGTAGAAGGAGCCTGTAATCTCAGCTACTTGGGAGGCTGAGGCAGGATAATCGCTTGAACCCGGGAGGCAGAGGTTGCAGTGAGCCGAGATCGCGCCATTGCACTCCAGCCTGGGCGACAAGAGCGAAACTCCGTCTACAAAATAACAACAACAAAACATTAAAGAGAGACCCAACTAGGTGACTGACTTTCCCGTGCACGTGAGGTTTCTGAGTAGAGTTAGGGGGTGTCAGCTGACAGCATTTCTCAGACAGGTTTGTGGACCCCTGGAGGTATTCCCTTGGGTGCCTTTCCATTTTCTGTTTTCATTTTGATGGTGATGTAAATGAGAAATAAAAAGAAGCCTGTTCTTGTCCACCTGGTTGACTACTGGCTGGGGGCTGCCCCTGGAGACGAGGCAGCGGGAAGATGGGGTTTGATCAGTCCTTGTTGCAAAGTGTTTGCTGAATTTGCAGTGGGCCACTGCTGCAGGTTGTGATGGAGGTCGAGGGTGAGCAGGGCTTAGCAGCTAGCAGGTCCAGGATCCCATGGACTTGGAAGTGAATCCCTCCTCGGCCACTTCCCATGGGTCTAGCCCTCGGCAAAGGTCTTTTCCTCTCTGAGTCACAGTCTTCTCTACTGAATGGAGCCACTTTTCCGTCTTTGTCAAGGATTAAATAGGTCATTTAATGACTTAGCCTGTGGTTGGGATTCAGTAGGTGGGCACATTCTTCCTGCTTCTCTCTGAGTGGCGGCAACATTTGAAGCTGGCAGATTTTTCTGGGCCCTAGTGGAGGTGCTGTACTCTCCACTTGATTGAAAGGGAGAAGGTAAGAAGGAGACTGGTAGCATTGATTGCTCTGCCTGCCTGTGTCTGCAGTCTCCATAGACTGTAGAGCAAGGAGGGCATGATCTTATGCAGAAACCAGTGGCCAGACAAGGGAAGTGACTCTCCCCGTCACATGGCTAGCAAACAGGCCGGGCAGGATGAGAGCTCAGGCCTTGTGACTTCCCGCTCAGTGCTCTCCACTGTTCCTCTCAGTTGATAAGTGGTCCTGAGACCACCTGTGCTCCCTGCAGCCTAGTAAACCCCCTTCTCTCTTATTTATTTTTGAGACACTCTCACTCTCTTGCCCAGGCTGGAGTGCATTGGCGCAATCTTGGCTCACTGTAACCTCCGTCTCCCAGGTTCAAGCGATTCTCCTGCCTCAGCCTTCTGAGTAGCTGGGACTACAGGTGCCCGCCACCACACCTGGCTAATTTTTGTATTTTTAGTAGAGACAGGGTTTTGCCTTGTTGGCCAGGCTGGTCTTGAACTCCTGAGCTCATGTGATCCGTCCGCCTTGGCCTCCCAAAGTTGCTGGGATTATAGGTGTGAGCCACTGCGCCCGGCCGACCCCTTTCTCTTAAGCTCATTCAGGGCTAAGTTGGCCACAGCTGCCCCTTCTGAGGTCAAGATTATCTCACTTGTGAGCTTCTTGCCTGCAGAGAGAGATCACAGCCAGGAAGTGTGAGCCTCTGGGTTGAGACCTGCACAATCCCGGGTAGTTTTTGTATAAAGAACAGGTTTTTCTTTTCTTCCCCCCACCCCATCATGAAAAGAGGCTTTGCAGAGTAAGTCAGAGGAGGCTGCTGACATCTCATCCAGAACAAGCAGTAGAGCAAAATACTCTAAAAAAAAAAAAAAAAGACATTGAGGATCATTGTGCATGTTAGGAAGGGTAGGTGCTAAATCTTTGTTATTCAAGTGTGAAAGGAGCCAGCAGTATCAGCTCACCTGGGAGCTTATGAGAAACACAGAGTCGGCCAGGCGTGGTGGCTCACACCTGTAATCCCAGCACTTTGGGAGGCTGAGGTGGGTGGATCATGAGGTCAGGAGTTTAAGACCAGCCTGGCCAACATGGTGAAACCCTGTCTCTACTAAAAATACAAAAATTAGCTAGATGTGGTGGTGCGTGCGTGTAATCCCAGCTTTTCAGGAGGCTGAGGCAGGAGAATTGCTTGAACCTGGGAGGTGGAGGTTGCAGTGAGCCGAGACTGGGCCACTGCACTCCAGCCTGGGTGACAGAGCAAGACTCAGTCTCAGAAGAAAAAAAAGAAAAAAGAAAAGAAACACAGAGTTAGGCCCCATCCTCAACCTCCTGAATCAGAACCTGCTTTTTGGGCTGGGCGCGGTGGCTCACGCCTATTATCCGAGCTCTTCGGGAGGCCAAGGCAGGAGGATCGCTTGAGCCCAGGAGTTCAAGAGAAGCTTGGGCAACCTAATGAGATCCCGTCTCTATAAAAAACAAAAACAAATAAATTATCTGTGAGTGGTGCCCTGTGCCTGTAGTCCCAGCTACTCGGAGGGCTGAGGCAGGAGAGTTGATTGAACCCAGGAGGTTGAGACTGCAGAAAGCTATGATTGTGCCACTTACTCCAGCCCACGTGATAGAGATCCTGTCTCAGAAAAAAACGCCAAAAAACAAATTGCTGCTTTTTAACAAGATCTCTAGGAGATCTGTGTGGACATTAAAGTTTGAGAAGCACTGCATTAAAAAATTATCACTAGGGAGATGAAAGAGATTTTTATTTTCTTTATACATTTTTTCCTGATTTGTTATTATTCTGTTTTTTTCCTGCATGAATTGCTTTTATGATGAGAAAGAAATAGCAAAGGCATTTCCAGTGCAGGGAACCCTGTCAAGTTTCCAGTTGGCATTGCTCAAGGGCAGGTAGAGCTGTCGGGTCTCATACTTGGAAAAAGGAAGAAAGCAAGCCTGACTTTTCTATTCTGGTGAAGGACGGAAGATCAGAATCCAAACCCTGGATTCTGAAACAAAGAGCATTTGAATGATAGACACAGGTGTCAAGAGGTGTCAGAGGACCTTGGCCAGATGGGTCTGCAGCCATCCTGAGCGATGCCTTGAGATGCCTCATGGCTGGTGGGAATGGTGTCTAGGCTATTCTTGATCGAAACCTCTTCCAGAAAAAAATACTAATGGTACTTTTTGAAGAGTCAGTTGTTTTACCGTGTGTCTCAAAGGATCTGCTGACTGGTTTCATCACCAGGCCTGGGGGTAAGGCAGGATCCTTGGTATCGTGGTCCTAACACAGGCTTTAGAGGTCTTGAGTCAGGATCACTGTTCCACCAATTAGTATTCAAATTTCAACAGAGTCTAACCCCTTTATCATGGCCCACACGATCCTGTGTGACTGGCCTCTGCCTGCCTGTTTGATCTTTCCTTCCGCTTTTTTGCTTTTTCTCAAGCCACAGCAAACTTCCTTCTAGTCCTGGAAGACCAGAGCCGAGCTTGTCCTACCTCCGAGCCTCTCCCCTTGCTGTTTGCCCTGTCTGGAACACTGGCCCGCCCTATCTTTCCATAGCTGCTGCTTCTCTTTATAGAGGGCTCAGCTCAAATGTCACCTGTGTAGAGAGGCCCTCAGTGGCTGCCTTGGCTAAAGCAGCCTTCTTGCTTCCTCCCTATCCCATCACTGTCTTTGTTGTATGACTCTCTAACACTTTTTCATTGATTAGTTTACTTTTATATATATATATAGATATTTTTTGAGATAGGGCCTCACTCTGTCACCCAGGCCAGAGTGCAGTGGCACGATCTCAGCTCACTGCAACCTCTGCCTCCTGGGTTCAAGTGATCCTTCCACTTCTGCCTCATGAACAGCTGAGACCACGGGTGTGTGCTACCATGCCCGGCGAAATTTTTTTTTTTTTTTTTTTTTTTTTTTTTTTTTTTTTGAGACGGAGTCTTGCTCTGTCACCCAGGCTGGAGTGCAGTGGCGCGATCTCGGCTCACTGCAAGCTCCGCCTCCTGGGTTCACGCCATTCTCCTGCCTCAGCCTCTCCAAGTAGCTGGGACTACAGGCGCCCGCCACCACGCCCGGCTAATTTTTTGTATTTTTTTAGTAGAGACGGGGTTTCACCGTGGTCTCGATCTCCTGACCTCGTGATCCGCCCGCCTCGGCCTCCCAAAGTGCTGGGATTACAAGCGTGAGCCACCGCGCCCGGCAATTTTTATGTTTTTGGTAGATACACAGCTTCATCATGTTGCCCAGGCTTGTCTCAAACTCCTGATCTCAAGTAATCTGCCTGCCTCAGCCTTCCAAAATGCTGGGATTACAGGTGTGAGCCACAGTGCCTGGCCTTCTAGTAGGATTTTAGCTCCATGAGAAGATGGCTCTTTTATACCATTTAACTCCTGTGTCCTCAGCTCTTAAAACATTGCCTCACACACACTAGAAGTTAAATAAGTCCTGGGTGGATCAACGCACACAATCACCTGACTTCCCCGAGCTTCAGCTTTCCCATCTGTGTTTGGGATCCTGGCTTGTAGGGTGGATGTGAAGATGAAGGGAGATGATGCGTGCATAGTGCTCAGCTTGGTTCCTGGCATGTAGGATGCACCCAGCACATGGTGGTGGTTATCAACCAGCTGGCCCTGGCTTGACCTGGAGGAATCACTGACCATCTCTGAGATAATGCCTTGCTGCTACTCCCTGGCGCAGGCCACATAGAGTTGCCCAAGACAGAAGCAGCCTGATGGCAATTCAGCGTCTGCAGTGTGGAGCATCTGCCTTTATAACCTGAATTTCAGTATCCTTTGAAGTCAGTGTGCTCTGTGTCTGGTGCATCATACCCTGGGGTTTGTATCTTGCTTGGAGTCATTGGGCCTCTTGTGGAGATCAGGTGTGGTTCTGACAACTGTCTGCCTGGTGCTTTCAAGTGTCCTTGCCCCAGACCTTCTTAAATGGAAGTTCAGTGTATGTCATATGTGTCAGTTGGGAATGCTTTTGGATGCAAGTAACAGCCCAATGTGCAGTGGTGTGGACAAATAGGGTTATTTTGTGAGAGTTAGCTTGTTTCTAGTCTTGGCTTACCAACTCAGTGATATCAGGGCTGGTGTCTTTGTGATTCTCTAGGTCTTTCTCTCAGGCTCATGACTTCATGGTTGCAAAATGCTACTCTGGCTCCACCCAACATGTTTATGATTAAGGGATGAAGGATGGAGGACAGCATGATGCCCTTCAAAGCTCTTCTTTCTATCAGAAGGGAATGACTTTCCCAGAACTTTCCCAATGCACTTTTGCCGTCTTCTCATTGGCCAGACTGCTTAAGTTCAAACTCAGCTGCTGAGAAGAGGAGTAATCAGGTTTTACAGCTTGGATTGCTGAAGGTGGCATGAGAAAAGGATGTTGGAGATGATAGTGAGAACAGCCAGCCAGTGAGCAGTTCCCACTGTACTGGGAAACTTTTATTTTAGGCTGCTGGTTGACAACTGGGGGCAGTTTTGATTCCCAGGGGACATTTGACATTACATGGAGACATTTTTGTTATAACTTAGGGGTTTGTGTGTGCTAATGCCACGTGGTGTGTAGAGGCCAGGGATGCAGCTAAACATCCTGCAATGTCAGTAGTGCCAAGGGTTGAGAAACCTTTAGACCATTCTAGACGTGTTCAGATTTGGGGAAAAATAGTTTAGCTGTTTTCCTTTGATGCAGTAACAGGCAATAGCCAAACTTCATTGTAATGATACAGATTATTGATACCTAGTTGTGCTACTGATTTTGTTAAAGATCAGTAGGAAAGGACTGATCTAGTTGGGGACAGCCGTGTCCGAGTGTCAAAGAGAACTAATTAAGCCTCATTGCATTTTAGGATCACAGAACAATGACAAAAGACAATTTCTGCTGGAGCGACTGCTGGATGCAGTGAAACAGGTAAGCAGAAAGCACACATTTGCCTTTTTGGTCGAGTAATAGTGTCAGATAATTAATGTAGGTCATTTCTTCCCTATAACGTACACAGACTAACTCCCACTTTATACGTGGGAACAGTGAAACGATCTAATCATTTTCCCTCGGATAATGATAGAGCAGTGAACACGGTCAAAGTTGGGTTGGAGGAAGTCCTGTGTCTTGTATTTCCAAAGCCCTCTAGAGGACCCCATCCTTCAGTGATGTCCCTTTAAGAAAGGCACTGGGCCGGGCGCGGTGGCTCACGCCTGTAATCCTAACACTTTGGGAGGTCAAGGTGACCAGATCACTTGAGGTCAGGAGTTCCAGACTAACCTGGCCAACATGGTGAAACCCTGTCTCTACTACAAGTACAAAAATTAGCTGGGTGTGGTGGCAGGCACCTGTAATCCCAGCTTTTCAGGAGGCTGAGGCAGGAGAATTGCTTGAACCTGGTAGGTGGAGGTTGCAGTGAGCTGAGATTGCGCCACTGCACTCCAGCCTGGGCAACAGAGTGAGACTTTGTCTCAAAAAAAAAAAAAAAAAAGGCATTGATGTGGGTTTCAAAGTCTCATTGTCTCATTTCCAAGCAGTCGTGTTTGAGGGCAACTCTGAGGGGTGCAGAGGTGGTGGTTTGGAGTTAGGACCCTTGAGCACAAGAAGGCTAGGACAAGGAGGAAGGAGGCCACGCCTGAGGTCCTCTGCTGCTACCCCCAGCTGTGTGGACACTGCAGGTGGCTTTGCTGTGATTGATGTGATGCCATTTGTGATGCTTGACTCCGGCTGGGCTTGGAAGTAAGCTTGGATGTGAGACTGGAATCTGCTTGCCGCATGTACCAGATGCATGCTGCTGTTAGCTGTCACTGATCACACCTCCACTGTGTGCCAGGCTCTCTGCTAAGCACTTTATATTTAATCCTTCCAACAACACTGTGAGATTATAGTTCCTACAATTGGTTTCATTTTATGGATGAGGAGACTGAAGCTCAGCGGGATCCAATAACTTGCTCAAGGCGTCATAGTTAGTAAGAGGCAGAGCTAGGATCCAAATGTAGGAATTCTAGGAGCTCGCTTTTTGGAAGGGGCAGTTGACAGTTATAATTCTGTGTGTAATTACACTATAGGGAGGTAAGTAATAGGGGTGTGCGTTAATTTTTTTTTTATTTTTTAGAGACAAGGTCTTGCTGTTGCCTAGGCTAGAGTGCAGTGGTACCATCATAGCTCATTGTAACCTCAAACTCCTGGGCTCAAGCATTCCTCCCACCTTGGCCTCCTGAGTGGCTGGGACTACAGGTGCATGCCACCACATGTGGCCGGGGTGTACCTTGAGTATTGAAGTGAGCCCAGAGAATGCAGTATCTATGCAAGCCTTGAGGCATTGTATGGTAGGAAGGACACAGGCTTTTGGCTCAGACGTAGCTGGAATTAAAGGCCAGCTTTACTTCTTCAGCTCTATGTGTACAGGGACAACTCGTGCACCCTTCCTGAGCATCTCTCTGCTCTTCTATAACTGGGTCAATTATCTGTGTATGGCTGCTGAGGAATTGGCTTGTTAAAGTAGGTAAAGGGCCCAGACAGAGCCTGGTCCCCTGTTAACATGGTAACATCTGGAGCCCATGTTATTAGCTTGTTCTTTCTTTGCTGCAGAAATGGAAAATATAATAAGGTAAAGAGGCAAGTTGAACCACTTTAAAGGTAGCAGTTAGAGAGAAATAAAGTGGAGCTTATGCCCAGAGCTGCTGCTTTTTTTTTTAGATGGAGTCTAGCTCTGTTGCCCGGGCTGGAGTACAGTGGCACAGTCTCAGCTCACTGCAACCTCTGTCTCCTGGGCTCAAGTGATTCTGCCGCCTCAGCCTCCTGAGTAGCTGGGACTACAGGTCCATGCCACTACACCCGGCTAATTTTTGTATTTTTTAGTGGAGGTGGGGTTTTACCACGTTGGCCAGGCTGGTCTCGAACTCCTGACCTCGGGTGATCCGCCCACCTCGGCCTTCCTAACTGCTGGGATTACAGACATGAGCCACCGCGCCTAGCCTGCTGTTATTATCATTATTATTATTATTGTTGTTTTGAGGGTTAAAGTGTTGCATATGACTTTTTTGCATGACTTTCAAAAATAAACTTTATTGATGTATAATTTACATATAATAAAATATAGCCATTTAAGTGTACAGTTTCATCTGTTTTGACAAATGTCATTTAAAATTATATATATACACACACACACACATATACACAGACACACACACACACACAGACACACACACATACATTGTAGTAGTTTTGATAATAAGTTTAGGAACCCTGCAAGCCTGCTACCCATAGCAGAGATACTATACCTTTAAAAGAAAAAGAAGTAGGCCAGGCACAGTGGCTCACACCTGTAATCCCAGTGCTTTGAGAGGTTGGGGCAGGAGGATATCTTGAGGCCAGGAGTATGAGACCAGCCTGGGCAACATAGTGAGACCCCTGTCTCTACAAAAAATAAAAAATATGAGCTGGACCTGGTGGTACTTTCCTGTAATCCCAGCTACTTGGGAGGCTGAGGTGGGAGAATTGCTTGAGCCTAGGTATTCGAGGTTACCATGAGCTATGATGGCACCACTACCCTTCAGCCTGGGTGACAGAGCGAGACCCTATGTTTTTTTTTTTTTTTAAAGAAAATTAGAATAGTGGATAATGGTGATGGTTTCTTCACATTGTGAATTGAAATTTACACCTAAAGATGGTTAAAATGGCAATGTTTATGTTATCTATATTTTAATTTTACCAATTCAAAAAGTAGCCTGCAGGGCTGGGCGCAGGGGCTCACGCCTGTAATCCCAGCACTTTGAGAGGCCAAGGCGGGCAGATCACCTGAGGTCAGGAGTTCAAGACCAGCCTGACCAACATAGAGAAACCCCATCTCTACTAAGAATACAAAAATTAGCTGGGCATAGTGGCACATGCCTGTAATCCCAGCTACTCGGGTATCTGAGGCAGGAGAATCGCTTGAGCCCGGGAGGCAGAGGTTGCGGTGAGCTGAGATTGATATTACACTCCAGCCTGGGCAACAAGAGTGAAACTCCATCCCAAAAAAAAAAAAAAAAAAAAAAAAAAAGAAGTAGCCTGCTTTTATTTTTCCCACCCTCAGTAAATTGTCATTCCGCACAACCACATGACTCGTGTGAGGCTTGATTTGTGCTGTTGTAACGTCATAGCCAGTCATGACAACTCTGGGGCTTGTCCAAAGGGACCCATTCAGCATAGGCTTGTAGAAGTTGTAATTATCGCCCGTGAAGAGCTCTGTGTGGTAGATAGTCAGCTGCCGACAGGCAGGAGCAGCTTCCTGGATAATGCACAGATGGCTGTGTGCTTTTGTTTTTCTGTTAGCAATGTTTTCCCACAAGGCTTGCTTCTGTACAAGTGGGAGATAAGGGTTTCCTTTAAGTGGCAGCTTCAGGGCTGGAGTGTGCACCTTCTTAAGTTTTGTGCTGATACCCAGGGGACAGGGATGTCCTCACTTGGCATGCAGAGCTTCTGGTCCCGTGTCCCCTCCCTGACTCTTAAGCCCTGTGTAGGCTGTGTTATGACGTTTTGAGTGTCCCATCCCAACAGCTGATCTCAGCAGCTTCTTTTTCTCTGCAGTGCCAGATCCGCTTTGGAGGCAGAAAGGAGATCGCCTCGGATTCCGACAGCAGGTAGATATGTTGCTTCTAAAACCGTTGACCATCGAGGTTGGAAAGGCGGCAGAAGGCGGCCGGCTTCTAAATCCGTTGACCATCCAGGTCGGAAAGGCAGCAGAAGGCGGCCGGCTTCTGAGCTCTGCCTCTGCAGCCAAAAGGTGCAGCGCTGAAATTTGAGTCAACCGTGGACTCTCTGTGCGGTGACTGCTCATCTCCAACACTCCACATTTTCCATAATTCTTTTTCTAGGAATCTATTCTGAGGGAATTATTCAAGATACCTTTCCATATAAAGTTATTTTCAGGGTAATTAATAATTATGAGAACTTGGATGCCTAAATACCCAAGAATTGGGAAATTGTTATAAAATATAGTGCATTAATGGGGTGGAATGTTATATAGCCATTAAAATGATGTTTATATAGAATTTGTTTTCAACAGAAAAATGCATAGGTAGTGATTTAAAAATTACATATGTAGTAAAAAGGCATATGTTGTAACAAGAGCAGGATCCGAAATTCTATGCATATGGAGTGGTCTTAGCTATGTTAGATAGCAACTCTGGCCAGAACACACCGAAACGTGGCCTGAGGTAGCCGTAGGGGTAAGAATACCAGGAATATTGCTTTCTGGTATTTTTCACGTTTTTTATTGTGATCATTTGTTCCTTTTATGATAAAAAGTAATTCCTAAAAATGGGCCAGGCGCGGTGGCTCATGCCAATAATCCCAGCGCTTTGCGAGGCCGAGGCAGGTAGATCACTTGAGGTCAGGAGTTCGAGACCAGGCTGGCCAACATGGCGAAACCCTGTCTCTACTAAAAATACAGAAATTAGCTGGGTGTGGTGGTGCACACCTGTAGTCCCAGGGACGTGGGAGTCCGAGGCAGGAGAATCGCTTGAACCCAGGCTAATTTTGGGGAAAATTAAGGGTTTAGGAGGTGGAGGTTGCAGTGAGCTGAGATCGCGCCACTATACTCCATCCTGGGTGACAGAGTGAGACAGGATGAGACTGTGTCTCAAAAAATAAAATTCGGCTAGGCGCAGTGGCTCACGCCTGTAATCCCAGCACTTTGGGAGGTTGAGGCAGGTGGATCACAAGGTCAGGAGTTCGAGTCCAGCCTGGCCAAGATGGTGAAACCTCATCTCTACTAAAAATAGAAAAAATTAGCCAGGCACGGTGGCGGTGCCTGTAATCCCAGCTACAGCTACTTGGGAGGCTGAGGAAGAAGAATTGCCTAAATCCAGGAGGCAGAGGTTGCAGTGAGCCGAGATTGTGCCACTGCACTCTAGCCTGGGCGACAGAGCAAGACTCCATCTCAAAAAAAAAAAAAAAATCCTAAAAATGGCCATTGACATTGACGACCCAGGAAAGGCTGACATCATTGCATAAGCTGATAACATTGGCTGGAAGGAGACACATAGGACTTGGCAAAGGTAGGAGACACATAGGCCTCCAGTCCTTGCTGCAAATGCGTTGTGAGCTCAGTCAGAGCTGATCCTTGCTCTGTAGCCCCTGGGGTGGCAGGAGGGACATTCCTGCATGGGAAGGAAAGGGAAGGGAGCTTGCTTGCTCACCGTTCATCTCATCCTGGAAACTGTTCATGTCCCCCACCCTCTCACCCTAGCCCACCCTCCTGTGTCCATCGTTCCTTTTTCTGTCCTTTCCTACCTTTGTTCTTCTGTAAACTTTTAACAGCCATGAGAAAGCATGTAGACCTTCCGGGAATAGAGCCACGTGGATGATTTGAAACTGGCACAGATTTAAAATGGTGCGCCCTATTATCCGTTCCTTCTTTGCTTAGGTTTTCTCCATTGCACATATCACCATCCCACAGACTATATATACATTCGGCTTTTTAATTTTGCCTATTACCTGTCACTATAATGTCAGCTCTGTGCAGGCAGGGATGTTTTGCTGTCTTGTTTACAGATGTTTCTCTAGTGCCTAGAAGCATCTAGAAGGTGCTCAGTTAAAATTTGTTATCCGGATGAGTGTGTGTATTACATCGTACTGTAGTGAAGTGTTTAAATATCTGTGCCACCACGAAGCTTGTGAGATTTGAATGCAGAAAGGGTGTTTCTCCATTTATTTTTTAAAATTTTACTTCTCAGTGTTGTACAGAAGCACTTTGTGCCTGTTGTACATTAGATTCTCAGTATATGTTTGTGGCATTAGATCATTCGACTGATTGATCAATTTAGTCCTTCCTGAGGGCCTACTGTGGGGTCTGGCCTTGGTCCACACAGGGATCCAAGGTCTGCTTGCATCAGAATCCCCTGGGAGGCTTATTGATTAATGATGCAGTGTCTACGTCCTGTCCTAGTTGTATTGGAGCAAGATGTGTATATGTGCATGAGTGTGTGTGTGTACGACTGAAGCCGAGGAGCTTGCTGAGAATTTGCATTTCAACAGGATCCCCAGGTGATTCTGCTGGACACCAAAGCTTCCAGTGCAATCACTGTTCCAGGGCCTGGGATGCAGAGGTAATTAGGAAGACTCCTGTTTCCTGGCCGGGTTGGTTTGTCTGTGTGTATGTGTGTGTATGGGTGTGTGTGCTGTGTGTGTGTCTTAAGTATCCATGACTTCTTGACCACTTTTCTTCATTACCGTGCTGTCCACTTCCTGAGAGAGGCAATCCTGCTCTGAATGTTAGGTTAATGTATTCTTACACAGGTGGAGTATCCCTCATCCAAAAACCCAAAATTCAAAATGCTCCAAAATCCAAAACTTTTTGAGTACCAACATGATGCTCAAAGGAAATGCTCATGGAAGCCATTTGGATTTTGGATTTTTGGATTAGGCATGCCTAACTGGTAAGTATATAATGCAAATATTCCACAGTCAGGAAAAATCTGAAATCTGAAACTTTTCTGATCCTAAGCATTTTGGATAAGGAATACTGAACCTATATAATAGAATTTACTACTATAACCTTTGTTATAGAAAATGTTATATTTTATACTAGAATTTAAAAAGTTAATTCCTTCTGTGATAACTGTCGTTTATGGCTAAAAGGAGTACGTGGCTTACTATTACTAATAATAGCCCAGGCGCTGTGGCTCATGTCTGTAATCTCATTGCTTTGGGAGGCTGAGGTAGGAGGATTGCTTGAGGCCAGGAGTTCAAGGCTGCAGTGAGCTATGATCATGCCATTGCATTCCAGCCTGGGAAATAGACAGAGACCCTGTCTCTAAAATAGTAATAATAATAATAATAATAATAATAGCCAGGCATGGTGGCTCACGCCTGTAATCCCAGCACTTTGGGAGGCTGAGGCGGGAGGATCACCTGAGTTTGGGAGTTCGAGACCAGCCTGACCAATGTGGAGAAACCCCATCTCTACTTAAAATACAAAATTAGCCAGGCATGGTGGTGCATGCCTGTAATCCTAGCTAGGCAGGGAGGCCAAGGCAGGAGAAGCACTTGAACTTCAGAGATTTCGTTGAGCTGAGGTTGCTCCATTGTGTTCCAGCCTGGGCAATAGAGACCCTTTCTCTAAATAATAATAATAATAATAATAGCCAGGCATGGTGGCTCACGCCTGTAATCTCAGCACTTTGGGAGGCCAAGGCGGGAAGATCACCTGAGGTTGGGAGTTCGAGACCAGCCTGACCAATGTGGAGAAACCCCATCTCTACTTAAAATATAAAATTGGCCAGGCATGGTGGTGCATGCCTGTAATCCCAGCTAGGCAGGGAGGCCGAGGCAGTAGAAGTACTTGAACCAAGGAGGCGGAGGTTTTAGTGAGTCGAGATTTCGCTATTGCATTCCAGCCTGGGCAACAAGAGCGATACTCCGTCTCAAAAAAAAAAAAAAAAGTAATAATAATAGTTATAGTTTATGACGGCTTTTGCTACATTTTATTTATGTTGATTCTTAGTCCTCAGAAGGAGCAGAAGTATTATCCTTTCTTTTTTTTTTTTGAGACAGGGTCTTGCTCTGTTGCTCAGCCTGGAGTGCAGTGGTGTGATCATGGTTCACAGCAGCCTTAACCTCCCAGGCTCAAGATCTTCCCATCTCAGCCTCCTGAGTAGCTGACACTACAGATGCAAGCCACCATACCTGGCTAATTTTTGTATTTTTTGTAGAGATGGGGTCTCACTATGTTGCCCAGGCTGGTCTCGAACTCGTGGACTCAAGTGATCCTCCCACCTTGGCCTCCCAAAGTGTTGGGATTATAGGTATGAGCCACACTGTGCCTGGGTTATCCCTTTTTTACTGATGAGAAAACAGATTCAGAGAGGCAAAATGCCATAGCCTAGGTTAGCCGTTTTGGAACGGCTAGAGTTACATGACTTGTTCTTTCTCCCTTATGTGCTATTTAGTGACTAAATTGTTTTTGGGGCTGGGTTTAAAAAAAAAAAAATTATTCTCCTCTATCTCAGTGGGATTCCTTCTTAATATCAGAGACCTGGTCTTACCTTTGAAATGTATTTGGGTAAAGGTGGCACCACCTTCATGTTGGAAAGGCCACATCATTGTCCCTATTCTGTGAGAAAGTTGAATCTCGGCTGGGCACGGTGGCTCATGCCTATAATCCCAGCCTTTTGGGAGGCTGAGACAGGCGAATCACTTGAGGTCAGGAGTTCAAGACCAGCCTGGCCAACATGGCAAAACCCTGTCTCTACTAAAAATACAAAAATTAGCCAGGCATGGTGGTGCCCACCTGTAATCCCAGCTACTCGGGAGGCTGAGACAGGAGAATTGCTTGAACCCAGGAGGCAGAGGTTGCAGTGAGCCGAGATCGTGCCACTGCACTCCATCCTGAGTGAGCGAGTGAGACTCCGTCTCAAAAAAATAATTAAAAAAAAGAAGAAAGTTGAATCTCAGGAGGGAAAGTCAGCGAACATTTAAAAATAGGTTAGGAGGTCCTTTCCTCACCCCTGATAGCTGGCCTGGCCCTGGAGTTGAGCTCAAATCCAGTCACTTCCCTCCAGCTCCTCTGCTGGCCCGCGGTCCCCATCACCAACATCTCACAGGATGGCTGCTGCAGCTCTAGGCTCTTCCCATTCGTTCTTGTCCTGCTTACACCACATTGAATGCAGAATGCAGATTCCCTCACCTCATGCTCCCTTGAAACCTCCCAGCTGCCTTCTCTTTGCTCTTGGGAGAAAGACCCACGTCCTTAACACAGCCTGGAGGCCTCACATGCTTTCCCCTGCTCTCTGATCCAGCCATCTGCCCTTTTTCTCCTTTTGTTTTTAAAGCTTTTCACTACTTTTTCTTTCTTTTTTTGAGATGGAGTCTCGCTCTGTCGCCTAGGCCGGAGTGCAGTGGCGTGATCTCGGCTCCCTCCAAGCTCTGCCTCCCGGGTTCATGCCATTCTCCTGCCTCAGCCTCCCGCATAGCTGGGACTACAGATGCCCACCACCATGCCCAGCTAATTTTTTTGTATTTTTAGTAGAGATGGGGTTTCACCGTGTTAGCCAGGGTAGTTTTGATCTCCTGACCTCGTGATCTGCCCGCCTCAGCCTCCCAATATGCTGGGATTACAGGTGTGAGCCACTGCGCCTGGCCTGCTTTTCACAACTTTTTCAAGGAAATTTTTTTTCTTTTTCTGAGATGGAGTTTCGCTCTTGTTGCCCAAGCTGGAGTGCAATGGCACGATCTTGGCTCACCGCAACCTCTGCCTCCCGGGTTCAAGCGATTCTCTTGCCTCGGCCTCCCAGGTAGCTGGGATTACAGGTGTGCACCACCATGCCCGGCTAATTTTGTATTTTTAGTAGAGACGGTGTTTCTCCATGTTGGTCAGGCTGGATCTGAACTCCCGACCTCAGGTGATCTGCCTGCCTTGGCCTCCCAAAGTGCTGGGATTACAGGCATGAGCCACCGCACCCAGCCTGGATCATTTTTGACTTACAAAAATGACAGCTTGTTCAAAATAGTTAAAAACAATATGTTTCGAATGCCTCTTCTTTTTAAAACATAGTGTGCAGATTTCAGGCTCAGAGCCATCCTCTGGCCATGGCAGAGAGTCAAAATTTATTACATTAATTGTATTTAGTTTTTTTTTTTTTTTCTTTTTAACTTGAGATGGAGTCTTGCTCTGTCACACAGGCTGGAGTGCAGTGGTGCAATCTCAGTTCACTGCAACCTCCACCTCCTGGGTTCAAGCGATTCTCTTGCCTCAGCCTCCCTAGTAGCTGGGACTACAGGTGTGTGCCTCCAGGCCTGGCTAATTTTTGTATTTTTAGTAGAGACGGGGTTTCACCATGTTGGTCAGGCTGGTCTTAAACTCCCAACCTCAAGTGATCCACCTGCCTCAGCCTCCCAAAGTGGTGGGATTACAGGCGTGAGCCACCGCGCCCGGCCTACGTTTAGTTTTAAGGCTACTGTTTTTATGTCATATGATTCTAGTTTACCATTTACAACTGTGATGGAGTGTTCCATTTTTTAAATTTTAAAATAATTTTTAAAACAGGTGTATGTAACTGAACAAAGTGAGGCAAATTCAAGACAAATAAGTAAATAATAGTACATATCCTTACATCGAAAAAAAACTGCCAAGGTGTTGGTGGATGAGTAATGTTTCAAGTAGAGACAGTGCTAGCAGGACAGAGCAGACCATTGCCGGATTTGGGAGCCTAAATGGTGTACCGCATTATTTTGCCAAAATACAGAATCCAAGGTGGATGTGTGCGAGCATGTTTCTGTATGTGTATGTGTATGTGTGTGAGATATATATATATATATATGTATATGTGTGTATATATATTTTTATGTGTGTGTGTGTGTGTATATATATATATATATATATATATACACGTTTGATCTTGTGACAGACGGACACCGTGATATGCAGCTGTCTTCACGTGGAACATAAAACAGTATTGACAGTAGGGGAAATGCAGGCGAGACTTGTTTTTTCCTTCAAATAGAGTCCTGAGAAGCCTCCGCAGGAGGAAGTGGTGGCAGCCGCTGGGCTCTGAAATGCGTGCTTCTCCTCTTCACTTTCTGTTAGTGATGTTTTTCTAGCTCTGTTTTTCCCTAGGAACAAAGACTCATTCTTGTGGTTCACTGAAATTATTCCATGTTCTTTTAGGCAGACTGGCCTGTGAAGAAGCTTTAAGATATCTTTGGAATATTTTGCCCTCTAGAAATAATGGCCCAGGAGCTTTGTAGGCCCTAGAAGTTACCTCAAAGACTAGACACATGATTGTTCGCCAAGGCGTCTTTGTCCCATATGGAATCAGAGGACATAATCTGGAAGTTTTCCCTTTGAATTATGAACAGGAACGATAATGGGGGCAGTGGAATCAGCATGGGCTTTGGAGCTTGGCGTTTGAATCCTGGGTTTGCCAGTTCTGAGTTGTGTCGTGATTTTGGGCAAGTTTCTTTCTTGCACCTCAATTTCCTCAACTCTGAAATGGGTAGTATAATGGTATTCACTTCAGAGGGTTGTTATGAGTCAGTTCATGTGCAACCCTTAGAACATTGCCTGGCAGGTAGTAAGTTTCCAGTTATTGTTAGCTGTTGTGATTTTCATTATAAGGATATGTAAGGTGTTTTGACACTTGGTAGACATTTACCACACACACACTGGATCTCTTTGCAATATGGGTGGCAGTGAGTTGGCTTCAGGTATTCATCTGCATTTAGAAGTTGTTAATTTTGGCCAGGTGCAGTGGCCCGCACTTGTAATCTCAAGCCCTTTGGGAGGCCAACGTGGGAGGATCACTTGAGCCTAGGAGTTCGAGACCGGCCTGGCCAACATGGTGAAACCCCATGTCTACAAAAAAAACAAAAATTAGCTAGCCAGGTGTGGTGGTGCAGGCCTGTGGTCTCAGTTACTCAAGAGGCTGAAGCGGGAGGATCACTTGAGCCTAGGAGGTCGAGGCTGCAGTGAGCCATCAACCCGCCACTGCACTGTAGCCTGGGCGATGTGAGTGAGACCCTGTCTCAAAAACAAAAACAAACAAACAAAATAACAAGAAATTGCTCTTTTTAATGAACTTTCAGGTGACTGTCAGAAGAAATCATAGGAGAACATTTCTTCTCCTTTCAAAGCATGCAGGAAAGAATGATTTGTTTTGGGGATTTTTTTTTTTTGACCTGTTGAGGAATTAGAATCAGTTTTGGACTTTTCAGGAAGCTAAAAACCAAAACCAGTTGCCCTTTGTTGTTCCTGATGTTATTCTTAATGCAGTTGAAAACTGTCACGTGTATCCCCCAGAGGACTTACGAAACGGAATGGCTTTTTCAGGCATGTTTTTCTCTTTTAAATATCTCTGAATGTTTGTCATGTGATTTTTATGTTCCCTGCATCACAAGTTCTTACCAGCCTCTAACTAATTTGAGGTGTTGACTGGTTGTTACGATTCTGGTCATCCTGGCCAAAAATCCTGGGGTTCATTAATTGGATTCTCCCCCTCCCTTACCCCAAGTACTTTATTTCCACTTCGAGGCTCTGTAGTAGACAGTCCATATTGCATACTCTTTTATTTTATTGCTTGATTAAATGAATGGCTTGGGTTTTATTTTGAAAAAATATTATTTCTAGCAATGGGCAGCCTCTAGGACGTTTAACAAATCTAAGCCCATTTTTATATCTGATTTTTTTTTTTTTTTTGAAACAGGATATCACTCTGTCGCCCAGGCTGGAGCGCAGTGGCGTGATCTCGGCTCACTGCAACCTCTGCCTCCCAGGTTCTAGCGATTCTTGTGCCTCAGCCTCCGAGTAGGTGGGATTTTAGGCGTGTGTCACCACACCCAGCTAATTTTTGTATTTTTAGTAGAGACGGGGTTTAACCATGGTGGCCAGGCTGCTCTCAAACTCCCAACCTCAGGTGATCCACCCTTCTTGGCCTCCCAAAGTTCTGGGATTACAGGCGTGAGTCACTATGCCTGGCCCTGAACCTATTTTTATATCTAAATTTAAATAATATTTGTCTTATTTATATTGATAGTTGTTGAGAGCACTGCCTAGGCCATAGTAAACAATATGTTAGCAGCATCATCGTTATCATGAACCTGACAGTGGAGAGAGGTGGTGAGCATGGGGTGTGAGCTTTGGTGTCAGACATACTTACCTTCATGCCTCCTTCAGCCACAAATCACCAGTTACCAGCTGTGTAATTTTGGACTGACTTAGCTCCTTTAAACCTTGCATGCACCATCTGGAAAATCAGATGATAATAATGATACTCATTTGCTAGGGTTATAGTCAGGATTAGCTGTAATAATATTTGCTTGGTACACCCAGTAAGAACGTAATAAACTCAAAACATTTTTTTTTGTATGAGTAGACATACCTGTGTTTTTTGACAATTACTAGTAACTGAAGGCCGGAGGATTGCCTCATTAATTCCTTCATTCAACAGGTATTTATTTATAGAGCGCTATGTTGTCATTGGCGATGCAAATTGGATGAGATGGTTGCTGTCTTCAAGAAATTCAAAATTGAATCTGGGAGTTGGACATGTAAATTGTGGGCAATTATGGTGACCTGTAATAAATATTAGTTGTCATAGAGGTGACAACAGGGTTGTTAGCAGTCAAATAGGTAGGATAGGAATTTTAGGCAGAGGGAATAGCAGATGTGAAGGTGCAGGAATGTGGGGCAACATGGTGGGGTGCGTGGATGAGTGTTGTTTGTTTTGGGAGATCAGTTGGAAAGTCAGCAGGTTTTTCTCTGCTGTCACAGGGAAGTATTGAATGCCATCATTTAGGGCAGTATTTCTTTTTTTATTTTTTATTTTTGAGACAGAGTTTTGCTTTTGTTGCCCAGGCTGGAGAACAGTGGCGCAATCTTGGCTCACTGCAACCTCCGCCTCCCAGGTTCAAGCGATTCTCCTGCCTCAGCCTTCCGAGTAGCTGGGACTACAGGTGCCTGCCACCATGCCTGGCTAATTTTTGTATTTTTTGTGGAGATGGGGTTTTACCATGTTGGCCAGGCTGGTCTCAAACTCCTGACCTCGTGATCTGCCCGCCTCGGCCTCCCAAAGTGCTGGGATTACAGGCGTGAGCCACTGTGCCTGGCAGGGCATTCTTTCTTAAACTTAGGCCATCGTGTACCATTTTCACCATTTTTGCCATTTCTGTGTTCCCTCTGAGCCAGAGGTTGGCTTGAGGTGGAATTCCAAGGCACTGTCTACTCTGGTCTGGGGCTGGTTATATTTTTTCCTGACACACATAAATGTTTATCTGTGTTTCCCTAAAATCATGTCATGTACTGTGTACCTATAGCATAGTATGGTACCAATCGGTAAAAAAGGAAGAAAGAAAATGACACAGTCAGATTTGCATTTCAGGTAGATAGCTTCTGCCCAGGATGCATGGGTTGGGGTGGGTGGAGGAGTGGAGGTGGGTAGGGTGAGATGGAGTGTGGGAGAGCCGGGGTTGGAGCGCTGAGTGAAGTGGGGACTGGGGAAGAGACAGAAGGATTGAGGTTTGGGACTGAGCCTTGATGAGAGTCAGTGATTACCTGAATGTGGAGGCTGAGAAATAATGCCGTGGCTCTACCATGGAAACTGCACAAAACAGCAAAGCCAAATAGCCAGCAAACATATTAGGAAAAAGAAAGACACCGAAATTCACTAGCAGTCAAGGAAATGCAAATTAAAGCAACAGTGAGCTGCCTACTTTTCACCCATCAGACTGACAGAACCTCAAAACAACAGTCAAGATTATTGTTAGTGGCCAGGCACGGTGGCTCACGCCTCTAATCCCAGCACTTTGGGAGGCTGAGGGGGGCAGATTGCTTGAGACCAGGAGTTTGAGACCAGCCTGGCCAACATGGTGAAACTCCGTCTCTACTGAAAAAAAAAAAAAAAATATATATATATATATATATATATATATATATATATATATACAGAGAGAGAGAGAGAGAGAGGAGAAAAGGGTGATCTCATGCACTGCTGGCCAGAAAGCAGGAATGAAAAGAAATATATATTGGTTTTTAAATTTTTTTATTTTTATTTATTTATTATTTATGTATTTAATTTTGAGACGGAGTCCCGCTCTGTTGCCCAGCCTGGAGTGCAGTGGCATGATCTTGGCTCACTGCAACCTCTGCCTCCCAGGTTCAAGTGATTCTCCTGTCTCAGCCTCCTGAGTAGCTGGGATTACAGGTACATGCTACCATACCTGGCTAATTTTTTTTTGTTTTGTATTTTAGTACAGACAGGGTTTCACTGTGTTGCCCAGGCTGGTCTGGAACTCCTGAGCTCAGGCAATCTACCCGCTTCGGCCTCCCAAAGTGCTAGGATTACAGGCATGAGCCACCGTGCCTGGCCTTTATTTTTATTTATTAAGAAAATGTTTTTAAAGACGAATCTCGTTATATTGCCCAGGCTGGCTTTGAACTCCTGGCCTCAAGTGATCCTCCCTCCTCAAACTCCCAAATAGCTGAGACTCCAGGTGCATGCCACTGTGCCTGGCTGAGTTTTAATTTTTTTAAAGCAAGCTTTCGGTTTGAATTTTTTGTTCTCTCAGGCTGTGGACTTTGACCAGACTTGGAGATCCCGTTGGCTATTGGCTTCATGTGATTTCTCGTTTCTCATTTATTCACGCCTGCATCCAGGGGCTCTTGTTTTTCTCCATTCTCTTTTTCCCTTTTGATTTTCCGGCTCCTTCAGCAGATTCCTTCTCAGTGCCAGCACCTGTTCCTGATTTTGACGTTCCTCATCCGCCATGAGTATCCAGGCAGCATTTGCGTGTAGACCAAGAGTTGGAGATCTGTCTGTACCAGGGAGGACAGTTATTGTTTATATTAGTAACATTTGGAAATTATCAGAGCTGGGCGCGGTGGCTCATGCTTGTAATCCGAGCACTTTGGAAGGCCGAGGTGCGCAGATCATCTGAGGTCAGGAGTTCGAGACCCACCTGACCAATATGGAGAAACCCTGTCCCTACTAAAAATACAGAATTAGCTGGGCATGGTGGCGCATGCCTGTAATCCTAGCTTCTCGGGAGGCTGAGGCAGAAGAATTGCTTGAACCCGGGAGGCAGAGGTTGTGGTGAGCCGAGATCACGCCATTGCACTCCAGCCTGGGCAACAAGAATGAAACTCCGTCTCAAAAAAAAAAAAAAAAAAAAAAAAAGAAAAGAAAAAGAAAATCATCAGAAATTATGATTTACCATTTAAAGATAGGTTATTTTTCCATTTTCTGGTTCCTCTGTACAAAGATTAATTTGATTATTTGTATGTACCTTTCTGCTATTCTCAAACCTTCACACTTATGGTACTTTGAAAACTGCTGCCTTGTGAGTTATCACGGTTGCCAAGCATGAATTTTTTTCTTTTTACTTTTTGGTCAACTATTTTATTTTGGGGAGAGGGGGAGGGTCCCCTTTTTTCTGTCCTGTATGTTCTCCTTCCCTTTGGGTTGCTTATGTTAATGACCAAGAATTATTTGTTCTACATTTTTCCATGTGTACACAATTATTTACAAATAAAATAGCCATGTATCTATACACACATATATAGCCTTTATTGCCATTGTTTTACAAAAAAAGAATCATACATAATGCTTTGCAGTTTTATTTTTTATCTTGGTACTCCTGCATTGAAATATTTCCAAGTTATAGTTCTTTTTTTTTAATTTTTTATATTTTTTGGTGATGGTGCCTCACCCTGTCGCCAGACTGGAGTGCTGTGGCACGATCTCAGTTCACTGAAACTCCCTGGTTCAAGCGATTCTCCTGCCTCAGCCTCTTGAGTAGCTGGGATTACAGGCACGCGCCACCACGCCTGGCTAATTTTTGTTTTTTAGTAGAGACGTAGTTTCACTATGTTGGCCAGGATGGTCTTGATCTCCTGACCTCGTGATCCGCCCGCCTCAGCCTCCCAAAGTGCTGGGATTATAGGTGTGAGCCACCGCGCCTGGCCTTTTTTTTTTTTTGAGACGGAGTCTTGCTCTGTCGCCCAGGCTGGAGTGCAGTGACGTGATTTCGGCTCACTGCAAGCTCCGCCTCCTGGGTTCACGCCATTCTCCTGCCTCAGCCTCCTGAGTAGCTGGGACTACAGGCACCCGCCACCATGCCCGGCTAATTTTTTGTATTTTTAGTAGAGATGGGGTTTCACCGTGTTAGCCAGAATGGTCTCGATCTCCTGACCTCGTGATCTGCCCGCCTCGACCTCCCAAAGTGCTGGGATTACAGGCGCATAAGCCACCGCGCCTGGCCTCCAAGTTACAGTTCTAATGATTCTTTTTGTTTATTTATTTTTTGGGGACAGAATGTCACTGTGTCACCCAGGCTGAAGTGCAGTGAGTGATGCAATCTTGGCTCACTGCAACCTCTACTTCCCAGGTTCAAGCAATTCTCCTGCCTCAGCCTCCTGAGTAGCTGGGGTTACAGGTGCCCGCCACCACGCCTGGCTAATTTTTGTGTTTTTGTTAGAGACGGGATTTCACCATGTTGGCCAGGCTGGTCTCAAATTCCTGACCTCAAGTGATCCGCCCACGTCGGCCTCCCAAAGTGCTGGGATTACAGGTGCGAGCCACTGCCGCTGCCCAGCTAATAATTCTTTCTAAAAGGCTACATTGCATTGCATGTTGCAGAGGTACAGACAGTTGCCTGTGGAATACTGACTTTGTTTTTGATTTTTACTATGATGGACAATGAAGCAATAGACATCCTTAAGCATCATTTTTTTAATATACTGAGGATTTTATATTTCTGGTGTAGGTTTCCAGGAGTTGGGTTGCTGAATCAAAGAGAACAGCCTCTGGCTTTTGAAACATTTCCACCAGTAGAGCATGAGTCTACCTTTATCTTTCTTGCCAACAATAATTTCTCTGGCACAAGAGTATCATTGCTAGGTTGTATGGTATTTGCATAGTTAGTTTTATCTAGAGCAGCTGTACCATTTTACGTTCCCACCAATAGTGTGGCAGTGATCCAGTTTCTCTGCATCCTTGCTAGCATTTGGTTTTGTCATGACTTTGTATTTTAGCCATTCTGATAGGTGTGTAGTTGTGTCTTATTGTGGTTTGAATTTGCATTTCCCTAATGACTAATGATGTTGAACATCTTTTCCTGTGCTTATTGGCCATCTGCATATCCCCTTTGGTGAGCTGTCTGTTCATTTCTTGTTCATTTTCTAGCTGTTAGGGCTTTTATTTTTAAAGGATGATTTCCTAGAAGTGGGATTGCTGGGTCAACGGGTTATGCACATTAAAAAAAAAAATTATACTGGCCGAGCACAGTGGCCCATACCTATAATTCTAGCACTTTGGGAGGCCAAGGCAGGATTGCTTAAGCCCAGGAGTTACAGACCAGCCTGGGCAACATAGTGAGACCCCAGTCTTTAAAAAAAAAAAAAAATTAACTGACCGTGGTAGTGCCTGTGGTCTCAGCTACTTGGGAGGCTGAGGTAGAAGATCACTTGGACCTGGGAGGTCAAGACTGTAGTGAGCCATGATTGTGCCACTGCACTCCAGTGTGGGTGACAGAATGAGACCCTATCTCAACAGCAACAACAAAAATTATACTGCCTGATCTCTTTGCAGAAAGATATGGCAATTCATATTTCTCCTCCTATCAACAATACCTATTACCCCATACTCTTGCTAGCACTATGATTGCTTTTAAAGTCCTTAGTCCTAACCTGGGCCTCAGTGTTACTATACTTTCTTGGGCTATTAGTGAGATTGAGTATCTTTTCTTGTGTTTATTGGCCAACTGTATTTCACCCTTTTGTGGTTGATTTGTTCACATTCTTTGCTTTTTATTTTTTGAGTTGCTTGTCTTATCCATTTGTAGAAACAGAGTTTTTGTGAATATTAATGTTTTTCAGTTATATGTTCTGTTAATATTTTCTCATCTGTCACTTTACTTATTGTTTCACTGTATTTATATCTTTTTGCCATGTAGACATTTACAAATTTTATGTGATTCTGTGAACCTTAAAATGTTTTGGTTTTTGAGTTCTGCATCTTATCCTCAGATTCTTCAGTATTTTTCTCAGTTATTTTTACTGTAAACGTTTTCATTTTTTACACTTAACATTTTTCTTTGATCTTGACCCATCTGGAATTTCATTCTGTCTATGGTTTGCGTTAGGAGTTTATCCTTATGAGATAGGAATTTATCCTTATTTTTTTTTCAGCTCTGTGATCCTTTGTGTTAACATCATTGGTTAAGCAGCCCATTCTGCCCATCTGACTGAAGTGCTACCATTATTATAGATGAAATGCTTCCATATGTATTAAGATTTCTTTTGGCGGGGAGAGGGGGCGCTTTCTTTTGTTTTTTTTTGAGACGAAGTCTCGCTCTCGTCACCCAGGCGGGAGTGCAATGGCGCGATCGTGGCTCACTGCAACCAACCCCCGCATCTCGGGTTCAAGTGTTTCTCCTGCCTCAGCCTGCCGAGTAGCTGGGATTACAGGCACCTGCCACCACGCCTGGCCTGTACCCCAGAACAAGGGGTGCCAAGTCCTTCCTGCAGTTGTTATTGGAATTGTATTGTTTATACATTAATTTAGGAAGAATTGACATTTTGAGTTTAATAAGTCTTCCCATTCAGGAAAATGGTGTTTCTATTTATCTATTTGTTTGATCTTTATGCCATTTAATAAAATTTTATGTTTTTCTTCATATAGGGCTTGTCTATTTATTTTTAAAGATGATTTATTTTGGCCAGGCGTGGTGGTTCACGCCTGTAATCTCAGGACTTTGGGAGGCCAAGGCAGGTAGATCACGAGGTCAGGAGTTCGAGACCACCCTGGCCAAGATGGGAAAACCCCGTCTCTACTAAAAATTAAAAAAAAAAAAAATTAGCTGGGCATGGTGGTGGGCACCTATAATCCCAGCTACTCGGGAGGCTGAGGCAGGAGAATTGCTTGAACCTTGGAGGCACAGGTTGCATTGAGCCGAGATCGTGCCACTGCACTTCAGCCTGGGTGACAGAGTGAGACTCCGTCTCAGAAAAAAAAAAAAAAAGAAAGATTTATTTTATTTTTGTTACTATTATGCATCAAGTTCCTCTCCTCTAGTTTTGTCTAGTTAAAGTCAACTTTTAATGTTATAGTGTCTTTTTTTTCTTTGTACAAATTTTTTTTTTTTTTTTTTTTTTGAGACGGAGTCTCGCTCTGTTGCCCAGGCTGGAGTGCAGTGGCACGATCTCGGCTCACTGCAAGCTCCGCCTCCCGGGTTCACGCCATTCTCCTGCCTCAGCCTCTCCGAGTAGCTGGGACTACAGGCGCCCGCCACCACGCCCGGCTAATTTTTTTGTATTTTTAGTAGAGATGGGGTTTCACTGTGGTCTCGATCTCCTGACCTCGTGATCCGCCCACCTCGGCCTCCCAAAGGCTGGGATTACAAGCGTGAGCCACCGTGCCCGGCCCTTTGTACAAATTTTTAGTAGAAACAGGATTTTACCATTTTAGCCAGGCTGGTCTCAAACTCCTGACCTCAGGTGATCCGCCTGTCTTGGCCTCCCAAAGCGCTGGGATTACAGGCATGAGCCACCGCACCTGGCCTGTATTGTATTTTTTACACTTGATCTTAGCCAAAAGGCCGAGAAGCGATGTGTATTGTATTTTTTAAGCATAACTGAGAGCATACTTAACATACAGTTCCCTATCCTGCTTATTTTTCATCTTATGTTATAAAGATATTGACTTATCAGTATAAGCTCTTGGTAAATATTTTAAAGATCTAAATAGCTATTGTTTATCTAACCAGTTCCCCAAGTGTTAAATATTTAGGCAGTTTATAACTTTTTTTTTTTTAAGACAACGTCTTGCTCTGTCACCCATGCTAAAGTACAGTGGTGAGATCCCGGCTCACTGTAGCCTCTGCTTCCTGGGCTCAAGCAACCCTCCTGTCTCAGCTTCCTGAGTAGGTGGGACTACAGGCATGCGCAACCACACCCAGGGCTAATTTTTTTATTTTTTGTAGAGACAGGGTTTCAGGCCACTGTGCCTGTAATCGTAACACTTTAAACAATTTATTTATTTATTTATTTTTTAGAATAGAGACAAGGTTTTGCTTTGTTGCCCCGGCTGGTTTCAAACTCCTGGCCTTAAGCGATCTGCCCACCTCGGCCTCCCAAATTGCTGGGATTGCAGGTGTGAGCCACTGAGCCCCACCTATTCTTAGATTTTTATCTGATTAGTAGATTATAGTCTAGGATTGATTTCTGCTACGGAAATTCATGGATTAAAGATGTGAACCTTTTTGAAAAGTTAATTAATTAAACATAAATATAGCTCATGGCTCATTTTTTTTTGAGATAGAGTCTTGCTCCATCACCCAGGCTGGAGTGTAGTGGTGCCATCTCGGCTCACTGCAACCTCCACCTCCTGGGTTCAAGTGATTCTCCTGTCTCAGCCTCCAGAGTAGCTGGGATTACAGGCGCTCGCCACCATGCCTGGCTAATTTTTGTATTTTTAGTAGAGATGGGGTTTTGCCATGTTGGCCAGGCTGGTCTGGAACTCCTAACCTCAGGTGATCCTCCGGTCTCGGCCTCCCAAAGTGCTGAGATTACAGGCGTGAGCCCCTGAGCCCGGCCTCATGGCCCATTTCAAATGATTGTCATGTAATGGCCTTGTTCTTACTGTTTTAAATCTGAGATATGGCTCATACTATTGATTCATTTTCATTGGTACAGCAGACTCCATTCCAGCTAACATTGGAATTTTACAAATGACGATAAACCAGTCCATTTTCATGATTGTACTTGGTTTTCTCAAAAAGGCTCCAGTAAAGCTGTAACATAGTAAAAGAATTGCCGGGCGCGGTGATTCATGCCTGGAATCCCAGCACTTTGGGAGGCTGAGGCAGGCGGATCACAATTCAGGAGTTCGAGACCAGCCTGGCCAACACAGTGAAACCCCATCTCTACAAAAAATACAAAAAAATTAGCTGGGTGTGGTGGCACACGCCTGTAATCCCAGCTACTTGGAAGGCTGAGGCAGACAATTGCTTGAACCCAGGAGACAGAGGTTGCAGTGAGCCAAGATCACGCCACTGCACTCCAGCTTGGGCAACAGAGCGAGACTCTGACTCAAAAAAAAAAAAAAATGAAAAAAGTATCAAGTAAATAGGTCCTTCTGTCACAAGGTTAATTTGATGCAGTTTATAAAAATGCAGCATTCAAGGCTGATCCTGTTGTTCTAATATTTGCCACGCAAAAGTATACGATTCTCAGGAATCTTTTAATACATTAGTGTGCAAATTAAGCAGTCTTGAAATATAGGACAGGCTGGGCTTGGTGTCTCACTTCTGTAATCCTAGCACTTTGGGAGGCCAAGGTAGGTGGATCACTCGAGGTCAGGAGTTCGAGACCAGCCTGGCCAACATGGTGAAACCCTGTCTCTACTAAAAATACAAAAAAATTGGCCGGGCGTGGTGGCGTGTGTCTGTAATGCCAGCTACTCCAGAGGCTGAGGCAGGAGAACCTCGAACCTGGGAGGTGGAGGTTACAGTGAGCCGAAATCACGTCACTGCACTCCAGCCTGGGGAACAGAGCGAGGCTCCATCTCAAAAAAAAAAAAAGATAGGACAAAGCTCATGAAAACAAATGCTTGCTGAATCCTAACAGAAAACTAGTTGAGCTGGTGCAGTGTCCAGCTATGCTGGTCTTGGTGGACAGTTTTAAATGCAGCAGGAGGAAGTCACTTCATTTTCCATTCTCAGCTCTTTTGCTACTTTATCAGACTTTTACTGAGCACCTGGAAGTTTTTTTTTTTTTTTTTTTTTTAAACAGCTTTATTGAGGTCTAGTTTATATACGATTAAAATTGTAAGTATACAATTGAGTGATTTTTTTTTTTTCAATTTAGTGATTTTTGTGCTTTTTTTTTTTTTTTTCTTTGAGGCAGAGTTTTGTTCTTGTTGCCCAGGCTGGAGTACAGTGGCACAATCTCGGCTCACTGCAACCTCCGCCTCCCGGGTTCAAGTGATACTCCAGCCCCAGCCTCCAGAGTAGCTGGGATTACAGGAGCCTGCCACCACACCCAGCTAATTTTTGTATTTTTAGTAGAAATGGAGTTTTGCCATGTTGGCCAGGTTGTTCTCGAACTCCTGACCTCAGGTGATCTGCCCACCTCAGCCTCCCAAAGTGTTGGGATTACAGGCATGCACCACAATGCCCAGCTGATTTTTGTGCTTTTTAATAAATTTATAGAGTTGTGCAACCATGGATCACAATTCAGTTTTAGAGTATTTCCATTATCCCCCCAAATTCCCTTGTGCTAGTTAACTCTTAATCCCTTATTTCAACCCCAGCCTTAGAGAACCACTAATTAAATGACTTTCTGTTTCTATATCCAAGTGTTCCTTGACTTATGATGGGATTTTGTCGTAATAATCCTATTGTAGAGTCAAAAAGTCATAAATTGAACCATGGTTATGTTGAGGACTGTCTGTATTTACCCTTCTTAGACGTTTCATGGAATCATACAGTGTGTGGTGGTGTGGGCCTGGCTTCCTTCCTCTAGCATAATATTTTCAAGGTTCTTCCATGTCGTAGCATGGATCGGTACCTTATTGCTTTTTTTTTTTTTTTTTTTTTGAGACCGAGTCTTTCTCTGTTGCCCAAGCTGGAGTGCAGTGGTGTGATCTCGGCTCACTGCAACCTATCCCCCCTGGGTTCAAGGAATTCTCCTGCTCCAGCCTCCCCAGTAGCTGGAATTATAGGTGCCCGCTATAACGCCCAACTAATTTTTGTGTTTTTGATTTCACTCTGTTGGCCAGGCTGGTCTCGAACTCCTGACCTCAAGTGATCTGCCTGCCTTGGCCTCCCAAAGTGCTGATATTATAGGTGTGAGCTACTGTGCCCCACCTGACTGGTGCTTTTTAAAAAATTAAGATATTCACTGTTGTTAAGTGACCCACTTATTTAAAATAATATTCCTAGTTCATTAACTTGGAATGGAAGTTTGATGTGATAAAATGGCAAGGAGGCAGCTGACCTCTCCAGTGAAGCCAGAGTGTCTGCAGTAGAGAGTATTCTGGGAACCCCCCAGCCCTCTCAACAAAGTGAGACTCTGTCTCAAAAAAAAAAAAAAAAAAAAAAAAAAAGTAGCTGCGCGTGGTAGTGCATGCCTGTAGTCTCAGTTACTTGGTAGGCTGAGGTGGGAGGATCGTTTGAGCCTGGGAGATTGAGGCTGCAGTGAGCCATGATCACACCACCACACTCCAGCCTGGGTAACAGAGCAAGACCCTGTCTCAAAAAAAAAAAAAAAAAAAAGAAAAGAATAAAGAACTGTACTAAAACTAGTGCCCCTTTCATTTCATGGGAATTATCATCTACTACTTCCCATATAAGATGGTTCATTAACTTAATTAACTTCCCATGTAAGATGGGAAGCAGTGGAAAGCCTTAGCGTGACCTAGTGTATGACATAGTGCTTCCAAGATGTGCCCACCAGAAGCTAAAGAGTAGATTCCTGTGCTTGGACAGGTGTGTTCTACTTGATTCACTAGTTTTAATTGACCTGGATTTGAATGACAAATTATACAAAATCTCATGAGATGCATCTCCCACCAAAATATACATCAGTTTCATAATCTTGAGTTCCCTGACTGGAGAGACCATGTCGGTCACATTCTCTGTAGCAACCAGGCATGGCACTAAGTGCACGGGAGCTCACAGTTAGCAAGAGCGGGCAGCCCTGGAAATCAGACCATTAACAGAGAGTGGTGAGCGCTGCAGTACAAAGAAGCTCAGAATGAGGAAACATTCAGGAAGGCTTCCTGGAGGAGGGAATACGTGAGCTAAGTCTTTTTTTTTTCTTTCGAGACTGAGTTTCGCTCTTGTTGCCCAGGCTGGAGTACAATGGCATGATCTCGGCTCACTGCAACCTCCGCCTTGCGGATTCATGTGATTCTCCTGCCTCAGCCTCCAGAGTAGCTGGGATTATAAGCATGTGCCACCATACCCAGCTCATTTTTTGTATTTTTTTTTTTTTTTTTTTTAGTAGAAATGGGGTTTCACCATGTTGGCCAGGCTGGTCTCGAACTCCTGACCCCAGGTGATCCACCCGCCTTGGCCTCCCAGAGTGCTGGGATTACAAGTGTGAGCCACCGCACCCAGCTGAGATCTGTCTTGAATGACCAGTAGATACGTGCTCAGATCCAAACGGGAGGTGGAAAGGGCATGTGGGGAGGGTGTTAAGTAGAACGGCCTTTGGCAAGGAAGGCATCATAATGATCTAATTAAAGGACTAGCATCCACCTGGGTATTCGTGCAGTGTTAGGTTAGTTGTGACCTGTGTGCCTCTGTGACACAGTACTGATGATGTAACCCAAACCTTGGGGACTGGATTTGTGCAGTTTGCCTGCATTCCATTCCTCTTAGAGCCCTGGTTTTATCTAGAGCTCGCTGGGCAGTTATTGACTTTTGCATTGGAACCAAGCAAACTGATAGCAATTGTTGAGTTGATTGCTGTATTTGCAAAAGATTCTTTTAAAGATAGAGGCTTTGGTTAATTACAGAGAACTCTCAACATACCCTAGAGTTTTTTTGTTTTTGTTCTTGTTTTTTTTTTTCTCTCTGAGACAGACCCCTGATCTGGGTCAATGTTGCTATGTGCCATTTTTTTGGTTTCTGTGGTAGGGAGTTTTGGTGGATGTCCCAGCTTTCAGGAAGCCTTAAAATATGTGTCTATGAGTCTGGGCGCAGTGCTTCATACCTGTAATCCCAGCACTTTGGGAGGCCTAGGCAGGCAGATCACCTGAGGTCAGGAGTTGGAGACCAGCCTGGCCGACATGGCGAAACCCCATCTCTACTAAAAATACAAACATTAGCCAGGCGTGGTGACAGGCACCTGTATTCCCAGCTACATGGGAGGCTGAGGCAGGAGAATCGCTTGGATCCGGGAGGTGGAGGTTGCAGTGAGCTGAGATTGTGTCATTGCACTCCAGCCTGGACAACAAGAGCGAAACTCCGTCTCAAAAAAAAAAAAAAAAGTGCCTATGTGTACAGAGACTAGCATATGTACATCTATAATAATTAAGAGTGATATCTGCCCAGCAAAGAGGTTTGTTTCAGTGTGGGGGAGTATTCTGGGATCTCTGGTTCAAAGTTAATCATTCATTTACCTACCCACTGGAAAAACATTTGTGGGACACACACTATATACCAGGTGCTGAGCTAGGTGCCAGGAATCCAGCAAGGTAAGATAGAAGGTGAAAACCAAGCAGTATGGTTGAGGGGAAGTATTAGATTTGTTATGCCTAATAGGCTTCCTTCTGTGCAGGGCCAGCTTTGGTCATTTGCCAGTGGTGTCCTACAATGCCGGGATCGATTAGTGATGTCTGTCATGGGCACAGAATACAGTGAAAGGCGTGAATGCTGTGGATTTGCTGATGCTGTGTTGGGGGTGTGTGGTGTAGAAAAAATGACGAGTAAAGATTGAGTAAGGGAGCTAGAGGACTTTTATCTTAGAATAAAGGATGTTTGTCTTGGTGATATGGGGGATGGAGGAAACTACATTGGATCAGCTTGCGAGGATGGGGTTCAGGTACAGATGTCACTGCTTTTTTATGCAGTTTTCAGGAGGTCACGTAAATGTCCTTAGCCTCAGCTTCTTTAAGTGTAAAATGGAGATAATAATACCTGCCTCATCTATATTAGAGTGTTGATGAGAAGACTAAAATAATGGGTATGAAAATATTTTACTACCCACAGAGTGATAAACACCTGGAGTATTGTTACCATGGGTGTTGGGATGGGTGGAGCAGCAAATGCCTGAGGCCAGGCAAGGCTGAGCCGGATGGTGGTGGCCTCAAGGCCTTTGCACTGGGCCTGTCTTTCCAGCCTGCTGCCCTTGTCATATCCAGCTTGTAATTCCAAGGCCACCTTCATTCAGCCCACAGAATCTAAGCCTGTCCTTGCCCCATCGCCACTTGCCATCTCATCCTGTCTTATTTTCTTCTAAGTTCTGATTAACTGAAATGGTCTCGTTAACTTATTTGTGTACCTCTCTTTGCTAGAAACATGCACATGAGTAAGGCAGAAACCTTGCCTGTCTCACTCCCACTGTCATCCCCTCAGAGCCTAGAACAGTGCCTGGCATATGGGAGACATTCAGAATTTCTTAAGATTTGTTGTATGAATGAATGGAAAGGGCTCAGAAGTCCACAGACCCAACTGGGCAGAGGCTGAGGAGCCCTGAGAAGATTGCTAAGATCAAGTGCAGTTGCTGTGACCTCATCTCTTTGTTCCTGAATTTCCTATTTCTTTGGTTATTGAGAAACAAATTCAATTAAATGCACAGTAATTGTAACTTAATTGAAAATTCCATCAACTCACGATCTCAGTTCACAATGTAATCTCTTACAACAGAATAAAGAACAAGAATCAGAATTCATATTATTATTATTTTTAGAGCATGTAATCTCTTATAACAGAATAAAGAATGAGAATCAGAATTCATATTTTTTTTAGAGCATGTAACAGGCCATGAAATTACACAATGTTTCCAATTTGGCAGCCTGGTGAATTCAGTCTCCAAAAACATAATCTTGTTCCTTAAACTACGTGTAATATGAATTAGAGTTAAAACTTGTGAATTGGATGCAATTAACATCCAACCGCTCCCCACACGGAAGGGATTGGTTTTTAACTTGTACCCCCTCTGCACCCCCGCCAGTTGGCACCCGTCCCTGTTCCCATGTTCCTTGTGAATTGTTACTGTGCCAGTCTGATGCATATGGGTAGACTGTGCTGGGCATCCTGAGCTCTGTGAAATGAACATCAACACGGGAGGTGTGTGGAGTGGCGCGGGTCAGTTACCCAGCCTGCAAATCCAGGTGGCTCCTGTCTGCCTTCATGCTGAGGTTTACACCTGGCGGCTTACTCACTTCCTGGAGATGCTGGGGCCGCCCTAATTGCTGCTCCCTTTTCTGGGGGGACTGATGAGTCATTGGTTCTCTCACAGGGTCACCTGTCTGTGTGCCCAGTTTGAAGCCGTCCTGCAGCATGGCTTGAAGAGGAGTCGAGGATTGGCACTCACAGCGGCAGCGATCAAGCAGGCAGCGGGCTTTGCCAGCAAAACCGAAACAGGTACTGCTCTGCCTGGCTGTAGCTTGGAGGAGCTTGTCTTCCTTCTGCTCTTTTTCTTTTAATTTATTTTTTAATAGTGGGCAGGGCAGTCATCGCGTGGGACTTGGTGGGGTGGTGTGTGGGCACAGAAATCCATGTCTTAATGGTAGTCAAAACGTAATGGTGTTGTCTGGCATCTTAATTTAAATGAAGTCATCTTTTGTGCAGATTCTCAGAGCCACATGGTATAGTCTCCTCTGGGTTCGGGGACCTGCAGCACACTGGTTTATTTCACCAGTGTGGCATGCCAGTCGCTGGGAAATTAATAATCTGTTTTAATTTGATGCCTGAGGATAGCATGGCATTTCATAATTAAATGTCTTCAACACCAGCAACAGAAACCCCAGAGGTTCTGTTATCAACCAATTTAATGTTGGAAAAACATTTCCATGTGAATGACAAGCATAATGCCAAATAATAACTATTAACGCTTAGTACTTAGTGCAAGACTTGCACTTTGATGTAAATTAACTCATTCAGTTCTTTGATAGCCCTGTGAGTAGTGGGCACTGTTATTATTGCCACTGTACAGATGAGGAAACTGTTCATAGGGATCTGCTTTGGAGCTGAACCTTGAAGTGGATCATGTCATGTAACAAATGTCCTGTGGTCTCCTCCTCCCCTGAACTTTCAGTTCCAGCCCTGGCCACGGCTGCTGCGAATCCTGGAATCTTTCTTATCACTATATCAGTGTCGTTGCTGAGTAAAATGTGCTGTCTTTGGCTGGTTCTCCTTTCACAGCCAAAAGTTGGACCTTGTTGCATTTGGGGGCGGTGTGTGGAAATTCTCTGCTAACAGAATCCTTACCCTTTCCCTCTCCTTCATGTTGCTATATCATCCTTCCTTTTTTCTCAGCCCTTCAACAGATCTTTTTATTTATTTATTTTTTTAGAGTTGGGGTCTTGCTCTGTTGCCCAGGCTGAAGTGCAGTGGTGTGATCATGGCTCACTGAAGCCTGCAAATCCTAGGCTCAAGTGATCCCCTTGCCTGAGCCTCTGAAATAGCTAGGATTGAAGACTTGCACCATCATGCCCGGCTGGTTTTTAAACTTTTATAGAGACGGAGATCTTGTTCTGTTGGCCAGGCTGGTCTCAAACTCCTAGGCTCAAGTGATCCTCCCACCTCAGCCTGCCAACTAGCTGGGATTACAAATGTGAGACACCGTACCTTGCTCCAACAGTTCTTTTTTTAAAAATTATTATTAAAATTATTTTATTGGTACGTAATATTTGTACATATGTATGGGGTACCTGTGATTTTTTTATTTTTTATTGAGACGGAGTCTTGCTCTTGTCGCCCAGGCCGGAGTGCAGTGGCACCATCTTGGCTCACTGCAACCTCCGCCTCCCGGGTTCAAGCGATTCTCCTGCCTCAGCCTCCTGAGTAGCTGGGATTACAGGTGCCCGCCACCATGCCCGGCTAATTTTTGTATTTTTAATAGAGACGGGTTTCACCATGTTGGCCAGGCTGGTCTCGAACTCCTGACCTTGTGATCTGCTCACCTCGGCCTCCCAAAGTGCTGGGATTATAGGCGTGAGCCACTGCGCCCGGCCTTCGTACTTGTGATATTTTGATACATGCCTAGAACGTGTAATGACTTTCAACAGATGTTTGCTTTTTGTTTTTTCTTTCTTTGAGCAGTCTCCCGGGGCTAGGGTAAGTTCAGAGAGGCTCCTAGATCTTTGTTTCTTGTTTATTTCACCAGTTACTCATTTTCAGAAATGAATCAAAGATCTAGGAGTCTCTCTGAGCCTGCTCTAGCCCTGGGAGACTGCCTAAAGAAAAAAAAAGCTAAGATCTGTTGAAAGTTATTACACATTCTAGGCATGTATCAAAATACCACAGGTACCGTATAAATATGTACAAATATTACGTATCAATAAAATAATTTTAATAATTTTTTTTTCTTTAAAAAAGATCTGTTGGAGCCAGGCACGGTGACTCACATTTAGAATTGGTTGAACCTGGGAGGTGGAAGTTGCAGTGAGCCGAGATCGTGCCGCTGCACTCCAGCCTGGGCGAGAGAGCGAGACTCCGTCTCACAAACAACAACAACAACAACAACAACAACAAAGAGAGATTCCTGTCCCTGTTGAATTTTCTGCCGTGCTTCTGTGCTCCTTCTTCAAAAGCCAGGGAGGGAGGGATCCCGTCTGAGAAAAGCCAGCATCAAGGACTACTTCAGTCCTCATAGAAATCACTGCCAATGGCTTTGGCCGCCTCCTGTGTCCTGGATTATGTCTCTGCAGCTTCCCGTCTCCCGGACGCCTCCCTGAGTCCCTGTGTGTGAGTGACTTAGTGTTACAGGCTGGGTGAGGAGCTTTGCAGGGATTTAGCTTTTCTTAGGGCCACCTGCCCTCAGGCTTCCTGGGCCCTCATACTTCTTCTTTTTATATCTTATCTGCCTTTGGGGGAATGAATAAGTCCTGAGGTTCTTGGTCCACTTCCATCCAGCCAAGGGCAGCTGCCGGGCAAGGCAGAGGCAACCCTGGCTTTGAAGTCATCTTGCTAGGGTGAGTCTGAATGGCCTCAGGGAAAGTTCCCTCTGAGCCTTCATTTTTTTCACTTGTGAAGGCCATAGTCTCGCCTAGCTTGAGGGTTTGTCAGGGGGATTCAGTGAGAACCACATTTGAAATAGCTGCTTTAGTTCCTAACACCTAAGAAATGTGTAACCACTCACCCTCCTCTCCCACCACCCTTTCAACTTTGAACCTCTTCCTCCATCTCATCCCTGCTTAAGGCGCAGAGCTTTTGGCCACAAAGAATGGCTCTTTTTGTTCCCATCAGGACTAGAATTCTTATCTTTTTGTTGCTTGGCCCTGGTAATCAAAGAACCACCAACACATTTGCAAGCCATCTCCAGCCTTCTCGTTCTGGCCGCCCCTCTCTGTCTTAGGGAGAGTGGTATACCTACATGGTAATGAGATGAACAAAAGGGCAGTCTCTGGCTGTTTTCTGCTGATGAGGATGTGCTGAGCAGCCTCCTGCAAATGAGAAGCAGGGAAAAGACCAAAATAGCTTAGCTCATTAGCCGGGCATGGTGGTGCCCACTTGTATTCCCAGCTACTTGGGAGGCCAAGGCAGGAGAATTGTTTGAACCTGGGAGGCTGAGGTTGCAGTGAGCCGAGATCATGCCACTGCACTCCAGCCTGTGCGACAGAGCGAGACGCCATCTCAAAAGAAAAAAAAAAAAAGAAAAAAGAAAAAAAAGCTTGCCTGCCTTTGTCTTACAGAACAAGGGACAGGAGATTCCACTTTACCCCCTCATCATCACACCATATTCAGTTTTCTGTATATCCCATGACATAGCATGCTTCGTGAAGGCAGGACACTGTGTCTGTTTGCTTTCTCTTTACTCCTAGCATAGTGTCTGCCGCTACACAGGTTCTTCAATAAAATTATGTTCAATAAACAAATACATCTTGGTTGGAAGGAAGGGCATTATTCATTCCGTGTAGTACTGTATTTCATGGTTCCCAAGGTACCATATACCAGGATCACTCCAGCGTGCTACAGGGAAAGTGATTAATTTTTGAGGAACAAAGCAAAAATTAATGAAAAGTGACCCAGAGCTCTACACAGACTTGGCTTGCTGTCTTTGTAGCCACTGGAAACCCCAGTAGCCAGTACAGAATACAGTATGGAAAAATGAATTATTTTCCATTCCACTTGGGAAAGGAGAAAGAAGGAACCACTGTTGTTATTGGCGTTTGATGCATTTGATGGCATGACCTTGGAATTTGATTGTTTTTTAGATGGAGCCTCACTCTGTTGCCCAGTCTGGAGTGCAGTGGCATGATCTTAGCTCACTGCAACCTCTGCCTCCCAGGTGCAAGTGATTCTCCAGCCTCAGCCTCCTGAATAGCTGGGACTATAGGTGTGTGCCAGCATGCCTGGCTAATTTTTGTATTTTTAGTAGAGATGGAGTTTCACCATGTTGGCCAGGCTGGTCTCAAACTCCTGACCTCAGGTGATCCGCCCACCTCGGCCTCCCAAAGTGCTGGGATTACAGGCGTGAGTCACCATGTCTGGCTGGAATTTGATGTTCTTTTAATCACTGATATATCATCATCAGGTTACAGGTTGGCAGTCAATTACAAGGTGATCGGCGCCATTCAGAATATACCAGAGAGACAGTTACTGTTGCAGAGCTGCCTGTAAAATTTAAGTCTAATCTTCCCTGTCTGTTCGGCAGCCTTGGGCATCGAGGATCTTCTGACTTTGAAACACTGCCTTCCCTTGCTTTCTGCGACGCAATAGCCTCTTGGCATGCTTTCTTCTTCTTTTCTGATCCTTCTTGGCATATCACTTCTATACCCTCAAATATTATTCATCCTTGGATTCATTGTTGGCTCTTGTTTCTATGCATACTGTTTGGATTCCTTGGTGAAGTTGCTCTGTATGTGCCTGTTATTCTTAGTCATACCCGCAGCCCAGAGCACTTCCTTGAACTCTGTCTCATGAATGTCTCTATTTGGTGTACAGCACGGGCTTGTCAGTCTCCAAGACTGAATTCTGATCTTCATCCATATGTGTTCCTGTGTTTCTTGCTAAGTAAATGGCTCTGCCCTTTACCCAGGTCCCCTGGACAGCTCTTGGGCTTCCTCCCAGCCTTCTCCTTCTCTCTCTCCTCTGCCCCAAAACCAGTCCCGCACAGAGCACTGTTTTCTGTCTCTCACATGGGTCCCTGAGCCACTCGCGGTTCCTCCACCCTCTGTGAGTTCTTTTCCTTCTCTCCGACTTGTGTTTTCCTGCTTTCAGTCTTGATCAGCTCTGGCCCACTTTGCACATCATGGAGTGGTCTTCTTTAATGACCATCCCACTCCCCCACTTATTCCCTGTAACCCCACTAACTTAAAGCTCTTCCGTGGGTCTCTTGTAGGATTGGGACAAAGTATCCAGTGCTTGATCTGGCTTCTTGGGCTCTCTTCCCTACTGGCTGTGTCTGTCTCTGTTCTACCTCTTATGCTGTGTTGTATGCTGGGGCTGACAGGCAGCGTCAGGTCAGACATCACAACTCTTTCATCCAGTTTGCAAATAAATGATGGCCTGAGTCCCACAAGCTCCCCTCCTGCCATGCCCCTGCCTTGGGACTCTTGAGACCTCTCCACAATTCAGCAGCTAAAGCACTAATGCCAGATCCTGTGTGGGGCAAGGCCTTCGGTGCCACTGCCTGTGCTTTGCTTAGTGCCTCTCAGTAATTTAGACGATTCAGTTCTGGTTTTTTTTTTTGAGACGGTGTCTTGCTCTGTTGTCCAGGCTAGAGTGCAGTGGCATGATCTCGGCTCATTGCAGCCTCTGCCTTCTTGGTTCAAGTGATTCTCGTGTCTCGGCCTCCTGAATAGGTGGCACTACAGGTGTGTACCACCACGCCGCCTGATTTTTGTATTTTTAGTAGAGACGGGGTTTCCTCATGTTGGCTAGGCTGGTCTCGAACTCCTGGCCTCATGTGATCCACCCGTCTCAGCCTCCCAAAGTACTGGGATTACAGGCGTTAGCCACTGTTCCTGGCCCAATCCTGTATTTTGAGCAGCTCTCCTGGTTTCTGTTGTCTTGAAACTCTTCAAGTCTGGCAGTTCTTTCCCTTCTGCTACCTCCTTCCTTCCTCAGCTCTCGCTCAAGCTCCTACTGGCCAAACTTCTATTCTCTCTTAAAAAAAAAAATATGGCCGGGCATGGTGGCTCACGCCTGTAATCCCAGCACTTTGGGAGGCCGAGGCGGGCAGATCACGAGGTCAGGAGATCGAGACCATCCTAGCTAACACGGTGAAACCCATCTCTACTAAAAATACAAAAAATTAGCCAGGCGTGGTGGCGGGTGCCTATAGTCCCAGCTACTTGGGAGGCTGAGGCAGGAGAATGGCGTGAACCCGGGAGGCGGAGCTTGCAGTGAGCCAAGATCGCGCCACTGCACTCCAGCCTGGGCAACAGAGTGAGACTGCATCTCAAAACAAAACAAAACAAAACAAACAAAAAAAAATTGGTAAAATATACATAATGAAATTTACCATTTCAGCTGTTTGAAGTGTACAATTCAGTGTAAGTGTACTTAATGCACATTCACATGTCATACAATAATCATTACCACCATTCATCTCAGAACCTTTCCATTTTTACAAACCGAAACTGTGTACTCATTAACACTAACACTCACTCCCTCCAGACGCGTGCCCCTGGCAGCCAGCATTCTACTTTCTGCCTCAGTGCATTCTACTATTTTAGGTTCCTTGTACCAATGGAATCATGTAATATTTGTTCTTTTTTGTCTGGCTTTATTTAGCATAACATCTTCAAGGATCGTCCGTGTTGTAATATGTGTCAGAATTTCCTTCTTCTTCTTTTTTTTTTTTTTGATGGAGTCTTGCTCTGTTGCCCAGTCTGCTGGAGTACAGTAAGTAGCGCTATCTCAGCTCACCACAGCCTCCACCTCCTAGGTTCAAGCAATTCTCCTGCCTCAGCCTCCCAAGTAGCTGGGACTATAGGCACGCGCCACCATGCCCAGCTAATTTTTGTATTTTTAGTAGAGACGTGCTTTCACTATGTTGGCCAGGCTGGTCTCGAACACCTGACCTTGTGATCCGCCTGATCCGCCTGCCTCGGCCTCCCAAAGTGCTGGGATTACAGGCGTGAGCAACCGCACCTGGCCCAGAATTTTCTTCTTTTTAAAGGCTGAACAATGTTTTTGAGGGTATGTAGAGCCCATATTTTGTTTATTCCCATGACAGTTGGGTGTCTTCCACTTACGGGCTATTGTGAATGGTACTGCTATGAATATGAAGATACAAATACTTGTTTTTTCCACTTTTAGTTCTTTTGGGGCATATACCCAGAAGGACAGTGCTGGATCATATGGTAATTCTATGTTTAATTTTTTTTTTAGGAACCATCAGAGGGTTTTCCATAGTGGCTATACCCTGTTGCATTCCCACTAGCAATGCACACGAGGTCCATTTTCTCCACCATCCTTCCACATCCTTGCCAACTCCACAGCCTTGCTGGTGCTGGCTTTTTATTTATTTATTTATTTTTTGAGATGGAATCTCGCTTTGTCACCCAGGCTGGAGTGCAGCAGTGTGATTTTGGCTCACTGAAGCCTCCACCTCCCAGGTTCAAGCGATTCTCCTGCCTCAGCTTCCCAAGTAGCTGGGATTACAGGCATGCGCCACCGTGCCTGGCTAATTTTTGTATTTTTAGTAGAGGCAGGGTTTCACCATGTTGGCCAGGCTGGTCTCGAGCTCCTGGCCTCAAATGATCTGCCCGCCTTGGCCTCTCAAAGTGCTGGGAGTACAGGCGTGAGCCACTGTGCCCAGCCAATGCTGGCTTTTTAAATTAGAGAAAAGGTATATAGCTTTAATTGTATACATGGGGAGAACCAGAGAGTGATTACCACCCCCTTTTTTCATATATATATATATATATATATATATATATATATATATATATATGGTAATTTTATTATTTTTCGTAGGGACAGAATCTTACTATCTTGCCCAGGCTGGTCTCAAATTCCTTGCCCTAAGTGATCCTCCCACCTTGGCCTCCCAAAGTGCTGGGATTACAGGCCTGAGCCACTGTGCCTGGCCTCCTTTTTTCTGTTTGCATAATTGCCATCTTAATGGGTGTGAAGTGGTGTCTCATGTGGTTTTGTTCTCTTCTGTCTCGAAGTTTCCGAATTGTTTTAAAAAAGCCATTCATGAGCTCCCTACGTGGTTGAGCTGGACTGTGCCCCTCCCGTAGTCCTGAGTTCTTCTTCCATCAAACCTATGTATGGAACTACCTGTTTTCTTTTTTCTTTTTTTTTTTTTTTTGAGATGGAGTCTGCTCTGTTGCCCATGCTGGAGTGCAGTGGTGCAATCTTGGCTCACTGCAGCCTATGCTTCCTGGGTTCAAGTGATTCTCCTGCTTCAGCCTCCTGAGTAGCTGCGATTACAGGCGCACATCACCATGCCTGGTTAAGTTTTATATTTTTAGTAGAGACGGGGTTTCATCATATTGGGCAGGCTGGTCTCGAACTACTGACTTCAGGTGATCTGCCTGCCTTGGCCTCCCAAAGTGTTAGGATTACAGGCTCATCCTTGTAGCTCTAGTGTCTTGCAAGGTACCTGGCCACCTGCACGGTAGAGGCCACCAAAGGACTGCGTTCAAAATAACCACTTGAAGACCCTGACTTCAGAACACGCTGCTCATTTTCCCGGGAAGCCAAACCCCTACTCTCAGCACTCTGTATGTATCTTCAGTCAGTGGGAAGCAGTTGATGGTAATATACCCACAACTGTAAAATGAGAGAGACCGACTTCCTTGATCTTCAGTGGGGATTTTTGAAAATGGTTGATTGCACTCAAAGCAGAATTTATATTTTGCTTCACTGGGTCACCTTGGGCAACAATTTCATTTCTGTAGAAAATTAATTTTGGAGGAAGCTGCATGTGCCAGGGGAGCCCTAGGTCCATCCTTTTGATGGTGAGGGGAAGTCCAGTTCCTCACTCGCCCATCCCTGCTTTCGGTTCCCTGTTGGTGATTTTCTTTTGTATTCATGCACGTGCAAATCAGCTGCTTTTGGTGAGGGAAGCCTTGGAAGGATGTCTGCTAAAGGTGCAGAGAAAATGCAGAGCTCCGTTCAAGGTGAAAAAAGTGGTTGACAACTGACAGAAAGAAGCTGGCCTTAGGGAGGAAGTCAGAAGCCAGCGTGCTGTACCCCTTGGGCTCTGTGTTAACTCCTGGGTCGCTGGATCATGGGGATGTCCACAGGGTCCTTCGGGGGTGGGTCCTTGACAGCTGGGGTGGCAGGGACCTGGGCCAGTGGCTATTTACTAAGGGGTATGAATGTGTCCCAGCATGTTAAGATCTAGTGGAGCTGGACTGATACCTCTTGGCTGAATGTGACCTCTGCCTGTTTCAAAGGTGTTTAATCCTGGTGTCTCATAAATTAAGACTCAGGCCTGTAATCCCAGCACTTTGGGAGGCCGAGGTGGGTGGATCACTTGAGGTCTGGAGTTCAAGACCAGCCTGGCCAACATGGTGAAACCCTGTCTCCATTAAAAATACAAAAATTAGCTGGGCGTGATGGTAGGCCCCTGTAATTCCAGCTACTCGGGAGGCTGTGGCAGGAGAATTGCCTGAACCCAGGAGGCAGAGGTTGCAGTGAGCCGAGACCGTGCCGTGGCGCTCCAGCCTGGGCGACAGAGCAAGACTCCACCTCAAAAAAAAAAAAAGTGAAAACGACTCAGTTTGGCCCCTGAGTTGTTAGTTTTTAGATCACAGTTATCCAGCCTGAGTTCCATGGGTCCTTTGCTTTGCTCCTTTCAGAATGTAAATAACTGTTCAGCTCATGATGGGGTATGCCCCTAAAAGGAAGTGAGACGCAAGTTTCAGAAGTCTTTCTTAGAAATTTCCCACCTTTTTTTTTTTTTTTAAATAAGTGACAGGGTCTTGCTCTATTGCCAGGCTAGAGTGTAATGGTGTAATCATGGCTCTCTGCAGCCTTGAACTTCCTGGCTCAAGTGATCCTCCCACTTCAGCCTCTCAAGTAGCTAGGACTGCACGTGCACACCACCATGCCTGGTTAATTTATTTCTTACTCTTTAATAAAGGAGGTGCTATGCTATAAACTCTTGTAGGATGCGGGTGTATTATGCTGAGCCCTGGTTCTGGAAGGCAGTCTTGTGGCTAGTTGGAAGATGGTAGAGTGACAGAGCTCAGCCCCTTGTTGGCACTCTGCTCTGCCAATCCATTTGTGCCTTGCAGTCAGGTTGGTTCAGTTTGGGATGTGACAGATTTGGGAGCACTTGTATTCACTGAGTTCTCAGGCTGGCGCATGAGTGAACTTGGTTTACCTTTGTTCCTGGCATGGCTGATACCATGTGTGCCTGTTTCTGTTAGAGTCTGCCCTCAGATTCATCCCTCTGTCTTCTTTGGCTTTGATAGAACCGAGATTTTGCTTGAGGCTGTGGTGTGTACTCCTTTATCTCGGTGAGGGATCCTGAAGGATTAAGCCAGTTCTGAGTTTTGTTCTCTGCTTTCTCTGCTCCCTTGTGATTTTCTGGGATTACTTGTTCTTTCCTGATAAAAGGGACGATAAAGCTGGCTTCATCCTGCTCCCTTTCTTCCTGCTCAATTGTGAATGAGATGCCCAGAGTTATGACAGTCCTCTGGGACAGCGAGGTCAAAAGGTTGGAGATTTTGGCCTGACATAGTGTTTGTATCACTGGCCTATTTCCAGACTAGCCCAGCTCCATGGGGTTGGATTTTCTTTGTGTGTGGGTTTTTTTCATTTTGTTTTATTTTTAGAGACAGGGCCTTGCTCTGTTAACTAGGCTGGAGTGCAGTGGTGCAATCATAGCTCACTACAGCCTCAAACTCCTGGGCTCCAGCTATCCCCCTGCCTCCGCCTCCCAAGTAGCTGGGACTACAGGTGTGTGCTGCACACACTCGGCTCCTTGTAGTTGGGTTTTCTTTTTTCTTTTTTTTTTTGAGACAGAGTCTCGCTCTGTCACCCAGGCTGGAGTGCAGTGTCACGATCTTGGCTCACTGCAACCTTCGCCTCCGAGGTTCAACTGATTCTCCTGCTTCAGCCTCCTGAGTAGCTGGAATTACAGGCATGCGTCACCACGCCCGGCTAATTTTTGTATTTTTAGTAGAGATGGGGGTTTCACCATGTTGGCCAGGCTGGTCTTGAACTTCTGATGTCAGGTGATCCGCCCGCCTCGGCCTCCCAAAATGCTGGGATTACAGGCTTGAACCACCACGCCCGGCCCTGTAGTTGGGTTTTCTGTTTCCTTTTTTTAGAGATGGGATCTTACTATGTTGCCCAGGCTGGTCTTGGGTTTTCTGTTTTTTTGTTGAGCAATGCTTTGTTTGTTTTGGGGCAGTGTTGTCACATTGATGAGACACCCCTCACCCCCCATGGCTGTGGAGCACAGGTGTTGCTCAGCACCTGGTGTGTTCTTGGTCTTCTGTAGGTGACAGATGACTGAAGAACATGCCCTGTCTCACTGCATTATTTCCTGTGGTTGCGAATGCTGATTTAAGAAAAAAAAGATGAAGGACATTTATTTATTGACTCGAGTAACTAAGAAATCATCTTGGAGTCGAGCTGGATTCAGGGGCCCTGCCTTCTCCCAAATCTGTCTCCATCTGTCGTCCCTCAGCACAGCTTCTCTGTGGTTGGGTGTCTTTCCGGGTGGGGTCTCTCTACGTGATGGGGTGGAAAATGGCCCCACGTAGCTCCAGGTTTCCAGGATGATGAGAGATCCTACTTCTAGAACGGGGTCAGCACACTCACTCCTTACGGGTCATATTATAGGGTTTGTGAGCCATGCGATCTCCATCGCAGTGACTCACCTCTGCCACTGGAGTAGAAACTCAGCCACAGACCATATGGGAGCAAATGGGTGTGGCTGCGTTCCAGGACTGTGCTTACAAAAACAGTTTGGAGGCCAAATTTGACCCCCAGGCCATTGTTTGCTGACCTTAGCTCCTGGAGGAGACAAGGCCTCTTTTCCGGTGGCTCTGGTAGAACTTGTGCGAAGAGACCCTGTGGTCCAGGGCTGAGACTGGGGTGAGGTTAGTGAGACACTCACTTTGGCCACAAAATTGAAGGCGGTACCAAAAAACTTATCAATCAAGATAAATAGTATTTTTATGTAATATTAAAAAAAATGAAAGTTGCATATGCCGTGGTTCTGGCCAGTTAATTGCCTGCCCTGGGTTAGCTGTCCACCCAGGGGGGGAGGTTAGGATAGTGCTGAAGGATCCCAGTGGAATGCGTTTCCCATAGTGAAGAGGGATGCTCTTACTAGAAGAAAGGGAAAGGGACCAGGCTCGGTGGCTTACGCCTGTAATCCCAGTGCTTTGGGAGGCCGATGCTGGATGATCATTTGATTCCAGGAGTTCAAGACCAGCTTGAGTAACATAGTAAGACCCTCATCTCTACAGAAAAAAAAAAAAAATTAGCCATGTATGGTGGTGTATACCTGTAGTCCCAGCTACTCGTGAGGCTGAGATGGGAAGATCGCTTGAGCCCAGGAGTTCAAGACTGCAGTGAACTATGATCGTGCCACTGTGCTCTAGCCTGGGTGACAGAGTGAGACCTTGTCCCCATCTCGCCCGTCAGAAACAAAACAAAACAAAACAAAACCCCAAACAAGGAAAAGGAATGCTGTTTGGTGCAAGTGTAGTAGTGATATTAATAGCTGGTTTTCATTGAGCACCAATTATATGCCAGGTATGTTAATAACTATGGCTAACATTTATTCACTGCATTTATTGGATGCACTTTACATGTATTCCTATTTCTCATTTTTCCCTCATAGCAATCCATACACGTAGGTACTGTTCTCCCCACTGTACAGATGAAGAAAGTAGAGGACAAAATAAGTTTCCCAAGGTCACACAATGCCTGAACTAGAATTTGGGACAAGGTTTTTGTCTTCCTTGTGGTCTCCAAGGTATGAATTCTTGGCATCGGTGATAGTTAAGGCTTGATAGAAACTTTCCCAAAAGCCTGCTGCTGTTAGTCATCGTCTGTTAACAGGTGTCCCAGGGCAGCTCTTCTCAACACCCCTTCCTGGCACTTGTTCTTGTTGGCATTGGGCTTTCAGGTGTTTGGAGAACCAGAAGCCCTTGCCCTCTTTTTGACTTAGCCCCATGTTTCAAAGCAGATCAGTGTATATCCCTAAATTAAATTACGGACACCGCAGGCACTAATTGGCAGGTGAGCTGCACTTTAAATAGACCACATTAATTCTGGCAGTGGAAGCGGAACCCTGCTGGGATAATTCTTAACATCATCAGCATCACCCTGACAAGCTTTAAAAGGATTCTGTAGCAGTAAGCAATTTGCAGAATTGAAAGGTGAAAACACACTTTAAAGCATTCATGTAGATTCAAGGTCGGAGGGAGGTGACTGCATTTTTCAAGACAGGCTGCAGGTGAGAGTCACTTGACTGGAAATGTGATGGACATACAGACAGTGGTCTGGGGTATTTCAAAATATGTTGTTGGCCAGCTGGCCCAGGGCGTTGTTGTTGCCGGATTCCCCGTCCTGGTTTCTGAGTGAGGCAGACAGTGGAAGGAAGGCTGTTTTGTACAGTTGTGTGGATTAGACTGATTGGATGAGCTTGGGAAGTGGATTAGTTTGACATTTAGGGATTGAGACAGAAGATAGTCTTGAGGGACCTGCCCTCTTGCTGGTTTTTGTTATTCCTGGGAAGTTTATTCTCAATGATCCCAGTGATTGGCTTGATCCACAAATACTTATGGACACTCATACAGATGTATACATTTAGATGCTGCTAACAGAAAAAGGAACCCACGCAAATGCCCTCTGCTATGAAGGGAATTAATTATTAAGCAAATGCTGATTGGTCATCAGGGACTGGGCACTGTGCTCGGTGCTTTCCTTCCCTTTCTAGTTACCCCAGTAACCCTGGGCGATTCTGTACTTTTGTGTTGATTTTATGGGAGAGGATTTTCAGGCTTAGCATGGTTGAGTGACTTGCTGAAGGTCATTTGGTTGAATGGACTTTTTCTCTGTTTGTCCTGCCTGCTAGACTGGAAGTCCCTTAGGGACGAGTTCTTGTTGTCTCTAGCTGGTGACACATAGCCTAGCTCGGTTCACAGCTCCCAGGAAGAATGCAGTGGATCCTAGTGAAGTTGAATTGAAACATTAGAGTGAACTTAACTAGCCTGCCATGCAGTTTCTGGAGATGGGTGTACTTGCCTCCTTCTGGAAGGCAGGTTCAAAGCCTTTGTCACATTTCAGAGGTGACTGTGAGCCTGTTTAGCTCCTAGATTGGAAGCCAGGTCCAACTGCAAAGACTCAGCTTCCCCCACTTGGAATATTAAACAGTTGTGAACGTGATCATTTTGAAGAAGTCCAAGTCCCCTCATTTTGCAGAGCAGTGTGATTTAGTGGTTTGCAGTGAGCTCTGGGGTTCCTTTCTGCCATACTGTTTACTAACTGTGTTGCTGGGTGAGTTGCTTCACTTGTCCTGGCTTCAGACCTTGTCTTTCACACGGAGATGGCCTTGGGTGTGATGATGTCAGATGTAAAGTGTTTACTGCAATGGCTGGTGCATAGTTAATGCTCAGTAAATAGTAGTTGCTGTTGCTGCTGTTATTATTATTGCCAGCGTGAAAAAATGTTGAAGAGCCAATGTTAAGTGAAGAAAATTGATCACAAAATTATGTATACACTAGCATTACAACTATGAAAAAATCTGGGGTTGGGCATGGTGGCTCCTGACTGTAATCCTAGCATTTTGGGAATCTCAGGCAAGAGTATCGCTTTAAGCCAGGAGTTTGATGCCAGCCTGTGCAACATAGCAGAACCTCATCTCTACAAATAAATAAAAATTAAAAAATTAGCTGGTCATGTTTGCCTGTGTCTCAGCTACTTGGGAGGCCGAGACAGGAGGATCACTTGAGCCCAGGACGTTGAGGCTGCAGTGAGCTCCAGCCTGGGTGACAGAGGGAGAGGCCCAGTCTCAAAAATAAATAAATAATAATTAACTTAAAATGTATATAAAAAATTTTAAAAATCTGTGTACATGTGGATAAAAAGTGGTGGGATGTGAGGAGATACAAGTAGTTGTAGGAATGACTATCTTATGGATAAAAACAAACTTTCTTAGGTTTCCCATAAAGCCTTAAATCTGTTCCTGTCCTCAGACTGAGTAATTCGACGTGGAAATCTTTCCTAAGGAACTAGGAATGAGGACAATTATTTATGTATAGGGGTGTTCTTTACTGTACAGAGGGAAAGTTGGCCATGTGCCATGCCCTTAGTAGTACGGAAGTAGTTATGTTTTACTGGAAAGCCATCAAAAATCATCTTTGAAAGACTTTTAATTGTAATAGGAAAATGTTTATGCTCTAGACAAGAAAATAAATGAATCAGGATACAAAATTACACATATAAATATGTATGCATATACACTCATACAATACGATGTGCTTTTATTTATTTATTTTTTGAGACAGAGTGAAGTGTAGTGCCGTGTTCTCGGCGCTCTGCAACCTCCGCCTCCTGGGTTCAAGCGATTCTCCTGCCTCAGCCTCCCAAGTAGCTGGGACTACAGGCGTGCGCCACCACGCCCAGCTAATTTTTGTATTTTTAGTAGAGACGGGGTTTCACCATTTTGGCCACTATGGTCTCGATCTCTGGACCTCGTGATCTGCCTGCCTTGGCCTCCCAAAGTGCTGGGATTACAGGAGTGAGGTACCGCGCCATCCTGTTTTTTTTGTTTTGTTTCTTTTGAGACCGAGTCTTGTTCTGTCGCCCAGGCTGGAGTACAGTGGTGCGATATCGGCTCACTGCAACCTCTGCCTCCTGGGTTCAAGTGATTCTCCTGCCTCAGCCTCCCGTGTAGCTGGGATTACAGGTGCCTGCCACCATGCCTGGCTCATTATTGTATTTTTAGTAGAGATGGGGTTTCACCATGTTGGCCAGGCTGGTCTCGAACTCCTGACCTCAGATGATCTACTTGCATCGGCCTCCCAGAGTGCTGGGATTACAGACGTGAGCCACTGTGCCCGGCCTGATGTGTTCTTTTCTTCTGGCTGCTGTAACAAATTAATACACAGTTGGTGGCTTTTAAATACTATAATTTATTCTCCCACAGTTCTGGAGGCCAGAAGTCCCCAGTCAGTTTCACTGGGCTAAAGTCAAGGTGACAGCAGGGCTGCTTCCTTCCGGAGGCTTCAGGACTGAATCCGTTTCTGGCCCTTCCAGAGTCTGCTCGCTGCCCACCTTCCTTGGCTATGGCTGCCCCATTCTAGTCTTTGCTTCTCTGGTCACATCATGTCCTCCTCTTCTGTGTCAAGTTTCTCTCTGCCTGCCTCTTATGAAGACCTTGTGATTACATCAGCCTCACAGGGATTATGCAAGATAACCTCCCAATTTCCAGATCCTAACACAATTGCATCGACTCGTTTACTATATAAGGTAATATTCAGAGAATTCTGGAGCTTAGGACGTCGATATCTTTGAGGATTATAATTCAGCCTACAGCAAATGTTGATTTTACTATAAAAAAGAAAAATGCAGTAAAGAAGACTGAAAATTCTTGAAAATGTCAACATTGGTCTTTTCTGGATGAGAGGTTTTAAAGTCATTTTTATTTTTGATATACTCCTCAGTATCTCCCACCTTTTTTTCTTATTTCACTATTGTTTTTGAGGCTGTGTCTTGTTCTGTCACCAGGCCGGAGTGCACTGGTGGAATCTCAGCTCACTGCAACCTCCGCCTTCTGGATTTAAGTGATTCTCCTGCGTCAGCCTACCCGGTAGGTGGGATTACAGGTGTGCGCTACCACGCCCAGCTAATTTTTGCATTTTTAGTAGAGATGGGGTTTTACTGTGTTGGCCAGGCTAGTCTTGAACTCCTAGCCTCAAGTGATCCACCACATCAGCCTCCCAAGTGCTGGGATTACAGGCATGAGCCACCGTTCCCAGCCTCAATTTTTATTTTAGATTCAGGGGGTGTATGTGCAGGTTCGTTACCTGGGTACATTGCGTGATGCCGAGGTTTAGGGCACAACTGAACCCATCTCCCAGGTAGTGAACATAGTACCTGGTAGGTAGTTTTTCAGTCCGTGCTTTCTTCCCTCTCTACTCTCTCTAGCAGTCCCCAGTGTCTGTTGTTTGCCATCTTTATGTCAGTGTGTACCCGGTGTTTAGCTTCCATTTATAAGTGAGAATATCCAGTATTTCGTTTTCTATTTCTGTGTAATTTGCTTAGGTTAATGGCCTCCCGTCATCCATGTTGCTGCATAGGACACAGTTTTGTTCTTTTTCATGGCTGCATAGTATTCCGTTGAGTGTACCACATTTTGTTTATCCAGTCCTCTATTGATGGGTATCTGGGTTGATTCCATGTCTTTGGTGTTATCTCCTACCTTTTCCATGCTAAGGGGATACTCTGTTACAATCTCCAACATTGCCTAGAGGCTTTGTGTGTTCCTCTCCCAGTGCTGAGTGCCCCAGGCCAAGTGCCAGGCGCCTGTGCCCTCTCTCTGTAGAGCCCGTGTTCTGGTACTATGTGAAGGAGGTCCTCAACAAGCACGAGCTGCAGCGCTTCTACTCCTTGCGCCACATCGCCTCAGACGTGGGCCGGGGCCGCGCCTGGCTGCGCTGTGCCCTCAACGAACACTCCCTGGAGCGCTACCTGCACATGCTTCTGGCCGACCGCTGCAGGCTCAGGTACGTGGCCGGGATGGGACCTGGGATGGGATGGAGCAAGGGGTGAAGATCTTGGAGTCTGGAGTCAGACCACCTGGATTTTCATCCTAGTTCCCCAATCTGGGGCAAGTGGGCCTCCCTCTGACAGCTCTGGAGTGTTCTGCTGAGCTGTGGAGAAACTTGGGGGAGAATCATTGAGAGACTGCCTGCAAAGGGCTCGGCATGGTACTTGCATACAGCCAGCTTGGATGTGGAGAGAACTGTTGTCTTAAGACATAGCTTCCTCTTCACTTTCTGGATTTTTTTTGTTTTTTTAAAGACAGGATCTTGCTTTGTTGCCCAAGTTGGAGTGCAGTGGCATGAACACGGGTCATTGCAGCCTGGACCTCCCTGGCTCAAGCAATCCTCCCACCTCAGCCTCCTGAGCAGCTAGGACCCTAAGCATATGCCACCATGCCTGGCTAATTAAAAAAATTTTTTTTGTAGCGATGGGGTCTCAGTGTGTTGCCCAGGCTGGTCTCGAACTCCTAGGTTCAAGTAATCTTCCCGCCTCAGCCTCCCAAAGTGCTGGGATTACAGGTATGAGCTACCATGCCAGGTGCAGAATTTTAATTTGGGATTCTTGCATTCATTCAATCCCAAACTGAAAAAAACATGGAAATTTTACATTGGGGAAGGAAGTCATTTTTTTTTGTTTGTTTGTTTGTTTTTGAGACGGAGCTTCACTCTATTGCCCAGGCTGGGTGCACTGATGCTATCTGGGTTCACTGCAACCTCCGTCTCCCCAGTTCGAGCGATTCTCCTGCCTCAGCGTCCTGAGTAACTGGAATTACAGGCGTGTGCCACCATACCCAGCTAATTTTTTGTATTTTTAGTGGGTACGGGGTTTAATCACGTTGGCCAGGCTGGTCTCGAACTCCAGACCTCAGGTGATCCGCCAACCTAGGCCTCCCAAAGTGCTGGGGTTACAGGCGTGAGCCACTGTGCCTGGCCGTGGCCATTACTTTTGCTCTGACAACAGTGGACTAGACATGTTGTTTTGTGTCCTTGAGTGATAACGGAGCGACGTTGATGAATCCTGTTCTGGTTCCTTAAGTAACTTCCCCATCAGCAACGCCCAGATCTTCAACAGTGAAATTTCCCTGAATTCAGTAAGTGGGCAGTTTGTGAGTAGTGTGGCGTGTTCCCTTGATTTTATATCTTGCCCTGTGTTCCCTAGTTCAGGTCTCCTCTTCTGCTTTATCTACTGCTGTGGTCACCTGTCTACTGGTAATGTCTCAGATCTTCTGGGATTGTGCACTGGGGCTCTTAAAAATACCCTTAAAGTTCTCTGTTGCCTGTGGCTCCTTGTTCAATTGTATGGCAAGACTCTATGGGTCCAAAATGGGAGGGCTTGGGAGCCAGGAGGACTGACACTGACGACACCTGTGTACTGCTCACGGTCAGAGTCTGGAGGCTGAGAATGTCTGGACTTCTAGGGCATTAACCAGCTTTAGTTAAGGAAAACACACTCCTGTTTCTTCTTTCTTTTTTTTTTTTTTTTTTGGGAAGAAGTCTTGCTTTTTTGCCTAGGCTGCAGTGTAGTGGTACGATCTCGGCTCACTGTAACCTCTGCCTCCCGAGTTCAAGTGATTCTCCTGCCTCAGCCTCCCGAGTAGCTGGGTCTACCAGCGCCCACCACCATGCCTGGTTAATTTTTTGTATTTTTAGTAGAGACGGGGTTTCACCATGTTGGCCAGGATGGTCTCGATCTCCTGACCTCGTGATCCTCCCGCCTCGGCCTCCCAAAGTGCTGGGATTACAGGCATGAGCTACTGTGTCTGGCCTACTCCTTTTTTTCGAAGTGAATTTCTGTGAAGCTCCTTCCAGCATATCATTTACGGGTAGTTCAGAGTTACATACTCAGTCTCAAAGCTGAAGTGACCAACAAGAAGAAGTGAGTCCAGCAGGTAAGAGTCACAGCTGACCTTACCTGGATCACCAGCCACTTCCCCAGCTGGATGTTGGGAAAACACATTCATTTAGATGCACGAAAACGGGCTCAGATTTTTAAAGGATCATGATTTTAGGAATCAGGTGCAGTCAGAATGTCAGCTTGAGCACGTGGTTTGTACATCTACTAACATTTTCTGGGAAAGTGTATTGGAAATGCACCTCTTCTCTCTTTCTGTTAGTTGTATTCAGTCACTTCAGTGGCTAATTTTTCCAGTCTCTCACTCAACTACAGGTCATGTATCCCTGACTTTGCTTTAGTGAAATTGACTTTTTCTTCCATTAATTTAGAATTCAATGACCTGGCGGGGAAGTTAGGGCATTGGGGATTTCTGGTTGCCATTGCTTAACAGGAAGTCAGAGAGAGCTTGGAAGTTGGACTCGGGTAGACCTGCTTTTAAGCCCTGGCTGGACCATTTATTGGCCAGATGACCTTGGACAGGCCCTATAGGCTTCCTTGACACCCCTATCCCAACCACCATCTAGATTTGTGGGGCATTTTTAGCCTCCTAGCCTTTTCCAAGGGTAATGTGGGCTTTCAGGTCTGTAACCTAGGCAGGCATTATATTATTATTATTATTATTAATGTTATTTTTATTTTGAGGTGGAGTCTCGCTCTTTCGCCCAAGCTGGAGTACAGTGGCACGATCTCTGCTCACCAAGCCTCTGGGTTCAAGCGATTCTCCTGCCTCAGCCTCTCGAGTAGCTGGGATTACAAGCGCCTGCCACCATGCCGGCTACGTTTTTATATTTTTAGTAGAGATGGGGTTTCACTATGTTGGCCAGGCTGGTCTTGAACTCCTGACCTCAAGTGATCCTCCCACTCTGGCTTCCCAAAGTGCTGGGATTACAGGTGTGAGCCACCGTGCCTGGCCAAGGCAGGCATTGTATTAAATGCCCTGGTTGATGAAGCCATAGAGGCTCTGTAATTTCTGTCTGAAATGGTCTCTTCTCGTATTAGGCAAATCAGGTGAGCCGTGTTGGCTGGCTTGAATTTCCTGTCTGTCTCTTGGGGACATTGCTTGAGTGGAAGTCACCCACCTGACTGCTCCCTTCTACTTTGCTGCTTTATAAATACATTTACATATCATGTCTATTTTAGTACTTAAAGCTGAGGGAGGGGGGACCAGCGAGGAAGTGGTAGGATGTATGTGTTCAATCTTCTGTTTGTAACCAGAAGCTTTAAACCAGCAGAGACCTCAGACAAATCATATCCCTCCTGGGGTGACCACGTGCAGATCTTCCAGGGAGCTGTCTAATGGAATTTCCTGGTTAATGGACACAGAGAACCACTGCTAAGAACGATTTCCTTTTCTCTTTCAATCTGCAGCACTTTTTATGAAGACTGGTCTTTTGTGATGGATGAAGAGAGGTCCAGCATGCTTCCTACAATGGCGGCGGGTAAGCCTGGCCCAGACCAGGGTGCCGGGCCTTGTGACACATAGCAGAGGGACTGCCTTGGAGCAGATCCACAGCGCCATGGAATGTTGTGATTCTTCTCTGTCCCTCAACAACTCAATGAGTCACTTGCTGCTGTCCTTCTTTTACTAGCACTGAATGTTGGTTTTTAAATTTTTATTTCTTTAAAGACAGAGCCTCACTCTGTCGCCCAGGCTGGAGTGCAGTGATGCAATCTCGGCTCACTGCAACCTGCGCCTCCTGGGTTCAAGTCATTTTCCTGTCTCAACCTTCCGGGAAGCTGGGATTACAGGCGCCTGCCACCACTCCCAGCTAATTTTTGTATTTTAATAGAGATAGAGTTTCACTGTGTTGGTCAGGCTGGTCTCGAACTCCTGGGTTCAAGTGATCCACCCGCCTTGGCCTCCCAAAGCGTTGGGATTGCAGGTGTGAGCCACCATGCCCGACCACAGTGTTGGGTCCATTTATCTAGAATGTGAGACCCTGGCAGAGAAAGCGAAGATTTGAAGGTTTTTAGTTGGGCTTTGGAGATGTAATAGACATTGCAGGGAATTGGAGGTGGGAGACCTACCTTTGAATCCTGGCTTTACCCCTTGCTACCTGGTGACATGGGGCAGATGCCGTAAGCTTTGCTGCCTTTTCTTTCCTCTCTGTGAGGTGGCAATCATGCTGTCTCAGCAGTCATCTTCATGGGGCTGTGAGAGAATCATGTGAGGTCAGGAGTCGCACACATGACGAGTCAACATGGAGAGACCCTGGGTTGATGTTAGTCGGTGGACTGTTACATTGTTCACCGTTTGACTCAAAGGGTGAAAGGTGGAATCAGCTGGACTGAAGTGGGCAACTTGCTTCCTCTTTCCAAGTTCTTTGTTGCTTCCTTTTTGTTTTTCCTTGAAAATTTATAGTACATCTCATGTATCTGGAGTTGTTAGTCCTGTCCATTGATGAGAAAAAGAATTTGACAATGATTTCCTTTGTAGATCATAAGATGCCCAGTGTAAGTTTCTGTCCACAGTAATGATGATGATGTTACCAGTGCACATTTGATGGTTTATGGAGCTGAGTGTTTTGTGGGTGATTGCCTTTAATACTTACAATCGTGTGAGGAAGATAATATTGTCCCCATCTTACAGATAAGGTAGCTGGAGTACAGGGAGATGGTAAGTTGCTGGATGAAGGTCTTTTTTTTTTTTTTTTTGAGACGGAGTTTCATTCTTGTTGCCCTGGCTAGAGTGCAATGGCATGATCTTGGCTCACCACAACCTCTGCCTCCTGGGTTCAAGCGATTCTCCTGCTACAGCCTCCCAAGTAGCTGGGATTATAGGCATGCACCACCATGCTCGGCTAATTTTGTATTTTTAGTAGAGATGAGGTTTCTCCATGTTGGTCAGGCTGGTCTCGAACTCCCAACCTCAGGTGATCCGCCTGTCTCAGCCTCCCAAAGTGCTGGGATTACAGGTGTGAGCCACCATGCCCAGCCTGGATCAAGGTCTTGTAGCTAGTAGGTGGCAGTGCCGGGATTCACCCCCAGGCAGCCTGATCCCAGAACTTGTGCCTTTACCTCCTCCCAGTTGACTTCTTATTCATAATAATCTTCCTGGCTGTTAGGGAGAGAATGTGGCATGACTCAACTCCCATGATAACGGATGTCTGCTGACCCCAGTTTCATGGGAGTTTTTTTTTTTTTTGAGGCAGAGTCTTGCTCTGTTACCCAGGCTGGAGTGCAGTGGCGCGATCTTCGCTCCCTGCAACCTCCGTGTGGGAGGTATTTTTATACCTATTTGAGATCAACGTGTCTCCTCTTCTGTACTCTGTTGTCTGCAGCTGTCTTCTCTTGTTGGTACGACTGCCCGTCAGCAAGCACTCCAGACTTTTCCCTTTTTTTGGGCAGGTCTGAACTCCATACTCTTTGCGATTAACATCGACAACAAGGATTTGAACGGGCAGAGTAAGTTTGCTCCCACCGTTTCAGACCTCTTAAAGGAGTCAACACAGAATGTGACCTCCTTGCTGAAGGAGTCCACGCAAGGAGTGAGCAGCCTGTTCAGGGAGATCACAGCCTCCTCTGCCGTCTCCATCCTCATCAAACCTGAACAGGAGACGGACCCCTTGCCTGTCGTGTCCAGGAATGTCAGTGCTGGTGAGTGGGAACGGGTGCTCGAGGCGGAGCAGAGCGAATCAGAATGTGGCTGATGGGGTGGACATACCTCGTCATCTGAAAGTCATTCCAAGGGGAATGGAGTCCAGTGCACTTGCGTTTTCCATTTGTGTTTCTTTTTCTTATCCTCATTCACTCTGAAAGGGCTCTGACGGCCTTACATAGATGTGAGAATTGCCGGGTGGAAGAATGAACAGCTCAACCATAGCAAACGGAAAGTGAGGGTGTGAGAGACACTGGTAGCCAAATGACGTTGATCCTCATTCATTCATTCCTTTATTTGTTCCTTCATCGTATTCTGTGTGTTAGGCGGTGAGCCGAATAGGAAAGACAGATTGCCAGCAGGTAGCCTGCAGTCTCCTTTGGGATGGGTGTGGGTGGGTAGTTCATGACAAAATACACAATTTATGTTCCTTAGGATAAAAGGAATGAAAGCCAAGCATAGACTGCTACGGGGAACATCTGCCATTGGGCTTGCCTCTGATTGGGGATGGCGTTTAAGGCCTCAGGAAAGAGAGAAGTTGTCAGCTTTGACTCTAGGCTCTGGGGAGGCAAAAGAGAGTTGATTCAGGCTGGGCGTGGTGGCTCATGCCTGTAATCCTAGCACTTTGGGAGGCCGAGGCAGGAGGATTGCTTGAGTTCAAGGTTTCTAGACCAGCCTGGGCAATGTAGTGAGACCCTGTCTCAATTTTTTAACCTTTTTTTTTTTTTTTTTTTTGAGACAGAGTCTCTCTCTATTGCCCAGGTTGGAGTGCAGTGGCATGATATCAGCCCACTGCAACCTCCACCTCCTGGGTTCAAGCAATTCTCCTGCCTCAACCTCCTGAGTCGGTGGGACTACAGGCATGTGCCAGCATGCCTGGTTTCTTTTTGTATTTTTGGCAGAGACAGGGTTTCCCCATGTTGGCCAGACTGATCTTGAACTCCTGACCTCAGGTGATTTGCCCGCCCTGGCCTCTCAAAGTGCTAGGATTACAGGCGTGAGCCACTGTGCCCAGCCTGTTTTTTAAAATTTTTAATTAAAAAATTAAATATAAAAAAAGAAAGTTGATTCAGTTAAGATTAATTTGGTGAGAAGTTTTCAATACCCTTTGATTCCTTTGGGACATTAAGATGTTACTACAGCAAAATTGGAAATTTTGTTGTAGTATGTTTGTGTATATATGTAGAGACAGAGTCTTGCCATTTTGCCCAGGCTGGTCTTGAACTGGACTCAAGTGATCCTCCTGCCTTGGCCTCCCAAAGTGCTGGGATTACAGGTGTGAGCCACTGCATCTGGTTGCAATTGGAAATTTTGGGCTTTAGTACTTAATATTCTCAAATCTCTTAAACAAGGCAGTAACTGTGGCCATGCCTTTAGAATTATTGATGGTGAAAGTGCAGAGTCCCATGGTGTCTTTGGTACACAGTGGCCTTGTCTGTCTTGCCCTGTGCTTCTCCAGCAGAGACCCTGCATGAACCATGTGGGAGATAGGGCTGTTGACGGCTTTGTGTAACAGACACTGATATTTCTACACCCACAGGAGTAGCAGTCCCACCCATTTTTGGAACTCTGCTTTTGAGGTGATCTCAGAGTTGTGCTATACCAGTGAGGCCTCACCGCATCACACATTGGTTTAGACAGATTGGGTTTTTGGAATTGGCTCAAAGTGTCTTACATCCAAGTGTGATGATTAAAATAGGGGCACAAAGTGTCTTCTCTGAGTGCTGGTCACTAAGGCAGGCTTGATTTCTTTTTCAGTTAGCATTTGCTGTATAACAAGTGATTTAAAAATGTAGCCTGGGTGACAGAGCGAGACTCTGTCTTAAAAAAAAAAAAAAGGAGCGGCTTAAAAGCACCGCAGTTCGTTACTTTTTTGTGTGGGTTGGCATGGTGGCTCTTCTGCTGGGCTCCTTCGGCTCACTCATGGGAGCTCGTGGTTAGATTGGAAGATCCAAGATGGCCCCATCCACATGTCTGGAATTAGTGCTGGGGCAGCTCAGGTTCTACTCATGGCCTCTTGTCCTCCAGTCGGCTGAACTGGCTTCTTTATGTATGGGGTCAGGGCCACTGTCCAGGAGAGCAAAGGCAAAGCTGAGACCTTTTAACGCCTAGCTACTAGAACTCACATAGTGTTATTTCTGCCACTTTTTTTTTTTTTTTTTTTGAGACAGAGTCTCGCTCTGTCACCCAGACTGGAGTGCAATGGCGCAATCTCGGCTCAGTACAACCTCTGGCTCACTGCAACCTCTGCCTCCCGTGTTCAAGAAATTCTCCTGCCTCAGCCTCCCAAGTAGCTGGGATTACAGGCATCTGCCACCACGCCCAACTAATTTTGTTTTTTTGTATTTTTAGTAGAGATGGGGTTTCACCATGTTTGCCGGGCTGGTCTTGAACTCCTGACCTCAGGTGATCCACCTGCCTTGACCTCACAAAGTGTTGGGATTACAGGCGTGAGCCACTGCGCCCAGCCTTTTCTGCCACATTCTATTGGTAAAAGCAGGGCATGGTGGCTCATGCCTATAATCCCAGCAATTTAGGAGGCTGAGGTGGGAGTATTGCTTGAGGCCAGGAGTTTTGAGACTAGCCTGGGCAGCACAGCAAGACCTCATCTCTAAAAAGAAAATAATAAAATTAGCTGGGTGTTGTGGCATGCACCTGTAGTCCCAGCTACTCTGGAGGCTGAGGCCAGAGGATTGTTTGATCCCAGGAATTTGAGGTTACAGTGAGCTATGATTGCGCCATTATACTCCAGCCTGGGCAATAGAGCGAGACGCCCCAACTCTTTCCTTTTCTTTTTTTTTTTTTTTTGAGGCGGAGTCTTGCTCTGTCGCCCAGGCTGGAGTGCAGTGGTGCGATCTGGAGATGCCCCAACTCTTAAAAAAACAAAAAAAAACCAAACAAAAAAAACAGAGCACTATACCAGCCAGATTCAAGAGGGTGCAGAAATAGACATCACCTCTGGCTGTGAGGAGCCACAAAGACCCATTGCAAAGGGGCATTGCACAGGAATGGCAGGAATTTGAGGCTGCTCAACACTTGACTACACCCCCCAGCTGGTTCTCCTGGTCTCATCTACCAGCTATGAGAATATTTTCCAAAGTGAAGCATTGAAGATCATTTCGGTAATGGTAGCATCCTTCGCATCAAAGTGACTGCTTAGAAGGAACAGTTTCAAGGTGTGCTCTGTGGTGTGTTTATTTAAATCAGAGGCAGAGGCCTGCATCCATTCTGCTCAATCTTCTGTACACAGATTTTCACTGAAGATTTTAAGAAGTCTGAATTCATGTTACAGTGTATTTCTCACTAGAATAATATTTTCCATAACCTGGAGGTGAGTTGCTTCCATCATCCTTTTGTCTTGCCTACTTTTTCTTATACTGTATCTTTTTTTTTTTTTTTTTTGCCAGATGCCAAATGCAAAAAGGAGCGGAAGAAGAAAAAGAAAGTGACCAACATTATCTCATTTGATGATGAGGAAGATGAGCAGAACTCTGGGGACGTTTTTAAAAAGACACCTGGGGCAGGGGAGAGCTCCGAGGACAACTCTGACCGCTCCTCTGTCAATATCATGTCCGCCTTTGAAAGCCCCTTCGGGCCAAATTCCAATGGAAGTCAGAGCAGCAACTCATGGAAAATTGAGTCCCTGTCTTTGAACGGGGAGTTTGGGTACCAGAAGCTTGATGTGAAAAGCATCGATGATGAAGATGTGGATGAAAATGAAGATGACGTGTATGGAAACTCATCAGGAAGGAAGCACAGGGGCCACTCGGAGTCGCCTGAGAAGTAAGTTCCCCTCTTGCTTCTTTTTGTGTGTGTGTGTGTGTGTGTGTGTGTGTGTGTGTGTGTGTGTGTGTGATGGAGTCTCACTGTCCCCCAGGCTGGAGTGCCGTGGCGTGATCTCAGCTCACTGCAACCTCCACCTCCCCGGTTCAAGCTATTCTCCTGCCTCAGCCTCCCGAGTAGCTGGGATTACAGGACCTGTCACCACACCCAGCTAATTTTTGTATTTTTAGTAGAGATGGGGTTTCACCATATTGGCCAGGCTGGTCTCAAACTCATGACCTCAAGTGATCCGCCTGCCTTGGCCTCCAAAACTGCTAGGTTTACAGGCATGAGCCACCACGCCCAGCCTCCCCTTGCGCTTTTAACGAGGGGATTAAGTTCACTGTTTTCTGTTTCTGTGGTATTGGGTGAAATAGGACTGCAAGTTTTATATTTGCCCAGGGTATCATTCATTCTTCAGGTGTTGATTTAGGAGGGTTATTTGGAAGGAGTGTTATTTGCTCTTCCCCTGAGAACTGAAAGAGGGGAAGGGAGTACACTTGAGGGCACTTAATACAAAGTTAATGTCAGAATGTGTGCCTTGAAATTCTTGCTTTATACATACATCTGTCATTTTCATTTCACAGATTCACAGGGTTTCACAGTCTGATGAGACTGTGCCTGTTACTGTTTTTTATTTTTACTCTGGATTTTCCTTGCATCTGACTTGCCACTAGCACAGGAAGCTCAGGACGAAGGCAGGGTTAGGAGAATAGTTGTGGTATGCTGACTTTTGTGTTTATCTGCAGGGGTGCGAATAGCCGTAACTTGCCTGCACCTGCTGCCTTAACAGTGGAGTTGGCCGGGTGCAGTGGCTCACACCTGTAATCCCAGCACTTTGGGACACCAAGGTAGGTGGATCACCTGAGGTCAGGAGTTTGAGACCAGCCTGACCAACATGGTGAAACCCCTTCTCTACTAAAAAAATAAAAAATTAGCCAGGCATGCTGATGCATGCCTGTAACTCCAGATACTTGGGATGCTGATGCAGGAGAATCAGTTGAATATGGGAGGCAGAGCCAAGATGACGCCATTGCACTCCAGCCTGGGCAACAAGAGAGAAGGTTCTTCTCAAAAAAAAAAAAAAAAAAAAAAATCCCAAAATACCCCAAATAAGCTGGTTACCTCTTAGGCTTTGTGGTGCACAGTGCCCTCCTAATCATGACCACTGCAAAATCCAATCCATTAAAGTGTAAAATGAGGCCAGGTGCAGTGGTTCATACCTGTAATCCCAGCACTTTGGGAGGTTGAGTTGGGAGGATTGCTTAAGGCCAGGAGTTTGATACCAGCCTGGGCAACACAGCAAGACTCCGTCTCTACAAAAAAAAAAAAAAAAAAAGTGTAAAATGAATATACAGAAATGTATCTTTCTATCTGACCTAAATCTTATGGTATTGTTTAGCCTGCAGTATACCTTTAGCCCTAAGATTTTTGTTTTCATGGTGTTACAATATTAGGGTTTTTTTTTTTTGTGATAAGGCTGTGCCTATTATTGTTTTTTATTTTTACTCTAGTCCTCATCTGCATGGGTACTTGTACTAGTAGTGTTACTTTATTGATCATCTGAGATATGCCAGGTGCTGCAGGTGATTTATACACTGTATTGTAAGACTTCTTGCAGCCCTATGAGGTTCATGGGTATCACCTGCATTTTACAGACAGAAGAACAGGATTCCATAGAGAGGCAAGATTTGTGAAAGCCGTTGGCTAAATTGAGATTTGGATTCAGATATGCTGTAATCCAAAGCTTATACTGTCCGTTTTTTTTCTGAGACGGAGTCTTGCTCTGTCGCCCAGGCTGGGGTGCAGTGGCGCTATCTCGGCTCACTGCAAGCTCTGCCTCCCAGGTTCATGCCATTCTCCTGCCTCAGCCTCCCGAGTGGCTGGGACTACAGGCGCCCGCCACCATGCCCGGCTAATTTTTTGTATTTTTAGTAGAAACGGGGTTTCACCGTGTTAGCCAGGATGGTCTTGATCTCCTGACCTCATGATCCACCCGTCTCGGCCTCCCAAAGTGCTAGGATTACAGGCGTGAGCCACCGCGCCCAGCCTTTTTTTGTTTGTTTGTTTTGAGTTGGAGTCTTGCTCTGTCACCTGGGCTGGAGCGCAATGGCTCCGTCTCGGTTCACTGCAACCTCTGCTTCCAGGGTTCAAGTGATTCTCTTGCCTCAGCCTCCCGAGTAGCTGGGATTATAGGTGCCTGCCACCATGCCCGGCTAATTTTTGTATTTTTAGTAGAGACGGGGTTTCGCCATGTTGGCCAGGCTGGTCTCGAACTCCTGACCTTGTGATCTGCCCACCTCGGCCTCCCAAAGTGCTGGGATTACAGGCATGAGCCACTGTGCCTGGCTATTCTGTCAAATGTTTTTCATGTTTCTACATAATTATGAATATTGATTTGTTGATGTGATGGTTAATTTTGTGTGTCAACTTAACTGGGCTGTGGGATGCCCAGATTGAACATTACTTCTGCTTCTGGGTGGATCAGTGAGGATGTTTCTGGGTGAGGGTAGTGTTTGAATAGGTGGACTCAGTAAAGGAGACAGCCCTCCCCAGTGTGAGTGGGCCTCATCCAATCCATTGAGGGCCTGAATAGAACAACAAGTGAAGGCAGGGAGGGATTCTTTCCTTTCCGCCTGCTAGCTTCAGCTGGGACATGGGTTTTCGGCCCTGGGCCAGGAACTCCCACCATCTGCTCTCCTGGTTCTCAGGCTTCAGACTTGGACTTCACCACACCACCAGCTTTCCTGGGTCTTCAGCTTGTGGACTGCGGATCATGGGACTTCTCGGTCCCTGCAGTTGCGTGGACCAGTTCCTCAATATAAACGTGTATTTGTATCTCTCTGTCTCTCTCTTTCCATGCACATACCCCTTGGTTCCATTTCTCCGCAGAACCCTGGCTAATGCAGTTGCCGTTCAGTCAGATCAACATGTTATGACTTGTGAAATGTTTCCCCTTTTGTTGCGTATTTAGGTTGATGGTTTTTGTTTTTGCTTTTTGTTATCAGCGGATCTCAAATGAATATTTTCACACACAAGATTTTTTTCCTACGACTGAACTATTTGTTAGGGCAGCTTTTCAGCAGCCTTGTTCTTGCTCATAGGGTATGAATGTTTTTGTACCTGGCATCCAAGTCTTGTGACCTGCTGTGTTATTCAGGGCTCTCCAGAGAAACAGAACCAGTGGGGCGGGGCTGAAGGGGGACGTTCTGTGTGTGGATGTGTGTAGTTCCTTCTCTGTGCTGCTCTGTTTTTGCCTCAATTTCTACCTCTATCTCTACCTCTAACTCCATCTCTATCTACCTCTGTTTCTGTCTGTCTGTGTCTGTTTCCTGTCTTTTTGTTTGTTTCTTTGTTTTGTTTTGTTTTTTGAGATGGAGTCTTGCTTTGTCACCTAGGCTGGAGTACAGTGGCACGATCTCGGCTCACTGCAGCCTCTGTCTCGTGGGTTTAAGTGATTCTTGTGTCTCAGCCTCTCGAGTAGCTGGGATTACAGGTACCTACCACACCCGGCTAACTTTTGTGTTTTTAGTAGAGATGGGGTTTCACCCTGTTGACCAGGCTAGTCTCAAACTCGTGACCTCAAATGATCCACCCAGCTCAGACTCCCAGAGTACTGGGATTACAGGCATGAGCCACCGCGTCCGGTCTTCTCTTGATTTATTTTAAGGAATTGGCTCATGTGATTGTGGGGCTGGGAAGTCCAAAATCCACAGGGTAGGTGTGTGGACTGGAGACCCAGGGAAGAGTTGCAGTTCAGGTCCAGAGGCAATCTGCTGGCGGAATTTCTTCTTCCTTTGGAAGGTCTGTCTTTTTCCTATAGAGGCCTTGCACTGCTTGCATGAAGCCCACCCACATTATGCAGCGTAATCTGGTTCACCCAAAATCTACTGATTTAAATGTTAATCTCATCTAATAGAAACATCTAGAATAATGTTTGACCAAATATCTGGGTATTGTGGCCCAGCCAAATTGACACATACAATTAACCCTCACAAGTGCCTTTATTCTTTTTTTTCTGGAACAGAGTCTTACTCCATGGCCCCGGCTGTAGTGCAGTGGTGCGATCTCAGTTCACTGCAACCTCCACTCCCAGGTTTAAGCGATTCTCCTGCCTCAGCCTCCGGGGTAGGTGAGACTACAGGAGTGTGCCACCGCACCTGGCTAATTTTTGTATTTTTAGTAGTAGACATGGGGTTTCACCATGTTGGCCAGGCCAGTATTGAACTCCTGAGCTCAAGTGATCCACCTGTTTCAGCCTCCCAAAGTGCTGGGATTGCAGGCATGAGCCTCTGCACCTGGCCATGTGCCTTTACTTTGTAATCTGGGCCTTTGAGGAGATGCTGCTTGCTGATGCCACTGAGTGTAGCCACATGGGTGAGGCTGGTGTGTGAGCCAAGGCAGCCCCCCAGCATTGTGATGTGTAAATGCCCAACACAGTGCAGGGTGACCTTCACTTGGCCCGGGCCCTCCGAAGCCAGAGGGCCTCCTGCAGATTCTGGACAGCTCTCCCTGGCATTAAGAGGGATCTCGATTGACCCTTCCACAGAACAGCCTGGGGAAGACACAGTGGAGTGATGGGATGGCCTGCTGAGTAATGCTTTGATTTTGATTCTAAGCTAGTGTTTATAGGGAAGGTCGAGGAGGCTGGTGCACAGCAGATGTGTGAGGGGAATGTGGCCAGACCAGGAGAAGCTCACTGTGGATTGTCAAAGCCTCTGGCAGAGTCTGCTGCCCTTCTTGTCTTTAAGATCCTCTGTTGGTCAAAGTTAGGCTTACTCCTTGGTTTGCTGGTCATTAACCCATTCTTTGATGTCTGAAGAAGTCTTGTTTCTTCTGCCTCAGTATTTATCATAAGTATTAGCTTTGCTTTTTGTATTTTTCTTTACAAGGGATAGTATTTTTATTACAGTCAGGATTTGTTCTTTTGTTCTTTTTTGTTGTTGTTTTGTTTGTTTGTTTGTTTGTTGTTGAGACAGGTCTTGCTCTGTCATCCAGGCCGGAGTGCAGTGGCCTGATCACACCCTCAACTCAGGGAACTCGTAGTGTCAAGTGATCTCCTTGCCTCAGCCTCCTGAGTAGCTAGGACTATAGGTGCATGCCACCACACCCAGCTAATCTTTTATAGAAATGGGGTCTCAAGGCATTGCCCAGGTTGGTCTTGACTTCCTGGCCTCAAGTGATCCTCCCATGTTGGCCTCCCTGAGTGCTGGGATTACAGGCATGGGCCACTGCACCAGGCCCAGACGGGGCTTTTTAAATCACTTTATATGTGCTCTATGATACCAGTAGGAAGTAGGGGGAAACATAATTCAGAAAGGACTACAAGCATATGCTGCATCTCGCTATTCTGCATCTCACTAGCAGTTAAGCAAATGCAAAGTGAAACAGGACTCCATATTTTGCCCATCGTATTTGCGGAGACCTTGGGTTGGAGCCCTGGTGGAAGGGAAAGATCTTGCTGTCAGTGGGTCCTCAGTTCCAGGCACATCCCATGTCATCCACCTGGTGTCTGTGGGATGAATTAGGCTGCACGGGTGGTGCACAGGGGCTGGTCTCGTAGACAGCTGGAAGCAGTTGATAGCCATTAGGGGAAAACAGTTTGACAAACTGGCATGAACTTAAGGATGTTTATCCCACTTGGTTTAGCAGTCCCAGTGCGAGAAGCTGCCCGGAGAACATACCCTCGATTCAGGGAAAAGTTGCTACGTCTAGATACCAAAGTCCTTATTCAGAGAAGCAGAACACTGGAGTTGACCTAAATGTGCAGCCACAGGGGGACGGTTAACAGCAGATTTTATAGTTTAAGCCTTGACATTTTAACGTTTAGGATCTCAAACATCTCAAATGATGTTTAAGAGTATCTAGTGTTATGAAGCTGAGCTAATGAGTACATATATATGTATGTGTGTGTATATATATATGTATTTTTTTTTTTGAGATGGATTCTCGCTCTGTCAGCCAGGCTGGAGTACAGTGGCGCAATCTCGGCTCACTGCAATCCCTGCCTCCTGGGTTCCAGCGATTCTCCTGCCTCAGCCTCCAAAGTAGCTGGGATTACATGTGCCCACCACCACTCCTGGTTAATTTTTTGTATTTTTAGTAGAGATGGGGTTTCACCATGTTGGCCAGGCTGGTCTCAAAACTCCTGACCTCAGGTGATCCGCCCACCTTGGCTTCCCAGCGTGCTGGGATTACAGGTGTGAGCCATCGTGGCTGGCCTAATGAGTTAATATTGAATGGAAAAAACAAGATAAAAAACTCAACATTTTGCTTCATTACAACTGTGTAAAGAATAGTCTGCACAGCAGGAAAGAAAAAAAGACACGTGGGAAACTGAGTCTGACACAGTAATGTTTTGGATAATGTGGCTGTTGGGTGGTTTATTTTTTCTCTCTCTTCTTTTGGGTATTTTCTAAGTTTTCAACTAACGTGTCTTAATTTTCTTGCTGAGGAGCAACAGTTGTAGTAATGAGAGGTTTTAAGCCAATCAAGGCGCCAGATACTGAGGCAGTCTCGGCCTCAGGAATGTTTAATATCACTCATTTTGAAGCAGTAGCCCTTGGGGCGCACTTTTTTTTTTTTTTTTTTTGGGACGGAGTCTCGCTCTGTCGCCCAGGCTGGAGTGCAGTGGTGGGATTTCAGCTCACTGCAACCTCTGCCTCCCGAGTTCAAGTGATTCTCCTGCCTCAGCCTCCCAAGTAGCTGGGATTACAAGCACCCACCACCACGCCCTGCTAAGTTTTGTATTTTTAGTAGAGATGGGGTTTCACCATTTTGGCCAGGCTGGTCTTGAACTCCTGACCTCAGGTGATCTACCTGCCATGGCCTTCCAAAGTGTTGGGATTACAGGTGTGAGCCACAGCACCCGGCCTGGGTTTTTTTGTTTTTTTTCTCTGTGGTCCAGGTTGGAGGAAGTGGCATGATCTTGGCTCACTGCAGCCCTCGACCTCCCAGGCTCAAGGGATCCTCCCACCTCAGCCCCTCCAGTAGCTGGGTCTACAGGTGTGCAACACCATACCTGGCTAATTTTTAAATTTTTTGTAGAGACAGGGCTCGAACTCCTAGGCTCAAGTGATCCTTCTGCCTCGGCCTCCCAAAGTACCGGGATTACAAGTGTGAGCCACCGGCCTGGCCAGCAATCTTTAATGTAACTCATTTTGAGGTGGTGGTCCTTGGGGCTCACTTCTCGGGTTTGGAACCTCATCCTCTTGGGGTCTGGCTTCACCTTGTACTTGCATACGTTGCGGGGAAGGGTCAAGAATTATCTTAGGGACCAGCAGAACATTGCACCTGCCCTGAGGCAGTGGCGTGGCCTAGAAAGGACTGGCTGCCTTTGCTGCCTTCTCCTGAAAGGGCGCCCCTGACCACCTCCGGGTGCCTGCCCTGTGGTCACCAGTGGCCAGGTCAGAGCCTCAGGAGGACGCCTCTTGACAGATTCCAGAGGCACAGCCAAGGTCACCTGGTTCTCCGCCCAGGTTGGGCTCCCTGCCAGGACACCCGCGGGAGCGGCTCTTCTTTTGCCCCCACCCTGCTGTCTGAAAGCCTCATTGTGTTACGGGCATGGTTGAATGATCCGTCTTGCAAAATTCTGCTAGGATTATTTCCTCCTGCGCTTCTCGCTCTGTGCCAGATGTCTGGCCAAAAGCTAGAGAGGGCTGAAAGGAGACTTCTACCTGACAAGCCTCTAAAATAGGAGCTGGCAATCCATGCCTGCAGGCCAAACCCGCCCCCAAGCAGTGAACAGTTGTTACATTTTTAAAGAGTTATTAAGAGACACCAACAAAGAAGACTATGTCACAAAGCCCGAGATATGTACTCTCTGGTCTATTACAGAAAATATTTGTTGATTTTAGAATAGCTCTAACATAAAGACAAACTATATAAGTAATGTCACTTGTGGGCAGGAGATGACTCGGTGCACTTGGATTTGGAAGACCTGGGCTCCAGTCCCACAGCCTTGGTTCTGTTGCTTAGTGCTGATGGCCTTGGACAAGCCACACACTTTTTCTTCTTTTGCCTCCCTTCCCTTTGTCTGCCCCCCAACTTCCCTTCTTAAGTAGGTATGATTATGATCTGCTTTGGTCTTCTTTATCTACTGAGATACAAAATGATGTTTAAACCTTACGGTACAGCTGGCTGTCTGCATCCATGGACTCTGCATCCGTGGGTTCCGCATCTATGGTTTCAACTAACTGTGGATCAAAAATATTACCAAAAAACAATAAAAATAATACAAAAAAAAATACAGTATAACAACTGTTTACGTAGCATTTGGATTATATTAGGTATCATAAGCAATCTAGAGATGATGTAAAGTACATATGTGGGAGGATGTGCTTATGCAAATACTACACCATTTTACATCAGGGACTTCAGGCTAGGTGAGGTGGCTTATGCCTGTAATCCTAGCACTTCGGGAGGCTGAGGTATGAGGATCACTTGAGGCTAGGATTTTGAGACCAGCCTGGACAACATAGGGAGACCCTGTCTTCACAAAAAAACAAAACAAAACAAAAAATTAGCCAGGTATGGTGTCTCACACCTGTAGTCCAAACTCCTTGGGAGGCTGAGGCAGGAGGCTCTGCCAAATCCCAGGAGCTCAAGCTTGCAGTAAACTATGATTGTGCCACTGTACTCCCGCGTGGACAACAGAGCAAGACTCCAACTCTAAAACAAAACAAGGACTCGGAGCATCCTCAGATTTGCAGGGGGTTTTTGAAACGGTTGATACAGATGTAATGCAGATACTGAGGGACAATTATACTGCAAAAATACCTCCAGGTATTTATTAACATTGCTTGATTGCTCAGAGGCAAGTGCTGCAGGGGCAATTACTCGCAAACAAACCCAACCACACCGCCTGGCGTTTCGAAGATGGCACACATTTGAGTTTTGTACTTTGTGGGTAAGGTGACAATATAACAGATCATATGAGCCTGGTTAATAATTGAGCTGACCCCCTTTCTTGGAATGGACCCAGACGTGACTAGTCTGATTCTGTCCTTTTACCCACGGGGGCTCAGATGCAGCGAGGCAGAGCAACACTAGCCCCAGGTCAGGTGGCTGCTGTCATTTCAGAACCTGGAGCAGATGGCCTCTGATGCATGTGCTGTCCCCTTCCCCAAGCCTCTGTCCCTCCTCTTCACTTGGTGGCTTGGGCTTCCTCCAGCTCCCCTCCTCAAGCCCTGCTTCTTTCCAGGCAGCCTTCCATGACCTTCCTGGAATGACCTTCCTCCACAATCTGAGATGCCATTTACAGCTTCTTGCAGGATTATTTGGTTCATGTTCATGCCCCCCAACAGGCTGCAAGCTCCCTCAGGGCAGGGTCAACAGTATTCACTGGCTCTTTTGCCACCAGTAGGGAGCACAGTGCCTGGCATGTAATAGGTGCTCAGTAAACAGTGGTTGAGAGAACAAATGCAAGAGGTCTGGATCTGGACTCCACGCTCTACCTCCCAGCCGACACCTCCTCCTGTTCTCAGCCCTGCCGTGGCCTGGTTAGTTCTCAGGAGGGCACTGTGGATGCTCGTTGGTGAGTCATGCGGCCTCTGGGCTCTTTGGCCTGTCCTGCAGCTGTGTTCTTTCACCTTAGGCCACTGGAAGGGAACACCTGCCTCTCCCAGATGCACAGCTGGGCTCCGCTGAAGGTGCTGCACAATGACTCCGACATCCTCTTCCCTGTCAGTGGCGTGGGCTCCTACAGCCCAGCAGGTGGGTGTCTCCCGATTACTCCTTTCCTCCAGTGAGAGCTTTGGCTTCGAAAACCAGCAGGAATATCTGAGTTCCCTGGACAGGTAGGAATGGGAGCCGGGAGGCACGGGAGTCGGGGTGTGGTTCAGGGCCAGGGGAAGCTCATTGAGATGCAGAAGTGAGAGAGGGCTTGGCTTCTCTCCCTGAACCTGGGTATCCTGAGGTGCTCTCCGTGGAGTGAGTGTTGGGCTGAACCGGCTGGCAAGTCACCAGGGCCCTCAGGCCTGTTTTTCTCCCTTACCAGTGGCTCGTTGAACTTGGTCATTTAAAAGCTGACCACAAATAGTGACCACGATTTTGCCTCTTTGGAGATGCAAGAAGGTAACTTAACCCGTTTGTAAAGGCCCTGCTACCCTGTGCAGAAAAGCGCTTGGGGATCAGGAAGTAGCTTGGTTAAAAGCTGTTTCTGGGCTGGGTGCGATGTCTCATGCCTGTAATCCCAGCACTCTGTGAAGCCGAGGCGGACGAATCACCTGAGGTCAGGAGTTTGAGACCACCATGGCCAACATAGTGAAGCCCTGTCTCTACTAAAAAGACAAAAATTAGCCGGGTGTGGTGGTGTGTGCCTATAGTCCCAGCTACTCAGAAGGCTGAGGCAGGAGAATTGCTTGAACCCGGGAGGTGGAGGTTGCAGTGAGCTGAGATCGTGGCACTGTACACCACCCCGGGTGACAGTGAGACTCCATCTCAAAATAAATAAATAAATAAATAAATAAATAAATAAATAAATAAATAAGTCTCTGGTATGGGTAAGCATTTTTCCACCATTCCACATGGTTGAGCACGTGCCCGTGTGGTTTGTTATTGTTTTCTTTAGTGCAGGTCATGGGGAGGATGTGGTTGATCCCAGCTGGCTCGTGGGGTGCAGTGTAATGCAGCTGGCACAGTGTCTGGCTCAGAGAAGTGCCCAGTTGCTGTCCCTGCCCCCAGAGCACTGCTGGGTCAGAGAAGACTTGGCCCAACCCACTTAGGCACCTCCTCGTTTTCCTAGGAAGCGAATGTCCCTTCTCTGGGCCTAGATTTAGGAAATTATGACTGGAGCCCACTAATCACTGAGGAAGCTGTTGAAATTCTGAACTGGGGTGTAGACTCTTCCTGTCACTTGGCAGGGAGCAGAAACCTACTCAAACTAGCTCAAGCACAGAGGCAGGGCGGGGACAGTCACTGGCAGCAGGACGGGACCAGTCAGATGCAGTACCAGCTCTAGAAAGTTGTGTAAGCCTGAGTGCATTACTGCTCTGGCCGTCAGCATTCCTGGCTGTTAAATGAGGCTGAGTGCTTCCTGTCTGTCGGTTGCTGTGTCCTCATCTGGAAAATGGGGATGACAGTGACAATGAGAGCCAGCATTTGCAAAGCCGAAGGAGCCCTGCACTGCAGTGTGGCTGACCCTGATGAACTCATCTGCTCTTGAACACAGTCCCGTGAGAGTGGGGGGGTGTGATTATATCAGCTCCCTTTGAGATGCACAGTGAAGGTGCCCTGAGTTAATCTGGGGAAGGTGCCAGGCACATGCCAAGGCCCCTGGTGAGAGCTTCATGGACATCTTGTCCGTGGCCCAGGAGCTGGGGCGTTGGCATGGAGGGTGCTTTCTTGACTTGGTGGGGTGATGTCATCTTTCTCATGTGGCCTCCTTCCACTTCCTGATGGGGGTCTGCCCACCTCTTCTTTTCCTAGTCCATCTTTTTTTTTTTTTTGAGGTGGAGTCTCACTCAGGCTGGAGTGCAATGGCATGATCTTGGCTCACTGCAACCTCCGCCTTCCGGGTTCAAGCGATTCTCCTGCCTCAGCTTCCCGAGTAGCTGGGATTACAGGCATGTGCCACCATGCCTGGCTAAATTCTTTTTGTATTTTTAGTAGAGATGGCGTTTCACCATGTTGGCCAGGCTGATCTCAAACTCCTGACCTCAGGTGATCCACCCTCCTTGGCCTCCCAAAGTGCTGGGATTACAGGCGTGAGCCACTGTGCCTGGCCTTTTCTAGTCCGTCTTTGCTCCCTGTTCATTCTCATGCCCTCCTTGGCCCATACCATGCCTCGGTCACATGACTTTCCTTACCAACTGGAATGTCTCACTGGGTTTCAGTTGAGGTCCCCTAAAAGTGACAATCTCGTAGGCCTAGCTCATGTCTGCAGGCCAGGCCACAGAAGTCCTGCATTTCTAGACCATCCATGGTCCAAATAGCCAAAGGTTAGGGGTTTGGTGACCTTGCCGATGCCTGTTCAGCAGCAGTGTAGATGCAGGCAGGTCATCTGAGGAGGGGCAGGGGCTGGGAGAGAGCAGGTGGTCCCAGGTTGTGTCTAGGACCCCTGGGGAGTTTTGAATGTGTGTTCACAGGCTCTGTCTCATGAATCAATTTCCTGCTCACCCTGTCCCGTTCCCCATGGAGGGGGCCTTGTAGTTGGGTTACTGAATTATTGTGGGACCGTGAGGTGCTTGCAGTAGGTGGTCCGATTGTTTTGGCAGCTCCTTGGCCGCTTAGCTTGGCCCCCTGAACCATCAGACATCCGGGTCAGCTCCTTTGCCGCTTAGCTGGGCCCCCGAACCATCAGACATCCGGGTCAGCTCCTTTGCCGCTTAGCTGGGCCCCCTGAACCATCAGACATCCGGGTCAGCTCCTTTGCCGCTTAGCTGGGCCCCCTGAACCATCAGACATCCGGGTCAGCTCCTTTGCCGCTTAGCTGGGCCCCCTGAACCATCAGACATCCGGGTCAGCTCCTTTGCCGCTTAGCTGGGCCCCCTGAACCATCAGACATCCGGGTCAGCTCCTTTGCCGCTTAGCTGGGCCCCCTGAACCATCAGACATCCGGGTCTCCTTTTTCGTGCATGTTGGGCTTTGGTCTTAGAGAACCCAGAGCTCTTCCTACTCTTCTGGGCTTTCTGTAGCAAGTGTCTCCAGGGAAGGTAGCTCCCCATCAGCCTCTAGAGTCCTTGCAGATTTCCTGTGGTCCCACACCTGGCTGTCAGCTCGCAGACTCAGCTGCATCTTCTGCTGATGGGACCTGAGCTCCAGCTGATGTTGAATGCACTCTCTGGAGATGACGTGTGCCGGCGTCAGCTAGCATTTCCCTTCACTGCAGTAACGATGCTGTCAGGGGCTTGCGAGCTGGGACAGCCCGGGGGCTGCACACAGGGGCAGGACATGGCATAGGAAGGAACATTATTCCAGGACTGTGTCAGGATGTTGGACTCAGAGCCAGGGGAATGGGTAGCCTGATTGGGACGCCAGGTTGCATCAAGTCCCTTCTGTCCTGATGCCCCATTTCCATGGGAGGTGTGGGGCCGACTGGTGCCAAGACTCTGCCTGCCTGCCCAGGTGGCCACCACCACCATTTCTCCTGAGACTCCATTCCTTTTGCTCCGTTTCTGCCTCTTGTCCCTTCTGAGGGACATCTTCCTTCCTTAGCGATATTCTGACATTCCCTCTCATTCTGGTGCCACTTCGTCTTTTAATGGAGACTTCCCACGTGGAGGGCTCCTCACCTTAGGAGACTTTTGTCATCTTTGAACACGCTGGTGCCTTTGCAGTCACTGCCAGGGGGAATAGTTAGAGAAGGCAAAGGCACTGCCTGGGAGAGGATGCTTTCTGCAGCTGAGTCTTGGGAGGGAGAAAGGAGCAAAGAAGGGGGAAGCCTGAAAGGAGTTCTCCTGAATCTTGGAAGAGATAACTCTGTGGTTTAGGGAGGAGCTTTGGAGTTGCTTTTCTTGGGTGACAAAGCCATTCAGAGAAGGGGACAGTACCCCAGGTTGTAAGAGGAGACCCCAGACAAGCAGATGAGGACTGGGGACCATGCGTGGTTCCTCTGGGAGTGCGTGGTGTCTATACCTGAGCAAAGCAAATTCACCAGCATTGCTTTCCAGTTGCAAGGGAGGGAGAGCTACCCAGGTTTATTTTGAGTGGGAATAGTAAACGGGTGAAAAATCACCGTCAGTACAAGGTGATATGACTGCTCCTCTCTTCACTGAGGGTCCTGTATTTAGTGTTGGGTTTTAGGAAATGCACAATTTCCAAGGGCTTTCTTAGGTTCCTTTGAAACCTTGGGTCCTGAAACCCTTTGTTTCCCCATCAAGTCTAAAGTTCTGTTTCTCCTTGTCCTCATGTTGGATCTTGGGAGTTGTTTGTTGAGGTTGAGGAGGGACTGTGGTAGCTCTGCCATGATCTGATGTGATTGGTTTTAGCGCTTAGCTCTTAGTGGGCAGTTTTACTGTTTTGGTTGTCAGTGTTGCGGTGGCTGGCCGGACACTGCCCTGGTTGTGCTTCCCAGTCAGCTTATACGGGTCGTGTGCTGTTTGGGGTTCCTGGTTTTCTTTATTCAGTCTTCCCACTGGATCACTGGATGCGGGCCTGCATGCTAAAGTGGGTACAGGCTCAGCTCTGCCATTGGATGGACCAGGGTTCAAACCTTTGCACTTGTTCTGTGATCTTGAACAAGTTGCTTAAATCTTTGGGATTCATTTCCTGATCTGTAAAATTAGATAATGGTGTGTCTTGGGGGCCTTAAGGATGAGACCGTCTATGCTGTGTGCACCCCAGAGCGTCAGGCCCATGACAAGTACGAGCCAGTCGTGGTTGTGCATTGCGAAGGGGCCCGTGGGCAATCACCTGGGACCGCGTGGACGTTGTGTCCTCACTGAGCGTTCTCATTGAATGCGGAGTGGATCCATGCCTTTGCCCCAGTCGTGGATTTCCACTCTGCGTGTTGGAGTCCCTGTCTTTGCTTCAGGGAATGTAGTCTGACTCTGCGTGAGTTAAATTAGCAAGGATGACACGGACATGGGGCACCTGCTGTAGAAGGCCCCTTAGATGGTATGGAGCCTTTGGACCACGGGGCAGTGGACACGACTTGTGAGCAAAGAGGGGGAGGTCATTTTGGGGGCACTGAGCAGTCTTGGATCCCCCTGGCTCTGTGATGGGATGAAGGGTGGGTGCCGTGCTCTTGTGAGCTTACAGCCTAGTACGACATAAGATGCGGGGGTTGTGAGGGTCAGGATCTGTTGGTAGGCACAGTGGGGTATCCCAGTAGAGCTTTCTAGAAGGCAGTTAGAGATGTGGGACTGAGATTCAAGACAGGTCCGGGCCAGAGGTGAGGGCTTGAGCGCTGTCATCTTCACGGAGGTGAGAGCTGTAGCCAAGACCTTGCCAGATGTGCCGAGGGTGACAGACGGCTGTGGGGCCATGATTCAGGGCCACCTTCACTCAGGAATCAGAGAAAAGATGGTGGGGAGGAGGGCCGGAGATTAGTGTTAGGAAGGCTGAGAGAGGGGAGCGCCAAGCAGGAGTGGGTGGTGGGATGGGGCTGAGGGAGGGGTTCCTTGGGCAGTTCCGGTTGACCAGGTGGGAGGATGAATGCCTGAGGTAGCCAGGATCTGTTACTGGGTGAGTTGATGCCACCCTCACTGAGCGTTCCATTGAGTTTTACATGCGTTAAGATGTAACATTTGGGAGTCTCAGGCAGGAGGGTTGCTTGAGGCCAGGGGTTTGAGACTGGCCTGGGCAACATAGTGAGACCCTGTCTCTAAAATAAATAAATAAATAAATAAAAATAAAAAATTAGCCAGTCATGAGGTTGCATTCCTGTAGTCCTAGCTGCTCAAGAGGCTGAGGTGGGAGGATCTCTTGAGTCCAGGAGTTTGAGGCTGCAGTGAGCTATAATTGTGCTGCTGCACTCCAGCCTGGGTGACAGGAAAACCCTGCCTCTAAAAAAAGGGGGAGGTGAAGTGGACTTGAACTTCTTGAGAATTCACAGTCAGTACAATAACTTGATGGAGACAGCAAGGTAGAAGAAAAGGTTAAAATAATTTTTTTTTCCTGGTAAGTTTCCCTGAAGTTCAGCACCTACAGAGCTGGGGGTTCTTGGGGCGCCTTGAGTAAGCCAGGCAAAGATGGAGGGAATGGCGTGGAGGATGGAGGAAGGCACCGAGGTGTGCTGTCTCCATCACTGTGTTCCTTGTCCCCGATGCGGGGCTGGTTCCATAGTGGGCATTCACTAATAAGTTTCTTTTTCTTTTTTTGAGACGGAGTCTCGCTCTGTCTCCCAGGCTGGAGTGCAGTGACATAATCTCGGCTCACTGCAACCTCCACCTTCTGGATTCAAGCAATTCTCCCACCTCAGTTTCCCAAGTAGCTGGGATTACAGGCTTGCACTACCTCGCACAGCTAATTTTTGTATTTTTAGTAGAGATGGGGTTTCGCCATGTTAGCCAGGCTGGTCTTGAACTCCTGACCTCAAGTAATCCACCTGCCTTGGCCTCCCAAAGTGGTGGGATTACAAGCGTGAGCCACCGCGCCTGGCCCAAGAAGTTTCTTGAGTGAGCAAGGTTTCTCTCCTGGGTGATACTGGCCTTAATGTCACCATCCAGCCCAAGGCTCATGGATTTGCATGTTTTCCTGGAAGGAGACTTGAGCAGCAGCGAATGCATTTATGAAAATTGTTCAGGTCTAGCCTGTTAGTTCCAGAGACTGCTTATGGCCCCACTTCTTGTGAATGCCTTTCCTAAATGCACTTAATGCAGAGAAAAGTGGCCTTTTTAGAAAGCCGCAGACATTGTCAGCAATTAGACCATGCTGCCCTCTAGTGTCTGACTCAAGGCACTACAAGCAGGAGCAGTTTATCTTAACAGCAAGCTGATTCATTATACCCGGTTTCTGACGTTGGTTCTGAATATGCACTTCATGCATAATTCTAGGTGGCTCAAGGTCGAAAATGTCACAGGCCAGGCACAGTTGCTCACGTCTGTAATCCCAGCACTTTGGGAGGCCAAGGCGGAAGGATTGCTTGAGCCCAGGAGTTTGAGACTAGCCTGGGCAACATAGTGGGACCCTCATCTCTACAAAAAAATAAAAAATAAATTAGCTCGGCATGGTGGCACCCACCTGTAGTCCCTCCCAGGTACTTGAGAGGTTGAGGTGGGAGGACCACTTGAGCCTGCGAGGTTGAAGCTGCAGTGAGCCGTGATCACACCACACACCACTGCACTCCAGCCTGGGTGACAGAGTGAGACCCTGTCTCAAAAAAAAAAAAAAAAAAAAAAAGTCACAGGTTAAGGGGAGGTATAGGGCTTTTTTTTTTTTTTTTTTTTTTTTTTTTTTTTTTATGGAGTTTCGCTCTTATTGTCCAGGCTGGAGTACAATGGCACGATCTTGGCTCACTGCAACCTCTGCCTCCAGGGTTCAAGCGATTCTTCTGCCTCAGCCTCCCGAGTAGCTGGGATTACAGTCATGCACCAACATGCCCAGCTAATTTTTGTATTTTTAGTAGAAATGGGGTTTCACCATGTTGGCCAGGCTGGTCTCGAACTCTTGACCTCAGGTGATCCACTTGCCTCGACCTCCCAAAGTGCTGGGATTACAGGAGTGAGCCGCCGCGCCCGGCCAAGTATAGGGCTTTCTATTTCTACAGTGACTGATGCCAAGTCTGAGATGATCTCTGAACAACAGGAAACAGCTGATTAAAATCCAGCTCGCAGGCGAGATGGTGAAAAATTTCTTAGTCAAGTGATGTAGCAGATGAGCCAATGTTTGCATTGTGTCTCTGTCTTCTGGAGAACACGGAGTGAGAAAAGTGACCTCTTTCTGTGATTGCCCTCTCTGCACAGATGCTCCCCTTGGAAGCCTGGAGAACGGGACAGGACCAGAGGACCACGTTCTCCCGGATCCTGGACTTCGGTACAGGTTAATATTGAGAAACCCAGTTGCCTTTGGCATTAAAACATCCTATTCACAGCTGTGCATTTTATTCTTTTTTAAAGATAGGAGTGCACCTGCTAGGATTAAAGGGCAAGGGTTTACTTCACATTTATGTTCAGATTTAGTCTTTTTTGTTGAGATGGAGCCCTGTTCTGTTGCCCAGGCTGGAGTGCAGTGGCGCAGTCTCGGCTCACTGCAACCTCTGCCTCCCGAGCCTCCCAAGTAGTTGGAGTTACAGGCACACACCACCATGCCCAGCTGATTTTTTTGTATTTTTAGTGGAGATGGGGTTTCACCATGTTGGCCAGGCTGGTCTCCAACTCCTGACCTCAGGTGATCTGCCCCCCTCGGCCTCCCAAAGTGCTGGGATTACAGGCGTGAGCAGATTTAGTCTTTACATCACAGAAGATGCAGTTGCCCAGGGTCTTAGATCATTACTCCCTCAGAGACACTGTATAAGAGATGGTAGATGTCGAATGTCAACACCTTTTGGGGCATATCTGGGTGCCTCCTGTATTGTTATTTTCTTTTTTTTTCTTTTTTGAGATGGAGTCTCGCTCTGTCGCCGAGGCTGGAGTGTGGTGGTGCAATCTCAGCTCACTGCAAGCTCTGCCTCCCAGGTTCACGCCATTCTCCTGCCTCAGCCTCCCAAGTAGCTGGGACTACAGGCGCCTGCCACTGTGCCTGGCTAACTTTTTGTATTTTTAGTAGAGATGGGGTTTCACCGTGGTCTCGATCTCCTGACCTCATGATCTGCCCGCCTCAGCCTCCCAAAGTGCTGGGATTACAGGTGTAAGCCACCGTGCCCGGCCTGTTATTTTCTTAATTTAAATATTTGTTGATATTTGATACCAAGATTTGACAATCCTAGTGTTGTATATTTAAGCCATTTAGATGTTACGTAGCATTTGTGAAGTGCTTAGTATGCTGTCTGGCATGTAGTAAGCACTATATAGGTTTTCTTTTTCTTTTTTCAAATAAAGTATCTCATGGGGAAATTGAGTTGTCCCAAGTTGTTGGATGCTTTTTTTTTTTTTTTTTGAGACGGTCTTACTCTGTTGCCCAGGCTGGAGTGCAGTGGCACAATCTTGGCTCACTGCAACGTCCACCTCCTGGGTTGAAGCGATTCTCCTGCCTCAGCCTCCCAAGTACCTGGGATTACACATGTCCACCACCATGCCCGGCTAATTTTTGTATTTTTTCAGTAGAGACGGAGTTTTGCCATGTTGGCCAGGCTGGTCTCGACCTCCTGACCTCATGTGATCCGCCCGCCTTGGCCTCCCAAAGCGCTGGGATTCCAGATGTGAGCCACCACGCCCAGCCTGGTCATAATATTTTTATCTAGCTTGGGTGACAGAGCGAGACCCTGGATGCTTGGTGGCAGAACCAAAATGGACACCAAAGTCTTTATTATGCCACTGCCATCCTTGCTGCTCTTACTGTTTTCTTCTTCTGTCTCTCCTCTTGGTTGTAATTTGGGGTTCCAGGGTTCTATTACATCCTTATTTTCAAACTTAGCTCTAGAGTGGAACTTCCTGACTACCGTAAACCATATTAGATGCCATGGTCTCACCTGGAACAGGCAAAGGTTCTGCTCTCTCAAAATGGCACTGCTCATAGGAAGCTTGTCCCAGTTAGTTCAGTGTCAGAAGGAATTGGTGTTGCCACACCCTTCCAGGGCATGGAGTCTTTTTTTGCTATTTATTTTAGAAAATGTGGCTAGGCGTGGTGGCCCATGCCTGTAATCTCAGCACTTTGGGAGGCCAAGGTGGCAGGATTACTTGAGGCCAGGAGTTCAAGACCACCAGTCTGGGCAAGTGAGACCCTGTCTCTACAAATAAAACAACAACAAAAATTATCCAGATGTGGTGGTGCACGCCTGTAGTGTCGGCTACTTAGGAGACTGAGGTGGGAAGATCACTTGAACCCAGGAGTTCAAGCCTTCAGTGAGCTGAGATTGCACCACTGCACTCCAGCCTAGATAACGGAGTGAGACCCTGTCTTAAAAAAAAAATTGGAAAATGCAACAGTAAATGAAAAAAGAAAATCACTCTTAACCCTGAACTCCGTTACGTTGTTGGTGTTTTGGTACTTTTCCTCCTAGTCATGGCGTGTGTGTGTGTGTGTGTGTGTGTGTGTGTGTGTGTATCTCTTAACCATGTGATGACCGTGCTGTTCTCACCAAAGATACTAAACTTTATTTTTCATATTGTAAATTATTTGTAAACATATACTTGATTCTTATTATTCCCAGTAGTTATGTTCTATAAAGTCGCTTTGAAGACTGAACCAGTGCTCCTAGGGGAAGCACAGGGTTTAATTGCTTTGAGCCTCTGGTCACACATTTTGTTTTTGAGATGAACTGTTGCTCTTTTGCCCAGGCTGGAGTGCAGTGGCGTGATCTTGGCCCACTGCAACCTCTGCTTCCTGGCTTGAAGTGATTCTCCTGCCTCAGCCTCCCAAGTAGCTGGGATTACAGGCATGTGCCACCACACCGAGATAATTTTTGTATTTTTAGTAGAGAAGGGGTTTTGCCATGTTCGCCAGGCTGATCTCGAACTCCTGACCTCATGTGATCCACCTGCCTCGGCCTCCCAAAATATTGCGATTACAGGCATGAGCCACCACACCTGGCCTGGTCACAGCATTTTTATCAACTTATCAACACATAACCTGGTTTTATGTCTGTTCCTGTTTAAAGACACCTTGTTTAATGTATACAGTTGATTCATTAACATTGAATTCACAGCCAGCAGCACTGTAAGCCATGCCTGAATGAAGCATCTCTAACTCACAAATTATCTCCATACAGCACATCACAGCCTTCCTGTGCTTAGGAACTTTTGGCAATACCACTTCAGCACTGTGCTTAGGGACATTTTAAACAAAGAAATGAAGTGGAAGAAAAGGCCGGGCATGGTCGATTGTGCCTGTAATCCCAGCACTTTGGGAGGCCGAGGCAGGTGGATCACCTGAGGTCAGGAGTTTGAGAGCAGTCTGGCCAACATGGTGAAACCCCATTTCTAGTAAATATACAAGAATTAGCCGGGTGTGGTGCCGCGGGCCTGTAATCCCAGCTACCTGGGAGGCTGAGGCACGAGAATCGCTTGAACCCAGGAGGTGGAAGTTACAGTGAGCCGAGATGGTGCAAAAGAAAGAAAAGTGAAAAAAAAATGCTAAAAACATGGCAGTGAATAGACAGCAAAGAGGATGCTTGTTTACGGTGTAAGATCTGAGGTCCCAGCTGTTCGACTTCAGCTGAGAACATGCATATTAGGGAGTGAAATTATTGGCCTCTGCACGTGTTCATGAATGATTGTGAAAGCACCTCAAGTATTGACTTTGGGGTTACAAATAAATTTTAGTGCGTAGATGAATTTCCAAATACGGAATCTGCAGATAACGAGGCCTGACTAATTTCTGATCTAGTAGAGGTACCAGAGTAAACCGACCTCTGCTAGTTTTCGGAGTGGTGAGGGTGTGTTCTTTCAGTGGCCGAGTGTAACTTCCTTCTGCCTGCTTTTTCCTAGTGTGGAAGCCAGCTCTCCAGGCCACGGAAGTCCTCTGAGCAGCCTGTTACCTTCTGCCTCAGTGCCGGAGTCCATGACAATTAGTAAGTACTTTCGCAGCCACCTCCACCAGCTCTGGGATGACTTCTGGCCCATGTCTCATGGCAGTGCCTTTGTGCTTGTAACCCTGTGACTGTGGGTTCAAGTCAGGTGTGTACGTCCCTGGTTTTAGACTAGAGGTGTGGTACGTGCTTGTGGATTTCCAGAACCGTGGTTAATGCATGGCACTTGGGTGTGTGCGCGCTAAAGGGCGTGCCTCAGGGTGGAGCAGCATTGCCGTAGACTTCTGTGGTTCCAGGTTTCAGGGTTTGCCTCCCATAATGCAGTTAGCTACAGAGGACCTATTCTAGTTGGATTTGCTTTGTAACTCTGGAGGACTCATTTTTGTAAGTGAAGAAGAACGTGCCTCTCCGAGATGATTAAACTTTGCTAATGATCAGGCTTCAACTGTTTCCAACTTTACTACCTAGAAAAATTATTAGAGATATAGCAAGGAAGACTAGGTTTGAATGGCTTTGTATAACAAAGAATAAACCAACTGTTGTGTAAACTGACGGGTGCTCCTGGTATCTCACTCATGTCTTGAGCCAGCATTTGTCCCATGGCCTTCCCTGGCTGCAGAGGGGGCACTTGTTCTCAATTAAAAAAAGATTAGCTTTTGTTGCTAAGGAAGGAAGAAGGAGTTTGGGAGGCACCCAGCATTTTCTGATTCAAGGGTGAAGCAGGAAGTGAGCAGACACTGTTATATAAACCAACAGTTGGTTTATTTTTTGTACACAGAGCCATTCAGATCTACTCATCTTGAAGTTCATGTGGTTGAGGAGATGTGATGGAAATTTCTCTCTACCCAGAGGTAGATGGGCTGGGGCCGGCATGTGGCTCCATGGCCATCAGAGACTGGGACTCCTCCTGTCTTGCCTCGTAGACCAAAATAGCTGTTTTAGCTCCAGCCATTTCATTCTCATTCCAGGTGTCAGGAAGGAGGAGAGGGCAGAGAGACTTTGTCTGTTTTACATATAGGATTCAGGGGCCTGAGCTTGGATAGGGAAAAAATTACAATGTTTTTCATTTAGCTCTGGGTGAATTGTAGTATTTTCTTCAATTATGATCATTCTATTTTGATGTAATTGGTTTCCTTTGTGATAAGGTATGTTTTATATATTTTAATACATTTTCCTGAAAAGGAGCCCTTGGTTATTCCTAGACTACAGAATGGGCTCTTGGTACAAAAACGGTGAAGCCCCCCAACCTTCTCCCTAGAAGGTGTTCATAGTATACCACTCGTGTTTTGGGCCAGCATTCATCTCATGGCCCCCCTTGGCTGCAGAGGGGGCAATTGTTCTGGATAAAAAAGAAATTAGTTTTTGTTGCCAAGGAAGAAAGAAAGAGTTTGGGAGGCACCCAGCATTCTTTGATTCAAGGGTGAAGCAGGAAGTGAGCAGACACCGTGAGGCCGCTACATGGGAACGGCTGGCCGCACTTTTTGTATGTGAGCGTGTGTGGTTTACTGTGGCGCTGCTCAGCCCTGAACTAGGCTGAGCAGGTGTTAATAAATCACTCGGTCTGTGGGACATGGGGTGGGTGAGTATGTAGCTGGCTGCTTTTCACCTGTCAATCTTTTGTTTACCACAGTACTGTTACTTACCCTATAGTTTATTATTCATTTTTATTTATTTATCTTTTTGTAGAGATGAGGTCTCATCATGTTGTCCAGGCTGGTTTTGAGCTCCTGGGCTCAAGTGATCCACCTACCTCAGCCTCCCAAAGCGCTAGGATGAAAGGCGTGAGCCACTGTGCCCGGCCTACTACAGTTTCCTTTTTTTTTTTTTTTTTTTTTTTTGAGACAGAGTCTTGCTCTTGTCTCCCAGGCTAGAGTGCAATGGCATAATCTCAGCTTACTGCAACCTCCACCTCCTGGGTTCAAGCGATTCTCCTGTGTCAGCCTCCCAAGTAGCTGGGATTACAGGCCCATGCCTGGCTAATTTTTGTATTTTTAGTAGAGACGGGGTTTCGCCATGTTGGCCGTGCTGGTCTTGAACTCCTGACCTCATGATCTGCCCGTCTCGGCCTCCCAAAGTGCTGGGATTACAGGTGTGAGCCATCATGCCCAGACCATAGTTTACTTTTAATGATGCACTTAAACAAACTTGAATTCCTTTATTTTTTGAAAAAGGAAGTTTTATCTCACTACTGTAAATGGAGAGTCACTATGAGTTAACGAAAATAGCAGGTCGCTGTAAAATGAAGACAGTGGAAGGAAACTATTACTAAGTGTGCCTGGCATGGTTGCCTGCCCTGGGTTCTGATTGAGACCCACTCTCGTTGTTCAAAAGAGAGATGACTGCTGCTTCTTTTTGGCCCCGGCCTGTGGCAAGGATCTCAGTCTTCATACTGCTGGGAAGCTCTGTAACCACCAGAAAGACCAGAAGTGGGGTGATCTGCAGTGCAGGAAAGCCCATCTGGGCGCAGCTTCTGCACCTAGCCCTTTGGAAGTGCTTCTCCAAAAGCGAATTGTGCTGGAAAAGTAGGGTTGAAACCAAACAGCCACATCCTGCCATCAGGATGCTCTTTATGGCCCCACTGACCAAGAAATCACGGCTTCTGTACTCAGTGATGACTTCTTGACTTCAGTTGAGGAAAACAATGAAGTTCTGTAGTCAGACGTGGTGGCAGGTGCCTGTAATCCCAGCTACTCGGGAGGCTGAGGCAAGAGAATCACTTGAACCCCGGGAAGTGGAGGTTGCAGTGAGACAAGATGGCGCCATTGCACTCTAGCCTGGGTGCCAGAGCGAGACTCTGTCACAAAAAAAAAAAAAAAAAAAAGAAAGAAAAGCTAAAATAAAAATTTTGGGGAAAAAAACTTTAGGGATAAAAACCTTGATGAAGTTCTGATTGTTGGATTTGGTCACAAAGGTCATGCTGTTGGTGACATCCCTGGGGTCTGCATTAAGGTTCTCAGAGTAGTCAGTGTCTCTCCCTTGGTCCTATGCAAAGGCAAGAAGGAAAGACCAAGATAATACATTTTGGTGGTGAAAACACAGTAGAAATATGTTTTTATAAGCCAAAGGCAAAGAGATGGGTCAGCGAGTCACATTAGAAAGGTGTTGAGGATACGCTGTTACTGAACTGATGGTAATGGAGCGGACTGAGGATGGGAAAAGAAGCCACCTCCTGTGACTTGCTGGGATCTAACGCCACAGCACCTTCCCAGCACCTACGATTCTGTCTCTGTGTGGGCAGCACCGTGGTGTAGATGGACAAGACGTGACTCTGGCTGTGAGGCACAGCTACTGTAAAGAACACTGCGTTTTGATTTACGGGCATTTTGTTTTTAAAGAGCAGCAGCCCCGAGATCACACCTGCGAGCCTTTGTGGGCGCCTGAGTAGGGCTGCAGGCATCCCTGTGTGCCCCGGCAGGTGTCCGACATTCTGGTTCCCAAGAGTTCCTGCGGCCGGGGCTGAGGTCCCAGCATCTCAGATAAACACGGTTTGCTTTGTCAGCTGCGTCTCAGGTCCACGTAGAGCATGGTGTCTGGGCCTTCCTCAGCCGCTTTCTGTCTTTGAGGAAGTCACTGGCCTTGCCTGTGCATTTTCACTGATGACATACATGCCCTTAAACATGCTCGAGTTAGGCCAGTGACAGGCACAGATTGTTTTTCTTGTTTTGACTCAGACAATTTTTTAGAAACTAAATTGTTTTATGATTTGGCATCTTGAGCAAGTTTGGGACATATCCAGAGCTTACACCTTGAATCTCTGAAGAAAAAAATGTCACCATGTCTGCATTTGAGGCTTGATACTTGGTAGAAATGTGGTCTATGGTTAGGATTGTGTGTGGGTGGCCGGGGCAAGGGGCTTCTGTCTTCTGCGGTGCCTGTACTTTTAGGAGGTCTTCAAGGACAGCGCTGTTGTCTCTCCTGGATGTCATCCAGCACAGATGAGGGGTCAGGAATCCTGGAAATTTTGAGCGAAGGGTGGTTTTCAATTGTGTTTCCCCACCCTGCCATCACCTCCTGTGTCACATGCAAGAGGAGTAAGAAGAGTGGGTCTGTCTAGGTGTCCGGGGTGTTTGCTTGGGCTACCATAACAAGGGCCCACAGATAGGGTGGCTTCAACAACAAAAACTTATTTTCTCGGCGGGCACAGTGGCTTATGCCTGTAATCCTAGCACTTTGGGAGGCTGAGGTGGGGGGAATCACTTGAGGTCGGGAGTTCAAAACCAGCCTGGCCAACATGGTGAAACCCTGTCTTTACTAAAAATACAAAAAATTAGCAGGGTGTTGTGGCGGGCGCCTGTAATCTCAGCTACTCAGGGGGCAGAGGCAGGAGAATCGCTTGAACCTGGGAGGCAAAGGCTGCAGTGAGCTCAGATTGCACCACTGCACTCCAGCCTGGGCGACAGAGCAAGACTACGTCTCAAAAAAAAAAAACTCAAAAAACTTATTTTCTTACAGTTCTGGAGGCTGAAAGAGCAAGATCAAGGTGCCAGCAGGGTTGATTTCTGGTGAGGCCTCTCTCCTTGGCTTGCAGATGGCCACCTTCTCTCTCTGTCCTTATGTGGCCTTTCCTCTGCAGGCACATCCTGGTGTCCCTTCTCTCTTCTTATAAGGACACTGGTCCTGTGGGATCAGAGCCCCACGCTTATGACCTTATTAACTTTAATTACCTCATTAAGGCCTTGTCTCCATATAGACTCGGATTGGGTGTTAGGGCTTCCACTGGTCCATTTGGGAAGGGATACAATTCAGTCCATAACATGAGTTGTCCCGGGAGTGAGTGTCGCAAATGCCGTCCCAGTTCAGATGGAGCATCCCATCGCTGCATGTGAAGCACCTGAGATTCTACTCTGGAGCAGTCACTCGACTCTTGGAAACCCCAGAGGAGCTTGGCAAAGAAACTCATCAGCTCTGCCCCCCGAAGCAGTGAATGCTTCACTCACATCCCGCCAAGTGGCTTCCCTGGCTTCGTGTAATAATCTGCGCAGGTGGCTGCCTCTGTACTGTAATTGAGCTAGAGCTGGGTTATTTAATCCTCAGTGCCTGGGGATAATTGTGAAGTCTTCTGTGGAGCAGCCTTTCCCTCTCCGGTATCTCTGAAATTGCAAAGGGTGTTTTGTCCTGAGGCCTTCAGAGGGACTGTATTCTTGTGGTTATTTACTACTGAAGAGAAGATGGTATGTCCAGACCCACATGATTGCTCTCCTTCTGCAAGGCCCTCTGGTACTTCAGAAAATACAAAAGCCTATTATGAAAAAGTTAATTTTTTTTTTTTTGTTTTAGACGGAGTGTTGCTCTTATCGCCCAGGCTGGAGTGTAGTGGCGCGATCTCGGGTCACTGAAACCTCCGCCTCCGGGATTCAAGCTATTCTCCTGCCTCAGCCTCCTGAGTAGCTGGGATTACAGATGCCCACCACTACACCCAGCTAATTTTTGTACTTTTAGTAGACGCAGGGTTTCACCATGTTGGCCAGGCTGGTCTCGAACTCCTGACCTCGTGATCCGCCCACCTCAACTTCCCAAAGTGAAAAAGTTAATTATTTAGCAAAGCAGTGAAGACAGTTTGGAGCAAACTAAAACACCCATAATTCTGCCTCAGGGATGCAGAATTTCTGCAGGTAGGTTCCCAGTTCTTGTTTCGGGCACACGGAGCTGTACCTGGGGTTGGAGTTGCAGCTGGGCCTGTTGCTCTCGGGAGGCCATGTGCCCTCAGGGCTGGGAGGGCACACTCAGAAGCTCAGCTGCCGGGGCTCAGGTTCCAGCTGAGTGGCCCCAACCCTCTCCGTACCCATGTCCTTATCAAGACAGAGTGACAGGATCAACACCCAAATCATGGGCGGCCATGAAGATAACTGTGATGTGCTTAGAACAGCATCAGGATCAGAGTTAAGAGTCAAATAGGCCGGGTGCAGTGGCGCACGCCTGTAATCCCAGCACTTTGGGAGGCCAAGGTGGGCAGATCACTTGAGGGCAGGAGTTTGAGACTAGCCAGGCCAACATAGTGAGACTCTGTCTCTATAAAAAATAAAAAAAAAATTACCTGGATATGGTGGTGCGTACCTGTATTCCCAGCTAATTGGGAGTCTGAGGCAGGAGGATTGTTTGAGCCCAGGAGGTCAAGGCTGCAGTGAGTTATGATTACACCACTGCACTCCAGCCTGGGTGACAGGGCTAGACCCCGTCTCAAAAAGAAAAAGAAAAAAAAAAGAAATCCCCAGGGCAGTGAGTGTCTTCTGTCCCCTCTGGGCCCTTTCCCCTTGTGTGAAGTCACCCGCATGGCCAGTGGCTTTCCTTTTCTGCCTCCTCTTCTGTCAGCTCTTACCACCAGTTCCTGACAAACCCTCAAAGCAAACTTCCAGAATGCGATGGGCTTGTTAAGAACACAGCAGGTCTGAGGAGAGTGGCATTTGATTTGTTTTTGGAGGCCCCATATTCCTTCTCCACTCTTCTTCCCTTTCCTTTTGGACGGAGTCTTGCTCTGTCGGCCAGGCTGGAATGCACTGGTGTTATCTCGGCTCACTGCAACCTCCGCCTCCCAGGTTCAAGTGATTCTCCTGCCTTGGCCTCCCGAGTAGCTGGGATTAAAGGCACGCGCCACCACGCCTGGCTAATTTTTGTATTTTTAGTAGAGATAGGGTTTTGTCGTATTGGCTAGGCTGGTCTCAAACTCCTGACTTCAGGTGATCCTCCCGCCTTGGCCTCCCAAAGTGGTGGAATTACAGGCGTGAGCCACCGTGCCCAGCCTGCACCCTACTTCTCTAATAAAATGTGTCTGTTTATTATTCTAGTTCTGACTAGAATCTTCTATCAAAATAGAAGCTAGTAAAAGTAACAGTATATTCTGGTAGAACTGACCGTATGCCACGCATAGTGCTGAAGCATTTTTATTTATGTTTTCTCATTGAATCTCCCAGCAGGTTTCTGAGGTGTAGGTTATATTATTCTCTCTTTTGTATAAGAAAACTGAGGCTGAGGAGGATAAGTACCTGCCCAAGGCCTCGTGGCTAGTAGAACAGATAGTTACTGCCACCTACTGTGTGCCAGACATGGTGCCTAGCTATAGTAAGTGGTGAATCTGTGACAGATCCAAGTGTTCTTACTCCAAAGCTGACGCTCTTGCCAATTCTTTTTTCTTTTTTTTTTCTTTTTGAAACAGAGTCTCGCTCTGGGTGGAGTGCAGTGGCGTGATCTCTGCTCACTGCAAGCTCCGCCTCCCAGGCTCATGCCATTCTCCTGCCTCAGCCTCTCGAGTAGCTGGGACTACAGGTGCCCGCCAACACGCCCAGCTAATTTTTTGTAATTTTTAGTAGAGACAGGGTTTCACTGTGTTAGCCAGGATGGTCTCAATCTCCTTTCCTCATGATCCGCCCGCCTCGGCCTCCCAAAGTGCTGGGATTACAGGTGTGAGCCACTGTGCTTGGCCACACTCTTGCCAATTCTACATTACCTAAGGAGACACATTCCATTGTCACCAGCCAGGACAAGCAGTAGTGGACTAGTCATGTGTGGGCATCCAGGTCTGAGAGCCTTAAGCTTATCATTACTATTTTTGGAGGCAGGGTCTCTGCTGCCCAGGCTGGAGTGCAGTGGTGCATTCCTGGCTCACTGCAGCCTTGAACTCCTGGGCTTAAGTGATCCTCCTGCCTCAGCTTCCCAAATAGCTGAGACTGAAGGTGCATGCCACCCCACCTGGCTGTGTTTTAATGCTTATTTTGTAGAGATGGGAGTCTTGCTATGTTGCTCAGGCTGGTCTTGAACTCCTGGGCTCAGATAATCCTCCCGCCTCAGCCTCTCGTAACTGCTGGAGTTACGACGTGAGCTCCTATGTCTGGCCAAACACCAAATTTTAAAATGACGAAAAATTGTCTTTTTAGCAGTTTCATTTAACTATCGTCATTTTAAAAAAACTTTATTTGTGGCAACAATGTTTCAACAAAATTTTGGATTAAATAGTCCTGTGGGTCCCAATCTGGGGGATCAGGAGGGTACGAATAGAAGATGTGCGTGAGAGAGAAACATTGTGAACCAGAGTAATGGAGGCTGACACAGACGCAGAGCAGTTGTGTCTTTCTGGAATAGCACGTGTCTCTGCCTTTGGCTGTGATATTTCAGCTCTGTTATTGGCAGGCTTTTATAACAAGCAGGGTAACTATCAGAACACTTAAGACTGATAGACAAATGTGGTTCATGGGTGTGGAATGAGAGGCATTCTTGGTGGTAAGTAATGATTATGGGGCCGGGCATGGTGGCTCATGTCTGTAATCTCAGCACTGTGGGAGGCTGACGCTGGAGGATTGCTTGAGCCCAGGAGTTTGAGACCAACGTGGGCAAAATAGCAAGACCCTGTCTCTACAAAAAAATAAAAATTGGCTGGGCATCAGTGGCTCATGCCTGTAATCCCAGCACTTTGGGAGGCTGAGGTGGGTAGATCACCTGAGGTCAAGAGTTTGAGACCAGCGTGGCCAACATAGTGAAACCCGTCCCTACTAAAAATACAAAAAACAATTAGCCGGGCATGGTGATGGGTGCCGGTAATCCCAGCTACTCAGGAGGCTGAGGCAGGAGAATCGCTTGAACCCGGGAGGTGGAGGTTGCAATGAGCTGAGATTGTGCCACTGCACTCCAGCCTGGGCAACAGAGCAAGACTCTATCTCAAAATAAATAAATTAATAAATAAAAATTAGCTGGTCATGGTGGCACGTGTCTGTGGTCTCAGCTACTTGGGAGAATGAGGCAGGAGGATTGCTTGAGCCCAGGAGTTCGAGGCTGCAGTGAGCAGTGATCATGACACTGCACCCCAGCCTGGGCAACAGAGCGAGACCTGCCTCTTAAACAGTTGTGGGAATGATTAGTACTCATTAGATGGTAAAGCAGCTGACATTACGCGAGATGCCTCCCTGAAGTTATCCTGGGCTTTATAGCAACCCAGAAGGTACAGGCATTACTGGTCCATTGTACAGATGAGAAAGTCACTGAGCCAGAGGCCAAATACAGTGCTCAGAGTCACACAGCCAAACTTCTGGGGCTGCAGCTTCCATATCCAGCTGTATCCTCTTTCCCTCTTCTTCCTGGTTGAGGTGGCTGGGAAGCAGCAGTGTTTTGTGTTCAATAGGCTAACCTGGCAACCTGATTCCTGCTGGTGGAGCTGCTGCCGTCTCTGCAATATGCTATTGGAGGAGGAGCTGTTGGGCCGTGGGCCCTCATGGCTAGACCCCGTGCAGGGGGCCCTGGTCCCTTAGAGGGTATGAGCACTGCCCCGTCTCGTTCTGGCTTTGCTTGTGTCTCTAGGCTGCATGACTGGGAAGGATGGGTGCTCTCCACACAGGTCCTGCCATGGGTGTCTGAGGCTGCAGGGCACCAACTCTCTGCAGCAGGCCTCACAGTGTTACGTTTGGGCCAGGCAGAAAGCTAGAGAGAGACAGGAGAGGCAGGAACAGATCTGGTCAGCTGATCCAGCACCTGCAGAAGGCTGCAGCAGGACCGGCTCCGCGGGGTCAGAGCAGGGGCGGGTGTTGGGTGGGTGTTTTCATGTTGCCAGGGGGAGGTGCCACGTTGCCAGGTGTCCCTTGTAAGCTCTGCAGGGTGCTTTTAGGACATGGGTGCTGACTTGTGCTGTTTGACAGACATAGACTCTGTTCCCACTTGTTCTTATACTTAGAAAGGATTTTAGCTGTCCCTCCCCAGCCCTCATTTATATGGGAAGGCTTGGCTCAGGGAGCATAAGGACATTGTGGTCATGCAGTGTGAAAGTGGCAGAGGAATGGCGTTTTGAGTGTTGACGGGAGTGCTTTTCTTTTTGAAGAAAAAAGACATTTCTTTCTATTCTCTTTTCTTCTGTTCTTTTACTGTTTGCTAGATCCCTTTTTCCGTTCAAACACAATTTATGGCCGGGGCAGTGGTGCATGCCTGTAATCCCAGCACTCAGGAGGCTGAGGTGGGAGGATGGCTCGAATCCAGGAGTTCAAGACCAGCCTGGGCAACATAGCAAGACCCTTCCTTTACAAATACAAACATTTAAAAATTGGCCAGGTGCAGTGGCCCATGCCTGTAATCCCAGCACTTTGGGAGGCTGAGGCGGGCGGATTACTCTTGAGGTCAGGAGTTCAAGACCAGCCTGGCCAACACAGCAAAACCCCATCTCTACTGACAGTACAAAAATTAGCTGGGCATAGTGGTGGGCACCTGTGATCCCAGCTATTGGGGGGCTGAGGCAGAGAATTGCTTAAACCTGGGAGGCATAGGCTGCAGTGAGCTGAGATCATACCACTGCATTACAGCCTAGGAGGCAGAGTGAGACTTTGTCTCAAAAAGAAAGAAAGAGAGAGAGAGAGAGAGAGGGAGGGAGGGAAAGAAAGAGAAAGAAAGAAAAGAAAGAAAGAGTGTGGTGGTGGCACCTGGCATCTGCCTGTAGTCCCAGCTACTCGGGAGGCTGAGGTGGGAAGATTTCTTGAGCCTAGGAGGTCGAGGCTTTAGTGAATAATGATTACGACCCTGCACTCCAGCCTGGGTGATAGAGAAGACCATGTCAAAAAAATAAATAAATAAAATAAACCCAATAGAAAAAAACCTGCAACTATTTCTGCCCAGTGCTCATAGTATAATATGATCGCCACACTGCTACTCTTGGTGTATATATTGATGAACAAGAAGCAAAGGTCCTGCCCTCAGAAGCTGCCAGAACCATGGGGAAGACAAGCAGCAAGCATTAGAAAGGCAAAGCCTATGCCCTGTTTTAAGGCGTGTTTCAGGAAAGGGCACTTTCAGATGTCAGCGGGGCTGAGGCCTCAGGATGGGGGGCTTGGCCTGTTTTGGTGGTGGGTGGTACCGCTGGCATTGCGCTGCCAGAAGTGAGGGGGAGAGTGAGTTGGAGGATGCTTGAGAGGGTAGCTTGTGTAGATTTTATCCCACGTACAATGGGAAGCCAGTGGAGGACGTGAAGCAGGGGCGATAGGATTTACTCACTTCCTCTTGCAAAGAGCAGAGCAGGCTCTGAAGCCCGCTTGCCACGCAGAGCGCACTCAGCAGTGCGTTCCTTCTGTCCTTCCCTGCTCCTTCCATCCGCCCTCCCTTTTACAGGCAGTGCTGAGGGCTTCCCTGTGCCTCGGGGTAGGGAGTCCTGAGTTGACTTAGTGGCCATACTCTCAGACTGCTGACAGTCCTGTCACTGCCCTAAGCACGGTGCCCTAACACCCGTGAGTCATAGAGCTGTGCCAGGTGCAGTAGGACAGACGCGTCCCAGCAGGGAGTTCTCTGGCCGGGATGCGGTGGCGGGAGGTGCGCGGGGCGGTATCGGAGTCCTGGCTTACAGCCTCGGCTCCACGACTTCCTAACTAGATTTCTCTTTCTTTTTTCCTTAAAGACTCTCTGGGTCCCTTGTCCTCATTTGTGAAATGAGGACATTCTCACCGGCGTCTCGGGGTGTTCTGAGGGCCAAGCGCACTGGCTTAGGAAGGCATTAGACTTGAGTGTGGAACCGGGCATCCTTTGTGATTGGAGCCTTCTCAGCTACCTGGAAGCTTTTATGGTGGGGAGCGGTGGGGCTCTAGTTCCTCCGGGTTAGGACTTTGCCCAGGAATGCAGAGAACCGGGCTGAGGACAGTGGGAGGGAATGGGGGTAAATGTCCCGTGCTGCCTCACGCGGTTATTGATGGTAGGTGGTGGCGTTGCTCCAGGGAGGCCAGTTCTTCCTGAAGTCACATCTGGAGACCCCCTTGGGACCAATTTTTAAGCCCATTTGGTAGCTCCCCAAGGGTTCAAGTGCCAGCTGCAAACCCTAGTCCCGGGGTTTAGGGTTTGAATTCTAGGATGCTGCCTGGTCTCCCATTTCCATCCTGGTTTCTCTCCAGATGGCCTCTGCTAGTCTTCACATATCAAATCCATCTGTAAGTTCATTCCTATTTCTGGGGCAATTCCAGATTTTCCTTCAAAGAGTACCTGGAAGGCCAGGTATGGAGGCTCACACCTGTAATCCCAGCACTTTGGGAGGCTGAAGCAGGCAGATCAATCACCTGAGGCCAGGAGTTCAAGACCAGCCTGGCCAACATGGTGAAACCCTGTCTCTACTAAAAATACAAAAATTAGCCAGGTGTGGTGGTGCACGCCTGTAATCCCAGCTACTCGAGAGGCTGAGGCAGGAGAATCACTTGAACCCAGGAAGTGGAGGTCACAGTGAGACAAGATCACATCACTGCACTCCAGTGTGGGCGACAGAGTGAGACTTCGTCTCAAAAAAAGAAAGAAAAAGAGCGCCTGGAAAATAGTAATAATACAAATACCTTCTTACTCATTTTGCCTACCATAAACCAGGCTTTACCTACACTAATGCTTAATCTTCATAGCATCCATGTAAAATAGGAGTGCTAGACTTGTTCTGTAGTTGAAGAAACTGAGAGGCTTTGCTGAAGGTCATACTGCTATTGGGTGGTGGAGGCAGGGTTCACACCCCCTCCCCCTCTTTGCCGTTCCTGGAGACCCACAAGCTTGTGTAATGCCCCACCTTCAGAGAAAAGCACCCAGGTCTCAGGATGTCCCCTTTGCTGTAGACTGAATGTTTGTGTGCCCCTCAAATTCCTTGGTTGGAATCCTAACCCCCAGTGTGATGGTGTTAGGAGGTGGGCCCTTGGGAGTTGATTAGGTCATGAGGCTGGAGTCCTCATGAGTGGGATTAGTGTCCTTACAAAAGGGACCCCAGAGGTTGGGTTTGGTGGCTCATGGCTGCAATCCCAGCACTTTGGGAGGCTGAGGCAGGAGGATTGCTTGATCCCAGAACTCGAGGCCAGCCTGAGTAGCACAGATAGACCTTGTGTCTACACACACACACAAATTAGACTTGGTGGTGCATGCCTGTAGTCCCAGTTACTCGGAAGTGAGCCCACTTTGAGGTGAGCCCAGGAGTTTGAGGTTGCAGTGAGCCAAGATCATGCCATTGCACTCCAGCCTGGGCAACAGAGCAAGATCCTGTCTCAAAAAAAAAAAAAAAAGGGACCCCAGAGACCTTGTTTGCCCTTTCTGCCATGTAATGATGACACAGTAAGAAGTTGCCATCAGTGAACCAAGAAGAGGGCCCTCACCAGATCCCAAATCTGTCGGTGCCTTGATCTCGGACTTCCAGCTGCCAGAACTGTGAGAAATCAGTCCCCGTTGTTCACAGTGCACTGGGTCCATGGTGTTTTGTTTTCGCAGCCCTAGTGGGCGGAGGTGCTCCTGCAAGAGGCCCTCCTTCCCTGGCCGTCCATCTAGAAGAGCCCAGCACAGGCAATCTCATCCCATCACCCCACGTGCAGCACTTCCCTGGCTGCTGACTTCAGGTTTCAGAGTGCCCTGTAAACCTCACTCCCGTCTTTAGTTTCTTTCCTGTAGCCCCCACTGGGATACAAGCTCCCTGAGTAGACACACTTTGTCTGCTAGTTCATTGCCATTTTCCTCCTACCCCAAATCCTGCCTGACAAGTAGTTGTTCAAGAGACATTTAAAGAAGGAGGGAAGGAAGGAACAAAGGAACTAATATTTATTTTAGTTCTAACAAGCATGGAAAGTTAAAAGTGCATTCTGCAGGAATGAATTGAAACCGAGTTCCCTGAGGGCGGGCTCCAGTCTGTTGTAATCACCATTTTGTCTCTATCTCGGGATGCAGTAAAGGCCTGGTAATATGAGTTGCTCAAGGGAGTGGATTTTCACCTTTTTTCCTCTTGTCTCTTGTGTCAGGGAGAGGCAGCTGGTTGTAGCGGAATGATGTATTACAAACTCTTTGCTTTCAGTGAATGGGAACACTTGGTTTTGATCCTGGCTCTGAGAGTAGTAGGTCACTTGACCTCTCTGTGCCTCAGTTTCCCAAGCTATGAAGTGGAGGAGGCTTCCCTCAAGGATTCTTTGTGGCGCTGACCATCTGTTCTGGGAAAGGAGCCAGGATATCCACATTCTCATTTGCAGTGATTAAAGAACCACGTTGCTGAAGTTTCTAACGACTTGCCTGACCTCGTTAGTTTCTTTGATACCAGTGACAGGTGTCTTCCTTTCCCCCTTGCCTACTGTCTCCTTTACAGATGTGGTGACAGTTCAGGTGAATTTGAATGACTTCTGGCTAGGCAAGCCAGTATCAGTAAACACACTGGCTTGGACATTTGGCCCATAACTTTTTACACCCGAGGCCAGGTGTTGGCCGACTTGGGAAGAGGGCTGGAAAGAGGCAGAAATGGTATTTGTGTGAGTGCCCAGACCCCTGTGGACTGTTTTGCTCAGATACTCTCTTACGGAGTTTGTAGAGGTGAATCAACAACCTTCTTTGTGAAAGGCAAATGTCACCTTCAGGTTTTAATTCTGAGTGGCCAGCAGCCCTTACATTGCCACTATATATCATCAGAGCCACTAGAATATTAGATATGTAAATCCTTTCTGCAGTTTATACATCCTTTAGTTTCGTAGGGCCCTGGTGTCAGTGATCATGGCAAGTTGAGGAGCAACGTGTTGGGGTGGAAAGAACATGGGTCAGGCAGACCACAACACTGCTGTTGAAGAGCTGTGTGGCTACATGCAGTGGCTCCTGGCTGTAATCCCAACACTTTGGGAGGACAAGGCAGGAGGCTTGCTTGAGGCCAGGAGTTCAAAACCAGCCTGGGCAACATAGTGAGACCCCTCTCTTTACAAAAGAAGAAGAAAAAAAAGCCAAACATGGTGGCATGTGCCTGTAATCCCACCTACTCGGGAGGCTGAGGCAGGAGGATCTCTTGAACCCAGGAGTTGTAGGCTACGGTGAGCCTTGATCGCACCACAGCCTGGGTGACAGAGTGAGACCGTGTCTTAAAGAGAAAGATCTATGTGACCCCGGGCAAATGCTTTAATTTCTCTGAACTCATTTTCCCAGTCCTTGAAATGGTGGTAATATTATCCCCTTGGTGGATTCCTGGGAGTTATATGAAGTGTCTGTTGTATCTGCGAACCTCAGTGGAGGCTCATAGATAGTTTTAGAGATTTCAGATGCCTCTTGCAATTTTGTGCAAAATCGTGCTTGTGTGTTTGTGCACATACGTGGATTTTCCTGGGGAGAAGTTCCTTTGCTTTCACGACTCTCCTTCAGAGTGTTGCAGGCTTTAGAAAACAGTAAGAAACACGAAACACTTCAGGTAGTTAGTAGGTGATAATTGCACATAGTGTCTGGGGCAACACTGGGAATCGTGGTGTCATTATTTTTGTTTTTACTGCTCTGCTTGCTGATGTTAAACCAGCTAGACTGGCTGTGTTCTTATGCACATCCCTACATGTATTAGCAGTGGGAACCTGGGCAAGTTATTTAAGCTAACTGTGCCTCAGTGTTCTTGTCTATAAAATGGGGCTATCATAGTACCCCTCTGACACAGTTGTGAGGATTAAATGAACTAACAGATGGAAGATACTCAGAAGATACACTATGTAAATTACCACCTGAGCTATCGAAGGGTGTTATATGCTATGTAAATTATACCTTGATAAGAAAAATTGGAAAAAAAATCCAAGAGAGTACCTGGCATCTTAAAGATTGAATAACTGGTAGGTGTGATTATTATCAACACCCTCAAAGGGTATGTTGCTGACGAATCTTCCTGAAAACAACATCTGGGCCTTATTGTTGAACTGCAAATAGGTTGACCTGATTTTCCATCTTACTGAAACCATCGCTACTGCAGAGGCCCTGAAGTTCCCTTTACCTGATATCTACCCCTCAATCCTCCCTCTGGTTAAGAGGGCATAAACCAGGTTACTCTTTCTGTGAGGCCTGAAAATTGGAAGTGATCAGACAGGATGGTGGTTCTCAGATGGGGATGATTGCAACCCTCAGGGGACATTTAGCCATGTCTGGGACCTATATGGTTGTCGTAGCTGAGATGAGGGTCCTTCCGGCATCTGCTAAGTAGAGCCCAGGGATGCTGCTGAACGTCCTGTGGTGGACAGGACAGCTTCTCCCAACAGGACAGCTCCTCCCAACACAGCATTATCTAGTCCCAAACGGCAGTACTGCTCGCTTGAGAAACCCCAAGACAGAAGGAAGCGGCAGGGCCGTTTTCCAGGAACCGTATTTTGTCTTAGGCTTTTTTTTTTTTTTTTTAAGACCTCTCGCCTTCCTGCATGAAACTTAGGAAAAAAATGAACCTAAAGAAAGTGACAGATCCCAGGGAGCATTTGTTTGTGTGTGTGCGCACGCATGTGTGTGTGTGTTTCGGAGCTTTTTCGTGCCATCACTCCTGCATTGAAAATGATGATTTAGGAAGGCTGTAGATGCATAAGGATACACACCTGTGGAATGCACCGGACTAAGCGATCCTGACTCCGTAGCTGCGGAAGTACCGTCACTGCTGCAGAAGTACCACCAGCTCACTGGTACCACTTTACTAGAGCTTAATAAAAATTCATTCAGTTGATATTTGTTGGTGTTTACAAACAGCCTTGTCTCCCTTCACCTCCTTTTTAACAACAAAGTTTCTTCTCTTGTGTTAATTTCGTTTGAATATATGGTTATTTGGGAGCTGGAGGTTGCAAGAAAACGGCTCAGGCTTTATTCCTGCCAATTTCAGGAAGAGCCACCAGGGGGCGCCCTAGTCTTTTCTCTGCCGCTTTCCTTCCGCAGATGCGGGTGGTGATTATCTGAATTTTTGATGTCCAGCGCAGTACCCTTTTCAGTGGTGAGGTAGCGGGTGGTGGTGGTGTTGACAGCAATGGTCTTTTCTAGTTGAAAAGCATCAAGCATGCATGCAGCTTTCTGTTCACCATCAGTATAGCACAGTCATGCGTTGCCAGTCACTTTATGGCCCTGTTCTAAAAGGGAATTTGCAGCTAATCAGAACACATTTCCCCCATGTCATTGCTTTTCATGAGATATAATTGATTAGCTGTGAGTATTCAGCTTTTGAGTCTCAACTGTTGCCTTCTTGCCCATTTTTTGGGGTTGGGGAGTGAAGGTGGTAGAGTGAGGTGAGCCCAGATCATCTGGCCCATTTGTTTCCTTTTAATTTGTTAGAGCTTTTGATTGGGAGCCAGAGCAGAGAGGGCAAGAAAAACATCCTTACTTGTCAATAGGCTGTGTTGAGGGGGTCTTTTTTTCCCTCTCGGCTATTATTGGAAGAGATTCTCAATACTAGTGAGGCGTTCTGGCTCGTCGCCTAGCAACACAATTCCAAACATTCGGCAGCTCCAGGAATGAAGTTGAGGAGTGCTGTAGTAACATCAGAGAGCGATGTGAGGCCCGGCAGCCAGCCGCTTGCTTGGCTAAGGGCTCGATGATAAAATTTTAGGATGAGATGGTGGGGCAGCGGCTGTTAAATCGGCTGCAGTTTGAGCCCCCTGCCCCTTAAACGCCGGGAAGTGAACCTAGGTGGCATGGCCAACACACATCCCTCACGCTGGGCATCTTTCTTTAAAGGGGAAACTTCCCACCGAATTTTGTGTACTAGCCCTTCAGTGACTGTCTTAGTGTCTTAGTAATTGGAAGGTTCCAGATGGCATTTAGACATGCCTTACTTCTTTATCATCTGTTTATTAATTCCCCAAACATTTACCAAGCATCTCTCATGTGCTGGGCGCAGTTTTAGGTGCTCAGGAGCCAGAGGTGGGGATCCAGCTTGGCCATGCACAAGCTCTGTGTCACACGTTAAAATTTCCCCATCATTAAAATGCAGATTCTAAGAGTGCGAGCACCATGGGCTGTTGTGCGGACTAAATGAGTTCATACACAGAGTGCTTTGACAGTGTGCTCAGCACTCAGGAGATGTTAGCTCTTCTCACATGGGCCCTGCCCACAGAGCATTCTTGTGGAGGTAACAGTGGTAATAAAGAAATGATGAATGATTGGATGGGGCAAAACGGGAGGCAATGGGGTCATGTGGTAGTGATGTACTCTTTGTTATCTGTGGTACTGAACAACCCCCACTCGATCCACCCATGGGAACGAGTTCCTTTGAAGCAGGAAATTCCTAATGGAAGTTTAGGTTATGCAGTATAGCTCCCAACTCCTTACCTGGAAAAAGACCAGTGCTGGGTGCTGGTCACTCATATAGACCCTGGATTCCTTACTCCCAGGAGGGGAAGGAGGAACCGATGACAGCAGGATGAATGTAGCAAGGATAGGGTGGCTGAGGTCCAGAGGGCCACAGGAGGGAAAGGTTAAGGCCGGGTGCAGGGGAGGTCAGGAGGTCTTGCAGAGATGGGGATACTGGGCCAAGAGGGGACCTCCCTTCAGTGTGCAAACGGGGCTGACAGTGATCTTCCGGGCTGCACCTCTGGTTCTGTCACTAAGCACTGCAGGATGTCCAGATGGGCTTGAGGGTCTGTTGTCGCCATTATGAAGCCTTTGAGGAAGCAATGGTGGTGGTGCTGCCCAGTACTGAGTCTGTCCTTGTCACCCATTAACTCACGCATGTCTGCGATCCTGTGAGAGCTTGCGGTGATCCCCATTTCACAGAGGAGATGGGAGTGCTTAGCGGTAGAGAAACTTGGCCGGCATCACACAGCCAGTGGCTGGTGGAGCTGGGTTGCACAGCTAGGCTCTTAGCCCGGGAAGAATATGTTTTAGCTTCACCTGGAGACCCTGCAGCAAGCCAGAGGGCATTTTGAAGGGGCTGTATTTCAGGCCGACTTCCTGCATCTGGCTGGTTGTTCCCCGCCTCACCAGGCTCTCCCTTGTCTGTGGTTAATGATCCAGGCTACAGTGAGCTCACAAGGTCTCAGTATCATTTCTGTGCTCTTGGTTTGGGCCACACGTGATTTTTTTTTTTTTGTCCTTTTTAGCATTTGATCATTTTATTTGAGGTCTGCTGCATTCCTGCTGACCTCCCAAACAGCTCAGATCCTTAATTTGTTTACAGACTTTCAGGAAGGGCTGTCCCTGAACTCTAAGCTAGGATCAACTTTTGGTCTGGAGGTTTCTAGCCGGCTGTCTCAGCTGGGCCAGGCAGCAGCTTATGTAACCATTTGATGCAGTTCAGAGCTGATCCAAAATGGGCCTCTCGCTCAGGGGATGAGATGCGGTCAGACTTGTTTGAAATGTCAGCTTTGTTTGAGCTGGGACAGCTCAGTTTGTAAAGTTGGAAGGTGAGGATGGTGGGGAGGCAGCTGGGTGTGAGTTTATTGGGAAGGAGTAGCCTGACCGGGCAGCTTCATTAAAGCTGGGGGAGCTGCACCGCCCTGGAGGAGTGCACCCCAGGCTCTTGCAGTCCCACGTGAAGGGCTCACATTCCTGGCTTTGACCTTTACTTTGTCCGTTTCCTTATTTCCAAAAGGAGGTGAATAGCACTCGCCATGTGTGGTACCTGCACACGCTGGGCCCAGAGGACGTGCTCAGTACGTGGTGGGGGTGCTTACATTTTGGTTGCAGCCCAGCAGTTCCAACCCTTCCCCTGCCCCCTCCTTCAACTCCTTTTCCTCCTTCTCTTCTCCCTCCTGCCCTAGACCTTAAATATTAATGTTAAAAATTCGTATTTAAATTTTTGTTTTGCATAAGTATATATTTACATGGAACAAAACTTAAAAGGTACAAATGGGACAGTGTAAAGGATTTCTCTTCCACTCCCATGTCAGCCACCTTGCTCCCCGCCCAGGACTTTAACCATCGGAGTTCACCTTCCGGAAGAACGTCGCTGCCCAGTTGAATAGGGGGTTGGGCATACTGGAGCTCCCACTTGCAGTGGCCACCACGTGCCCTTTGATGGGACGTTACATTGCATTTCAGCATCACCCAGCTGCTTCTAGGTGTCTGTACACACCGTCGGTTTCATGTGCAGACGATTCAGTTTCATGTGCGCACGATTCAGTTTCATGCTCTTCCTTCTGCCGGGACACCCTCCCCTGTCTTCCTCTTTTGCCTGGGTCGTGCTTATGCATCCTTTAAGACACAGCTTAGGCGTCGCCTCCTGCAGACAGACAGACACGTGAAGATCAAGAGGCTAGCTTTGTCATCAGTAAAGCTGGTTGGAAAACAGAGCTTTGAACCTGTGGGCAGGTGGGCTTACAAAACCTCATCCCTGAGTTTAACAGTCAGAGGTAGAGACCCCCTCAGGGCAGCTCCTGAGCACACCTTGTGGGGGGGTGAACAGGTGGGTGGGTCCTGAGAGAACACAGAGGAGCCGAGCTGAGGAAGAGCGCCTCCTGTCGGCCGGAGTGGGCCAGGTCGCTCCCTGCATCCTGGGAGCAGAGAGTGTGGGACAGAAAGAGTAAGGGTGGGAATTGGGGAGTGGGGACCTACTTCACGTGAAAATGGGAAGTCAGAGACCTGGCGGTTCCCCTCCAGCACACAGCATTTCATGAGGAAAGAGACACTTAGGTTTCAGGCTGTTGTTAGATACATGGCTGTGGCTGGGTGACTTTGCTGAGGTTCTGTTTTCTCTTCTGCAGAATGGGACTCATTTCCTGTCTTTCATATGTTTGCTATGAACATTGGCGAAAATAAAGTAGGTAGAGAGTGGTGTCTGAGTCTGCGAGGTGGTCAGCTCAGCACTAAACCCAGGGTCCTTGGTTCCGTTTTCTTGTACCGCCCTTCTTCCTGATTGTTCTCGAACCTCCCATCTCCTTTTCCCCTGAAGGAAGGAAGAGGCATCGTGGTTTTTGAATGGGGTTGTGTAGCTCGTAGGGGAGTTGGGTGTGTGTGAGGAAGGGCCAGTGAGTTGGTGCCGCATGGTTCCTGGGGAGTTAGGTGACAGCTGGCAGCTCAGTATTTCGTGACCTAAACAGGGAGGCTCCAGGGACAGGAGCAGATGCAGCCTGTCTGAGCGCGGCTCTGCCCTTGGCTCTTGGGTCCCCCACAGCGTTCTGACCTGGACTCCCGGTGAGGGTGGAGTCCTGTGGGCCTCCAGAAGGAAGCCCAGTTCTGACCATGCCCTCTACCCTTTTGTATTCAGACTCCCACCAGCATCTGGGAGGACTTGCACCAGCCTGCTGTGCCCTTTTGATTTGGGGAGTGTGGATCCCTGGGCTGAGGGACAGAGCAGAATGCCTATGTGTGCCTGTGTCCCTGGGGTGCTGGCCCACCTCCCTCTGTGGTGCAGTGCCCTCATGCCTGGCTCTGAGATGAAAGGACCCTAAATGCAAATCCATCTCTCTGGAGTGGCACTCTCCCCATGAGCACTAGGCATGATGAACGCGGGATGCACAGTACTTGATCAGTGTGCAGGCACTGTGCTCAGTACCGGACATGGATTTCCCCTGTCTAGTCCTTGCAGCGACCCCACGCAGCAGCTACTGTTATCACCTCTCTCTCATTGAGCAGAATCAAGGCTCAGCGATGGAGAAACTTGTCCAGCATAGGGAGTCCTTGGTGGGAGAGCATGGGACTTCAAAGCCCACCTCTTAAACTGCGAGCCCAGTACCTTCTGGCTTTTCATCCTTCAGTCATTCATTCACCAAATGTGCACAAAGGCCTGCTGTGTGTCAGGTGCTGTGCTGGCTCTAGGCAGGGTGTCTCCACTGCGGCACTGTTGACCTTTGGGTTGGATCATCCTTTGCCATCCTGTGTGTCGTAGGAGCTTTTGCGGCATCTCTGGCCTCTACCCATTAGATGCCGGTAGCACCACCACCAGTTGTGACAGGCAAGTGTCTGTGGACAGTGCCCAGCGTCCTCCAGGGGAGTGGGGTGGGTAAAACTGCCCTTGGTTGAAACCCGCTACTCTAGGAATCCATAAGCAGAAGAGACATGTCAGGTGGGGCTCTGTCCTCTACGGTAAAGTAAAGCTGGACAAGAGGAGGGACGGTACATGCTGGAGGGGCTGCTGTGCCCAGATAGGGCTGTCTGCAGAGGCCTGTCTGACAAGGTGACTTTTGAGTAGGGGCCTGAATGAAGTGAGGAAGAGATCATGGGGATGTGGAAAGAAGAGTGTGCTTGGCAGAGGGAATGGCCAGGACAGAGACCCTGGGTGGGGGCGCTGGGTGTGGCTGGGGTAGGAGGAGATGAGGCAGGGAAGTTGGGGATGGGGTAGGTGGGGTGGCCTCATCTTTCACCCTGAGTGAGTGGGGGTGCTGCTGGGGGCATTAGAGCAGTGGTGGTGAGACAGGTCATCTGGGTGGACTGGGGGACAGCAGGGAGGGCAGCTGGCAGGTGGGGGTCATAGTGTAGGCAGCAGATGCTGGCCACCTGGGGGAGGGCTGGGGACTTTCTGATTAGGAGGATGACCTTCGGGTTTTCTCCACATTGAAACGATCTGTGCAACACCTGCCCACGGTGAAAACACCCATCCTTGGCCCATCTCTTCTCAATTCCCAGGACGAAGAGTGCCTCTCCAGTCTTTCAGCTGTTACTTCATTGGCGGGACACTCTTCTTCTACCACCATTTCTTGAATTGGCACGTTTTAGACATTACCAGTTTCCTGCTGGAATAGGTAGAGGTTGTTGTGCGTGCGCATCCTGAGCATCCTGCTGGGTTGAAGGGAGCAGCCTATTTTGTTCTCTCCTTTCTCAGGGCTCTGCATTATTTTCTTCTTCGTCGGGTGTCCTAATGTACCTTTGTGGCCCCCACCCAACTTTTTTTTTTTTTTGCCTTGCAGAACCTTTAGCATCTCTCTCATTCTGTTCTTCCTCCTACTAAATGGTTGACCCCCAATTTTATTTATTTATTTTTATTTTTTCGAGACAGAGTCTCTCTCTGTTGCCCAGCCTGGAGTGCAGTGGCATGATCTTGGCTCACTGCAACCTCCACCTCCCGGGTTCAAGCGATTTTCCTGCCTTAGCCTGCTGGGTAGCTGGGATTACAGGCATGCACCACCATGCCTGGCCAATTTTTTATTTTATTTATTTATTTATTTATTTTTTTTGAGAAGGAGTCTCGCTCTTTCACCCAGGCTGGAGTGCAGTGGCGCGATCTCGGCTCACTGCAGGCTCCGTCCCCCGGGGTTCATGCCATTCTCCTGCCTCAGCCTCCCACGTAGCTGGGACTACAGGCGCCCGCCACCTCGCCCGGCTAATTTTTTTTTATTTTTTAGTAGAGACGGGGTTTCACCGTGTTAGCCAGGATGGTCTTGATCTCCTGACCTCGTGATCCGCCCGCCTCGGCCTCCCAAAGTGCTGGGATTACAGGCGTGAGCCACCGCGCCCGGCCTTTTATTTTTACTAGAGACAGAGTTTCACCATGTTGGCTAGGCTGATCTTGAACTCCTGACCTCAAGTGATCTGCCTGCCTTGGCCTCCCAAAGTGCTGGGATTGCAGGCACGAGTCACTGTGCCTGGCCTGACCCTGAATTTTAATCATTTTATGTTGGCAGCTGTAGTTTTAGTCATAGCTGTCTCTTGGTAATAATGAAAAAGGGAAGTATCTTTTTTTAAAAAATATACTTTAAGTTCTGGGATACATGTGCAGAATGTGCATGTTTATTACATAGGTATACATGTGCCATGGTTTTTTGCTGCACCCATCAATCCGTCATCTACATTAGGTATTTCTCCTAATGCTGTCCCTCCCCTAGCCGCCTACCCCCAGACAGGCCCCGGTGTGTGATGTTCCCCTCCCTGTGTCCATGTGTTCTCATTGTTCAACTCCCACTTATGAGTGAGAACATGTGGTGTTTGGTTTTCTGTTCCTGTGTTAGTTTGCTGAGAATGATGGTTTCCAGCTTCATCCATGTCCCTGCAAAGAACATGAACTCATCCTTTTTTATGGCTGCATAGTATTCCATGGTGTATATGTGCCACATTTTCATTATCCAGTCTATCATTGATGGGCATTTGGGTTGGTTCTAAGTCTTTGCTATTGTGAATAGTGCTGCAGTAAACATCCGTGTGCATGTGTCTTTATAGTAGGATGATTTATAATCCTTTGGGTATATACCCAGTAATGGGATTGCTGGGTCAAATGATATTTCTGGTTCTAGATCCTTGAGGAATTGCCACACTGTCTTCCACAATGGTTGAACTAATTTACACTGCCACGAACAGTGTAAAAGCGTTCCTATTACTCCACATCCTCTCCAGCATCTGTTGTTTCCTGACTCTTTAATGATCGCCATTCTAACTGGCGTGAGATGGTATCTCATTGTGGTTTTGATTTGCATTTCTCTAATGGCTAGTGATGATGAGCTTTTTTTCATATGTTTGTTGGCCACATAAATGTCTTCTTTGGAGAAGTGTCTGCTCATATCCTTCGCCCACTTTTTATGGGGTTATCAAAAGCTGGAAGCATTCCCTTTGAAAACCGGCACAAGACAAGGATGCCCTCTCTCACCACTCCTATTCAACACAGTATTGGAAATTCTGACCAGGGCAATCAGGCAAGAGAAAGAAATAAAGGGTATTCAGATAGGAAGAGTGGAAGTCAAATTGTCTCTGTTTGCAGATGACATGATTGTATATTTAGGAAACCCCATTGTCTCAGCCCAAGATCTCCTTAAGCTGATAAGCAACTTCAGCAAAGTCTCTGGATATAAAATCAATATGCAAAAATCACAAGCATTCCTATACACCATTAATAGAGAGCCAAATCATGAGTGAACTCCCATTCACAATTGCTACAAAGAGAATAAAATACCTAGGAATACAACTTACAAGGGATGTGAAGGACCTCTTCAAGGAGAACTACAAACCACTGCTCAAGGAAATAAGAGAGGACACAAACAAATGGAAAAACAATCCATGCTCATGCGTAGGTAGAATCAATATTGTGAAAATGGCCGTACTGCCTAAAGTAATTTATAGATTCAATGCTATTCCCATCAAGCTACCATTCACTTTCTTCACAGAATTACAAAAAACTGCTTTAAATTTCATATGGAACCAAAAAAGAGCCCATATAGCCAAGCTAATCCTAAGCAAAAAGAACAAAGCCAGAGGCATCATGTTACCTGACTTCAAACTATACTACAAGGCTACAGTAACCAAAACAGCATGGTACTGGTTCCAGAACAGATATATAGACCAGTGGAACAGAACAGAGGCCCCAGAAATAATGCCACACATTGTCTTTGACAAACCTGACAAAATAAGCAATGGGGAAAGGATTCCCTATTTAATAAATGGTGCTGGGAAAACTGGCTAGCCATATGCAGAAAACTGAAACTGGACCCCTTCCTTACACATTATACAAAAATTAACTCAAGATGGATTAAAGACTTAAACGTAAGATCTAAAACCATAAGAATCCTGGAAGAAAACCTAGGTAATACCATTCAGGACATAGGCATGGACAAAGACTTCATGACTAAAACACCAAAAGCAGTGGCAACAAAAACCAAAATTGACAAATGGGATCTAATTAAACTACAGAGCTTCTGCACAGCAAAAGAAACTATCATCAGAGTGAACAGGCAACCTACAGAATGGGAGAACATTTTTGCAATCTCTCCATCTGACAAAGGGCTAATATCCAGACTCTACAAGGAACTGAAACAACTTTGCAAGAGAAAAACAAGGAAAGTGTCTTCTTAATGTTTCTTTGTCTCCATTATCCTTCTGTGATGTTTTTGTAATCATCAATTTATTCTTCATTCCTAGAGCCCTAATTGTGTGATTAGAACCCTTCTAGAATTCACTGCTAAAAAAGATGAACTACACTTGCAAAAATGACCTATACTCGCTTCAGTTTCCTGGAATTGGAAGCCTGCATTCCAGATGAGGCAGCAGAAAAAATCAGAGTTTGTTTCCTTGAAACGGTGGCTACCACTTGAGCCCATACCATCTGGCAGTTGTGTGCCTTGTTTGAAAATCAAGGCATAGTTTGATGCTTGTGGGTACTGAGCTGCCAGGAGAATCTTCTCAAGGAAAATCAGGCACAGAGATCACCCAAGCTATGGTTCTTTGAGGCCAGTGCTTTTAAAAAACTTGTGGCCAGGTGTGGTGGCTCATGCCTGTAATCCCAGCACTTTGGGAGGCTGAGGCGGGCAGATCACCTGAGGTCAGGAGTTCGAGACCAGCCTGGCCAACATGGTGAAACCCCATCTCTACTAAAAATACAAAAATTAGCTGGGTTTGGTGGTGCACGCCTGTAGTCCCAGCTACACAGGAGGCTGAGGCAGGAAAATCTCTTGAACCTGGGAGGCAGAGGTTGCAGTGAGCCGAGATTGCACCACTGTGCTCCAGCCTGGGTGACAGAGCGAGACTCTGTCTCAAACAAACAAATAACAAAAAAAACCCAAACCCAAAAATTTATTGCCACTTTTTCTTTGACCTTCAAGTTCTCCAGATCTCCAGGATCGTTCCAGGATTAGCTGTGGGTTGGGGCCATTATTTTCATAAAGTGTAGTTGGAAGGTTCCTTAAATAGTGGGTGCACCCATCACTGTGAATACTGGAAACCTGTTGTTATGTTTATCTGTGCAAATCTTTGTTAAAAATAGTTGGCAACCTTTGTCTTTATTGTTGTGCGTTGTATGAAGAGCTTTGTTTGCTTTCCAAACGTAAGATCCAAAAGACAAATTGTACTGAAGAAATCAAACTGGAAAGAATGCCAAAGACTTGCCTTCTAGGGCTGGGTCTGAATGTCTGCTGGGAATGGCGGTGTGATTCGAAGAGTTGGCTCCAAATGCAGATCCACTCGGGTTTTATTAATGCTTCCTTCTGCAGGGTCCCTGCTCATCCACATAGGAAGGAGATTGAGGCTTACTTTGGAATTCCAGGGAAGTCAGCCTCAGTCTTCAGAGCACGAGGCAATACCGTGAGCAGTTTCTTAATGGTGAGGGTCACAGTTAACCCAAAATGAGGCCAGACTGTGCTAAGAGTCTAATTTATTTCCTTCCTTCCTTCCTCCATTGTCCCACTCTGTCGCTAGGCTGGAGTGCAGTGGCGTGATCTCGGCTCACTGCACCCTCTGCCCCCTGGGTTCAAGCGATTCTTGTGCCTCAGCCACGCGAGTAGCTGGGATTACAGGCACACGCCACCACACCCAGCTAGTTTTTTGTTTTTTTCTTTTAGTAGAGGTGGGTTTTCACCATGTTGGCCAAGATGGTCTCCATCTCCTGACCTTGTGATCCACCCATTTAGGTCTCCCAAAGTGCTGGGATTACAGGCGTGAGCTACCGCACCCGGCCAGGAATCTAATTACTAAAGTGCATTTTGGGAAAAAAAAATCCACCCACAAATCTTTATTAAAGAGTGACCCTTATTAGTCTATATGTGATTTTCTTCTTTTCTAAGTAGGACTGGTGACTCAGGTGATGCATTTTAGCGATGGAAAAACTCAAAACACAGAGACAGTGCTGTCTGTTTCCAGGGACTCCTAGCCCTTCTCTCCTGCTCCAGAAGCCTTCAGGCTCAGCAGTGTGGTGTGTGGTCCTGCTGCACAGATGAGCCACAGTCCTTGGAGTGGAGAGATTAGCTTGGAAAGAAGAGATCTGCAAAGCTCTTTTTAGGCAGATATTAAGTTTGGTGAATGAGTGGAGAAGTTGGGAGCGGAGGACCGCGGTCATATTTACCAGCGAGCTCAGCGGTGGGCGTCCTAGCTGGCCCAGCATGGGAGGAGATGAAGAGTGATTGCTTCCTGGAGGAGTCTGTACTAATCCATCTTCATAAGCCTCAGCTGTGGCTCCTCTGGAGGGACGGAGCCAACGTCTCCATTTAAGTAACGCGAGGGAGGAGGGAGAGATGCTGAAGCAAGATTGTCACAGCTTAATGATACGAAATGCTCTCACCGGGGACTCAAGAAACTTGGCTTCTGTGAGTTTCATCTGCTTACCCTTGCCCTGTGTGGGCTGAGGGATGGACTGGAAAGCTGCCTTCCTACTGTGTCAATGGCTTTGCCAGGAATTGCATTGGTGGTGGGTCAGGTGGGCTGTTGTCTGGTTTCTGTGACAGAGACCCTGAGCAACACTGGTTTAGACAAGGTAGAATTTTATTTCTTCCCACTTGACAGTTTGAGGCCCAGTCCCCTCTTCTTGGTGGTGGCATTACGTTTCAGATGTTGCCCTTGTCCACGTGTCCATCACATGCACATTTCTGCCAGAGCGGAGATACAGCCCTCTCCTCGGCCCCCTCCTTTTCTGCTTCTTTTTTTTTTTTTTCTCCTTTTCAGACAGGGTCTTGCAGTCATCCAGGCTGGAGCGCAGTGGAACAATGATACCTTGTGGCAGCATCCACTTCCCAGGATCAATTGATCCTCCTGCCTCAGCCTCCTGAGTAGCTGGGACTACATGCATGTGCCACCATGCCTGGCTCATTTTTCTATTTTTTTTTTTTTTTGTAGAGACAGGGTCTCACTATGTTGCCTAGGCTGATTTATGACTCCTGGGCTTAAGTGATCCTCCTGCCTTGGCCTCTGAAAGTGCTGGGAGTACAGGGGTAAGCCACCATGCCTGGCCCCTTTTATTTAAGGGCATACCCCCAACTTCCAGTATTGCTTCCTTTTTTTTTTTTTTTTTTTTTTGAGATCAGATCTCACTCTGTCACCCAGGCTGCAGTGCAGTGGCATGATTATGGCTCCCCACAGCCTTGTACTCCTGGACTCAAGCAATCTTCCCACCTTAGCCTCCCAAGTAGCTGGGCTACCAGGTGCATGTCACCATGCCCAGCTAATTTTGAATTTTTTTTTGTAGAGATGAGGTCTCACTGTGTTGCCCAGGCTGGTCTTGAACCCCTGGGCTAAAGCAATCCTCCCTCCTCAGCGTCCCAGAGTGCTGGGATTCCAGGTGCGGGCCACGGCACATGGCCCCGCATCACTTCCTATTAACCTCACCTTGGCTGGAATTAGTTAAATGGCCACAGCTGCAAGGCTGCACGTGAAGGCGAGAGATGTCTTTATTCTGAGTGGTCACCTGGCCAGCCAAGGCGCTTCAGTTACTACAGAAGAAGAAAATGGGTGTGGGGATAGCTGGCATCTGCTTCAGGTGGAAGACAGCACTGTGAGTTTTCTTTTTTTCTTTTCTTTTTTTTTTTTTTTTTAACATTTTTGCTTCGAAAGAATTTAAGACTGGGTGTGGTGGCTCATGCTTGTAATCCCAGCACTGTAGGAGGTTGAGGCAGGAGGATCATCTGAGGTCGGGAGTTCAAGACCAGCCTGGCCAACATGGTGAAACCCCGTCTCTACTGAAAAATACAAAAATTAGCCAGGCATGGTGACTGAGGCAGGAGAATCTCTTGAACCTGGGAAACGGAGGTTGCAGTGAGCTGAGATTGCGCTCCTTCATTCCAGCCTGGGCGACAGAGTGAGACTCTGCCTTAAAAAACAAAAAAAAAAAAAAAAAGAGGAGTTGCTGGTGAAGTGGCTAGAAGAGAATCGAGGTGATGAGTGGGTGGTGGGCACCGTGGATGTGAGGACTGCCTGCCCTGTCCAGGCGTCTGCTTGTTCTGGAGTTTCGTTCTCAGACATCCTTCCCAGGCCCGGAAGCAGGTGTGCTGTTACCCGTCCATAGGAATTCTTCATGAGGAATGAAGAAACTGTGTTCCACAGGGATTGATTAACAATTGTGTTTTAAGTGATAGAATTAGGTACTGTTGAAGCTATGAAATGAATTAGGCTGTGAACATTTTTTTTTTAAGGCCAAAGATTGATTGACGTTAATGGAATGAGACTCCTGGAAATTTATTAGGAGCTGCTAGAAAAATAAGAAAGGGAAAGGTCCATGTTGAACCATAGAGATTTTCCATTTGATATCAATTGCTATTTGCTGTTCCAAGGAGGATAATTATGCTACCCGAGCTGAGATGCAGATGGGCCAGGCTCTTCTTGGACAATCTTTAGGGTAGGAGAAGCCCTCCCAGTGGTAGAGGAAGTTGACTTTTACTAGCCTTGCCTGGGATTCTTTGACGAGCTCTGGTGGAGGTTAGGAAGGGCCAGGACTGAGGTAGGGGAGAATGCCACCTGGCTCTTGAGGCTGGGACCCCAGGCCTGATGCCCTCCTTATGGAAGTTCCATGCCAGGCCATGGGGAGACTCCATGATGGTGAGTGGCTTCCATGAGAAAAAGACAACTGGGCTGGACTTGACCATGGGGGAACGAAGTCAGCAGGTGCACCAGAAGGTGTCACGGCACCTGGAGGCTGGTTCTGGCTCCAGACTTGAACCTTTTGAGTCTTGGAGGTGCTGTGTTTACTCTTTTAGGAGAGGGGTCAGAGGCGTCCAAGCTTGTTGGGTGACTACTATATCTGGGCACTGTGCATGCAGGAACCTCCATAGCCTGTAGCTCTCTTAATACAACAGCCCTGTGAGTTGAGTAATTGTGTGCCTGTACCTCGATGCCACAGCTGGCCATCAGGGAGGTTCAGTCCATTACGTAGAGTTATGCTGGTGATGGCTGGTGCAAGGGTTTGAACCTAGGCTGAGCCCTGAAGCCTCTGCTCCATACACAGGAAGCTGTCCCTGTCTTAGTTTGTTTTCTGTTGCTTATAACAGAGTACTCGAAGTTGGGTAATTAATAAAAGGAGGCTGGGCACAGTGGCTCATGCGTGTAATCCCAGCACTTTGGGAGGCCGAGGCAGGTGGATCACAAGGTAAGGAGTTCAAGACCAGCCTGGCCAAGATGGTGAAACCCCGTCTCTAATAAAAATACAAAAATTAGCTAGGCGCTATGGCAGGCGCCTGTAACCCCAGCTACTTGGGAGGCTAAGGCAGTATAATCACTTGAACCTGGGGAGCAGAGGTTGCAGTGAGCTGAGATCGCGCCATTGCACTCCAGCCTGGGCAATAGAGTGAGACTCTGTCTCAAAAAAAAAAAAAAAGAATTTATTTCTTAGAGTTATGTAGGCTGAGAAGTCTAGAGTTGAGAGTTTGTATCTGGTGAGGGCCTTCTTGCTGGTGGGGACTCTCTGCAGAGTCCTGAACTGGCACAGAGCAGCAGATGGGAAGGGGACTGAGTGTGTGAGCTCAGGTCTCTCTTCCTCTTCTTAAAAAGCCACCACTCCAAAAATGGGCCCACTCCCATGGTACCCCGTGCGTCCATTAACTCATTCATCCGTGAGTGCATGAATGGTTCAATACACTCATGATTGCCAAGCCCTCATGATGCAGTCACCTCTTAAAGGCCCCACGTCTCAGTACTGCCACTGAGACTTAAATTTCACCGTGAGTTTTGGAGGAGACAAACATTGAAACCACAGCAGCCCCATCGGTGGCATCACTACAGCACTAGTCCTAATTGTCTACATCTGGGACCCTCATGCATGCACCACGAAGCTGCTGTCATCTGGAGCATGGAGGGACATGGTGAGTAGAGGGATGCCCAGCAGTGCAGACTCTGGAAAGTTCCTGCAAGAAGGCTGAAGGGTTAACCTGTTTAGCTTCCATTGCCCTTATCTTTTTTTGTTGCTGTTTTTTTGAGACGGAGTCCCGCTCTGTCATCCAAGCTGGAGTGCAGTGGCGCAATCTTGGCTCACTGCAACCTCCACATCCCAGGCTCAAGCAGTTCTCCTGCCTCAACCTCCCAAGTAGCTGGGATTACAGGCATGCACCACCATGCCCGGCTAATTTTTGTACTTTTATTAGAGACAGAGTTTCACCATGTTGGCCAGGCTGGTCTTGAACTCCTGACCTCGTGATCCACCCGCCTTGGCCTCCCAGAGTGCTGGGATTACAGGTGTGAGCCACCGTGCCCGGCCCTCATCTTTAAAATAAGTGTGATCTCACTGCCCTGCCCTCTGCACAGGGCAAAGTGAGTACGGAGGCTCTGACCCTAAGCTGGACCTGTCACTGGATGCTGAGCTTGTGGGGAGGTGTTTCAGAACTGCAGCTCATGTGTCTAAAGCTGCAAATGGCTCTCAGATGACTCTCTTCTTGCATCCCTGCTTGGAGATACTTTCCCCTGAAGCTCCTGAGGCAGGAGAGAGGTGGAAGCATCCTTTATTTCCTGGAGTGAGGCAGCCCTTCCTCCCATGTGTCTAACGTCTCCTGCAACCCAGCATGTCGTTCCCCCCTTAGTCTAATTAAAGACTAATTTTCTAGCTCTGAAGGTGGAACTTAGAACAGACTTTTTCCTTTTCTCCAGGTGAGTGGATTTTGCACAGATGACTCAGACTATAGACTATGATGAACACAGAAGCAAGAGTCCAGCTTTTAGGGCCACCTTTTAGCCTGCTGAGCCCGGTGACGAGGAAGGGACAGGCTTTTGCTAGGGAAGAGCAGGTGCCGTGGCTGGGCTGCTTGACTCCCTTTGGTTTCTGAAGGCTTAGTGGTTGGGCTTGCGGTGAGACAAACGCCCAGGCCTTTAAAAACACCCGGCTCCAAGGCTGATCAATGTCACTTCACACAATGCCTTGGTATCTAAACCAACCTCTGGATTACAGCAGTTGTATCATCCAATTTTCTGTTGATAGTCTGTGGACCTGAGCCCTTTTAAGACAGTGTGGTGGCCTGAGGAAGCAAACCTGATTATTAACAAAAAATGGTGTTTTTCTTTTTTAATTTTTTTTTTTTGAGAAAGGGTCTTGCTCTGTTGCCCAGGCTGGAGTGCAGTGGTGCGATCATAGCTCACTGTAGCCTCAAACTCCTGGGCTCAAGCGATCCTCCCAGGTCAGAGTAGCTGAGATCACAGGTGCACACTACCATGCCTGGCTAATTTCTTATTTTTTGTAAAGATAGGGTCTGTGGTGAGCTATGTTGCCTCGAACTCCTAGGCTCAAGTGATCCTCCCACCTCGGCTTCCCAAAGTACTGGGATTACAGGTGTGGGCCAGAAAGCAGTGTTTTTCTGAGGGGGCCAAGGTCTTAAAACAATGGCATGTTCACAAGGGCTACTGAGGCGATCTGCTGCATCCCCCTGCACCCCAGCAGGTTGGTGTTTTATCTTGACAGGTGCATGCACACACCTGTACCCTTCCACCCCTGCACCAGTCAGCTCACTTCCCTGCCCAGCACTCTGCTGTGGCCTCGTTCTACACTTTAGAGCAAAATCCATGTTTTTGCTGTGGTCTGCAAAGCCTGCCTGATGTGACCCCTGCTGCCCTTTGCCTTCCATGCCCTGTGCTTGTCACTTGCCAGCCACACCGGCCTTTGAGCCGTTCCTCAGACTTGCCAAGTTCCTTCTTACCTCAGAGACTTGAGGCAGGCTCCTCCTTCCCTTCCTGTGCAGGAGTCCACTTAGCAGACTTCCCTTTCCCTCTCAGTGACACAGTGGGGAGGTTCCCGGCCCCTTCCCACTGCAAGGAAAGCAAGTGCCTGCTTCCAGCCTCCAAGATGGCAGGCAGCAAGGAGAATGGGTTGGGAATGGCTTTGGGGATAGCCACCCAGCAGAGCTTGTTTAGTTGAGTGTGATGGAAAGGTCACCTACACTGAATGGTGTGGGTAGCAGCTGGCAGGAGGCCTGAGAGTCATTTCAGACGGTTTGGGAAAGGCTGAGTGAGAGCGAGAGATCTTCAGGAGGCTGCTGGGGTAAAGCAAAATCACGGGAATAGGGAGAGGTGAGATTTGAGAGTGTGTGCGGGTTGCTCCCCCAGATCTGTGTCACCTGCTTCTCTGAAGATCTGAGATGGGGCGTGTGGTGGGAGGTCTAGGAAGCACTCACTGCATAGCAGTGAAATGCACAGTCTTCATTCTGGAGCAGGGTGTCCACAGATAACACCCACCCCATGGTCATCGTTCCCAGGGCTGTGCTGGCAGAGGATGCACGCAGAGGTTGTGCGCAGAGGTTGCAGTGCTTTGCAAAGGTCCAAAGCTATGTGACTGCTGAACTCTGGGAGCCCATGGAATTTACTGCTGGGTGAAGCTTGGTCAACTGCCCAACTGTCCCTTTACCTCCCTTCTTAGGAGACAGGGTGGGGGTGGAGGAAGGGGAGCTGCCAGCTGCCAGTCTGTCCTGAGAGTGCCCAGTCACGAGCCACAGGTGCTTCCTTAAGTTTGGAGCTCTGTTCCGGAAGCAGTAGTCTGCTCCTTCCCCCACCTCCCCTCCCTCTTAAGTTTGAATCAGAACAAAGGCAGTTCTTGGTGAGGAGGCAACTCAGAATTTGTTGGCTACAGGGGACAGGGCAGTCTTCGGGCCCCTCCAGTGTCATCTCTGCGTGGCTGCTGAGGTCGAGGTCTGGGGCTGATTTCGTCCCATCCATGTGTATTCATGAAGGTGCTACCATCAGGCAATGTACTAGGCTGCATGCGTGAGGGAAACGCAGAAGGCATGGGTGGAATTCTGCTCACACAGGACTCGCCATTTAGCCGGGGAGGCTGTGAAGTGAATGCCAAAGACCACAGCAGCCCCAAGCGGGAGAAGTGGCTTCATCTCGTGAGGTCCAGGTCTCTTCTGGCAAGAGAGCTTGTCTGAGCTGGGTTTTCAGTGTGAAGTATGAGTGAAGGGGTGCTAAATCCTTGAATGTCAAAACCCACTGATTGTTCAGTTTCCAGTTACATTTTTGCTGCAACTTCACTGGTCCTGAATAGCCTACTATCCTTAGCTTAGGAGTGCAGGTACCTGCACTGGGTACAGCTGGATGTATAACTGCCATTCCCTTCCTGCCAGAGGAGGACGGAATGGAGAATATTTCCTCTGTATTCCACATGTTAGAGATCACCTCTGCACTGGACTTACTGGAGCACCTGGAAGGAGGCCTGATGGAAACCACACTGCCTGGGACAGCATGGTGGACTCTGAGTCTCAGGAGATCCACGATTCCCATTGTGTTTGTCCAATTATGCTCTGAGTGTCTCTTGTTGCTCCGCATTTCTGGGCCTTGTTTTCCTTGAGTCCAAGACGGGGCAGCATCCTCTGCTTCCCTTCCCTGCTCTCCAGGACTGAGGAAGTGGATTGAGCAGTCACTCCTTAGGCATTAGCACAGCATTTTTCATTTTGCAGATGCCTAATCTCTTTTCCCCATTGAATCACCTCCATAATTTTGGAGGTTGTCAGGAGGTGCCGTCATGCCCATTTCAGAGGTGGAGAAACTGAGCCTCAGAGCAGACAAGCCACACATCCATGGCTGCACAGGAGGTGAAGTCGCCAAGCTGGGGCTGGAACCTGGCCACTCCTGACTACACGGCTACCGTGTTCTGTCTAAGGATGTTCTGGTTATTTCTCAAAGTGTCAGGTGCAGAGTAGGATGGCGCAGAGTTGGTGAGATTCATTCCGGGTGTGAGATCTGCCTGCACCCTCTCAGTGGCTGGCTGCATCTAATTAACTGCAGATTACGTGTGAGAGTCTGTTTGAGAATTGTCCTTACATATGATACCACAGCCTGAAGGGGAAGGAAGCTGTGCAGCTCTGTGTCCTCATTATTTATGAGTATTTCACATGCAATTAATCTTCCTTGCCACCAGTTAACCCCACCACTCCACTGTGCATGAGGCCAGTGACAACAGATGCTGGCCTCGCAGCCCCAGGGGCCATGGCAGACTCAGGGCTTTAGACAGGTCGGGGTCATATCTCTGCTGGTTGCATTTGGCTAGCGAGCGGCCAGCGGACAGGAACAGATGATGAGGACAGCTAATGTGCCACATTCACTTGCAGGAGCCAGAAACTGGTAGGGCTCATCTGCTATTCCTGATGAATCACAGCATCTGAGAGCTAGAAGGATTCTAGAAGATCAGCTTGTGTAACCTCCGCATTTTGTAGATGGAACATCTGAGACCCAAAGTGGGTTTGAAATGCCATGCCAGTTAGAGGCTGGGCCCACAGTCCTTGTCTGTTACTTGCTGTGACATCACATGTCTTTGCTTATAATGTCATTTTTTCTCATCCTGTATATCTCCCACCTTGCTGGCCACGTTGCCTCCCGTGCCAACTCTATGTAGGTTCCACATAGCATATGAGCTGTGACTCATTTGGTTGCAAGGGACAGAAACCAGCTCAAGCCAGCTTAAGTAAAATAAGGGAATAATATCGTTCCCCTAACTCCAGCATCCAGAGGTACAGCTGCAAGTAGGCTTCCCTGGATCCCAGGGTTGGATGGTTTTCAGGTCTACCCCTGAAGGGCTCTGTTAGGAGGAGAGAGGTGCAGAGAAGCACACATCCATGACCTGTGGCCAAGATGGCTTTGCCCCAATCCTGTTGAGGCTCTGTCTCTAAAATGACATGACAGTCTTGAGAATGTTGATTTGTGCGGAACCAACATGGGGAGCCCTGGCCTCTTCATTCTGAGATCCCATTAGGGAGACAGTGAGTATCACCATGGTTATGGGTTCCAGTGTCAGATGGGCCGTGTTTCAGTCCCGGTTCTGTATCGTCATTCCTTTTTTTTTTAAATTTTTTGTTCTTCTTGAGACAGAGTCTTGCTCTGCTGCATGATCTCAGCTCACTGCAACCTCCGCCTCCTGGGTTCAAGCGATTCTCCTGCCTCAGCCTCCTGAGTTGCTGGGATTACAGGTGCCCACCACCATGCCTGGCTAATTTTTTTGTATTTTTAATAGAGACGGGGTTTCACCATGTTGGCCAGGGTGGTCTTGAATGCATCATAATTCCTTTATAATTTAGGGCAAATCACTTCATGTATCTCAGTTTCCTAATCTATAAAATGGGTTTGATTCTAACACCTGCTTCGTGGCGTGATTTGGAGGGTCGAATGAGATAATTGACACACAGTTTCACCCTGTGCCTGGCACATGGCTGGAGCCCTGTTAGCAGTTGTTATTCGGAACACTTAACTTCTCTCGGTCTTTCCGTCTGTGAAATGGGGGATGACACCACCAGTTCCATGAAGTAAGGAACTCGCTGGTTCCTTTAGTACGGTGGAGCCCAGACCTAGCCTTCAAGGTTGGCAGTGGATGAAAAATTGCCCCTAGCGGAAGCTGAAGTCCGTCCCTCCCCTTCTGTTGCTTTTCCTTCAGCCCCCCCCTTGCTGGTTTCACTGCTGCTTGTGTTGTCTTTTTCTTGGCTGGGAATCCCATCCTATCTGTGGTAGGGACTGGATTCTCTTCCACAAGTACCAAAGGAAGAAAGTGGGTTTCTCAGTCTCCCTAGGGTTTATAGACCCATGCAGCTTTGAGAGCTAGGCCAGTGAAACCCCAGGCAGGGATGGGACACAGCAGGGTCAGACATGCTCTGACCAGAGAAATTCAGGGGAGTTTTTGCTGCCTCTACTGCATAGCCTAGGCCTCGCCCCTGGATTGCTCCACCTTGATGTGTGTGTGTGTGTGTGTGTGTGTGTGTGTGTGTGTGTGGTGCTGGGTACTAAGTGGAATCACTCTGTAAAGGCACATAGGACAGCCTGTTATTCACAGGAGCTCATGTGAATATCTTTGCAGAATGCGCCGTCTCTTCCTGGAGACCTACTGATTTTGTGTTTTGCATATAGGCTCCACTATGCAGTTTCAGCTTTAGCTGGAGCCATCTAATTAACACCTGTACTCCACTTGTCACCTGAACCTGGGCCTTTGGCGGGTTTCTGCAATATGTTCCTCCTCGAGGCCTTTCTCTGTGAAATACGTATGTACCTCGCTTGCAGCTCTCCGCCCACTGAAGGAGAAGTGAGTGAGCCTCGTGTAATTGATGGATAAGCCCTCCACTGCACCCCGCAAGAGTATTCTTCTTAGGGGACCAGCTGTCTTCTTTTCCACCCTCGTCCCACTCTCCATAACTGCTTTTTCAACTGGATCAGTAAGGATTTAGTGTTAAACAATATTTGGAGTCATTGTGGTGAAATAATCCAAATTGACCGCACTGGGTGATGGAGACAAAGATATCTGCCATACTAATTTCTGAACTCTCCTGTAAGTGCGATATAGTGATTTTGAAAAACTCTCTCTCCTAATGTGGGAAACAGTTTGGTGGATCCTTAAAACGTTAGTAGAATTAACCGTATGTCCCTGTAATTCCACGCCTAGGTACACATCCAAAAGAACTGAAAGTAGAGACTCAAACAGGTACCTATGCACAAAGGTTGATGGCAACCTGATGACAATCTCCAAAAGGTGGAAACAGCTCAGTATAAATGTCCATCATCTGAAGAATGGATAAACAAATTGTGGCATGTCCATACAGTGGAACATGATTCAGCTATAAAAAGAATGAGGGGCCGGGTGCAGTGGCTCACGCCTGTAATCCTACCACTTTGGGAGGCCAAGGCGAGGTGGATCACTTGAGGTCAGGAGTTCGAGACCAGCCTGGCCAACATGGTGAAACCTCATCTCTACTTAAAAAATACAAAAATGAGGCAGGTGTGTTGGTGGGCACCTGTAGCCCCAGGTACTCGGGAGGCTGAGGCAGGAGAATTGCTGGAACCCGGGAGGCAGAGCTTGCAGTGAGCTGAGATGGCGCCCACCTGGGCCACAGAGTGAGGCTGTGTCTCAAAAAAAGAAGGAATGAGGCACTGGTACATGCTTCAATGTGGACAAACCGTGAAAACCGGCTTAGTCAATACATGCTTCAACATGGACAAACCGTGGAAACAGGCTTAGTCAATACATGCTTCAACGTGGACGAACCGTGAAAACAGGCTTAGTCAAAGGAGCCAGGCAAAAAGACTCTATTAAAAAAAAAACCACATATGAGATGATTCCGTTTATGTGAAGCATCCGGAATAGGTAAATTCATAGAGATGCAATGTGGATCAGAGGTTGCCAGGGAGGAGGATGAAATGGGAAGAAAGTGCTTAATGGGTAAGAGGATTTACTTTGGAGTGGTAGAAACGTTCTAGAACTGGATAGTAGTGGTGGTTGCACAACATTTAGAACGTACTAAAGGCCACTGAATTGTTCCCTTTCAAATGGTTAATTTTATATGGTATGAATCGTACCTCAATACATGATTTTTTAAAAACCTTCAGTTTGGCCGGGCACGGTAGCTCACAGCTGTAATCCCAGCACTTTGAGAGGCTGAGGCGGGCGGATCACAAGGACAGGAGATTGAGACCACCCTGGCTAACACAGTGAAACCCTGTCTCTACTAAAAATACACAAAAACAGCCGGATGTGGTGGCATGTTCCTGTAGTCCCAGCTACTTGGGAGGCTGAGGCAGGGGAATCGCTTGAACCCAGAAGGTGGAGGTTGCAGTGAGCCGAGATCGCGCCACTGCATTCCAGCCTGGGCGACAGAGCGAGACCCTGTCTCAAAAACAAAAACAAAGAAAAAAAACCTTCAGCTGTGCCATTGCTCCCCACCCCCTTCTCACTAGCCAAGTAAGCCTTTCACCCAGTTCCATTGCGTCTACTGCTGGAAGTAACCTCTACTTTGTGCTTTTAATTCTGGCAAGTACTCCTTTAAAGCTAAAGTGCTCACGATGCCTTTTAAAAGAAGACTTTAGATAGTAGATATAGAGACCACCTTTTTTTTTTTTTTTTTTTTTTTTTTTTGAGATGGAGTCTTGCTCTGTCACCCAGGCTGGAGTGCAGTGGCACCATGTCGGCTCTCTGCAACCTTCGCCTCCTGGGTTCAAGTCATCCCCTGCCTCTGCTTCCCGAGTAGCTGGGATTACAGGTGCCTGCCACCATGCCTGGCTGATTTTTGTGTTTTTAGTAGAGATGGGATTTCACTGTGTTGGCCAGGCTGGTCTTGAATTCCTGACCTGACGTGATCCGCCCACCTCGGCCTCCCAAAATGTTGGTATTACAGGCGTGAGCCACCGTGCCCGGCCTAGAGACCACCTTTTGACGCCTTGATATGAAATGAGAACATATATGTGGAAAGGCGTAAAATTAAAAGAGACACCCCTGATCCTCTCCCGAGTTACTGCTCCTAATAAATTCATGCATACCTGAGTGCTGTGTTTTCTAGCCTTCTGTGAGTGGGACGGGCAGGGCGGGGCAGGGATGCTCGGACTCTCTGTGGTGTCTGATTTAGTCAGTTGGAGGCTCCTGGGGGAGTTCCTCTGGGGTGTGCCTTCACTGTCCCCTGTCTGCCTCCATTAGATCCCATCTCAGGCTTCTTCCAACTCTACACTGGCATTCACTGATGTGGGTGGAACACTGCTTTGTAAAAATGGCCGTGCAAATGTGTGCTAATTACCTTGACATTTCCAAGCTGGTTGGTGCTCAGAACTCATACTTTAGGACAGGAGGCTCACAATAGTGACCCATAGCATGATCTCTTGGACCTGTGTGGTAAGAACCTCAGTTTACAGTGTTTAAAAATCAGATCTGTATAAAAATGTGACTCTTGGCTTCTCTCAACAACTCAGGACTGGTGGCAGCCATGTCCCCGTGAAGACAGTGGATTGGAGTCAGGGACTGCTCCTTAGCTGGGGTCCTCTCGTCCCAGTGTACCCTGCGAGGACTTTGCTCCCTAGAGGCCCTGTCTGTATCTGCTTTTGAGATGCCTGCCCTAAGGATTCGTAGTACAAATCTTTATAAACACTCACTGTGTGTGTTTGTGTTTGAGAGTGCGCACATGAACAAAAGAGAGAAAACCGAAAAATTACAAATCTGGAAAAGTTAATAAAGATCTAGAACCTTATCAAGATTTTGCAAGATGTTTTTCTTCTGTACCTTGTGACTTTCTTCCATTTTTCATCCCGTTCCCATGAGTGCCTCACATTTGTGTTTTCTGTTTTGAGATTATAATTATGTAGAAACCATAGTGCTAGAACTGGAAAGGGCCAGAATTTAACCACACTTTTGATTTTCCAAAAGAGGACAGAGAAAGACTGGGAGAACTGCCAGAGGCCACAGCCTCGGAACTGGTGTGAGTCCTGAGGCTGTGCGCTGCCTCCCAGGAGCCGGGCTGGGCCTGGCACTGCCTGCTTGGGGGATAGGTTTTCAAGTGAGCTGGACCAGGTGTGGATCCTTGCCTGGCCACTTCCTGGCTGTGTGGCCTGAGGCAAGTCACTTGCCTTCTCCTGGCCTCTGTTGCCTCATTCAGACAGTAGGTATAATCAAGCTTGCTTCTCAGAAACCCTGTGAGAATTACATGAGATTGTGTATTTCAGGTGCCTCTCGCATTGCTGGGTGTGCATGAAACAGGTAGTGCATGGTAACCACTGGCCATCTGAGGCCTGGGAAGGGGTCTTGGGACATTTCTTCCTCTTTCTTCTTAACAAATTGAAAAGAATAGAAACTCTGGGTGGGCCTAGGGGAGGAGGGAGGCAGGAGAGAGAAACAGAACGAAAAGTTAGAACGGGCCTGAGTGATTTAAAAGTTATATTTTGGAGCTCGATATAGTTTATCCTTTCTTTTGGAGAGAAAAGGAAAGGGAGTGGGTAGGCAGACAAAGATATAAATAGCAGGATGTTAAGTTTGAAAAACGATGATGTAGGTTAAGTCCATCCCCGTAGAGGAACATTCTTTATTTGTGCATGTGCCCTCATGAGTTCTGTCTTTAAATATAGCTGCGTATGGGCCCCAGGGGAGTGTTTGTAAAGGCTCTTCGAGGTCTTTGGAAAAAGATGCTATATAAAGCCAGGGAGTTATTGCACAGATCTATGTATATATGTGAGAGAGTGTGTGTGCGCACACATGCGTCCACACGTCACCCTGTCTAGTCATCGCAGTCAGCAGTCTTCTTCCCTTTTTAATTTTGAAAAGGCAGTTGAAGATCAATTAGTCTCAAGATAATTTCCCCCCAGGGGGCCTTTAGTGGCTGAAGAAGAGACGCCTCTCACCCGTCCGTTGGCGTCACTGTTTCAGTGCTTTATATAGCAGCCTCCGAGGCCGTAATCGTTTGTGTGAATGGGCCTGTGCGTCATCTGGCTGTGTGTCTGTGTTTATGTTTGGCTCCCTGGGGACTGGAGGCTGGTCCCTGCTCCACTGTTGTTTTTGAAATAGAGCATTCGTGTGGTCACTGCTGAGAAAGGAGGGGAACGGTTTTGTAGGCTGGTCCTGTTTGAGGTCATGGTAATGATGTGTGGGACTGTGTCCCCTCCTCCCCATGCCTGTCGCATTCCCAAGACGCATAATGGAAAAAGCTCAACTGGAGCCTGAATCTCTGTCACTGGGGCAGGAAATTACAGCTGTGAACCTGCTGGTTAGTGTTCTCTGCCGAGGCCTTGAACTTATGATTAACGTGGTTGATGTTTCTGCCCAGCTCATCCCATGTTCAGTTCCTGGAGCTGAGGGTGGCGTTTTAGCAGTGGGTGGCTGTCAGTCATTCATTTGTTTATCAATTACGCATCTTACCTTTGATCATTCACCAGGCCTCACCTGTGTCCTGTGCTGGGCACTGGGGCCCTAGTACTCAAGGGACCCACAGGCCTGGGGGTGGGGCTTTGGTGGGCAGAGTTGCAGATGGACGCCTCTAGCCCAGCGGACAGTGTGCTTTCGTGGAGGTGCATATGAAGTACAGTGGGGATCACTGAGCTCTAATTGGATTGTTCGGCTGTGAGGACACAGAAACCACGCCAATTTAGAACACAAGGGCACAGAACCCCCTAGGGGCTCCCAGGGGCCTGGGACCTGAGAGTCCCGCAGAAGCCAAGGTGGCCATTTGTGCATGAGTGCTTTATTCCCTGTGGCCACATGGTCACTGCAGGTCAGCCCTCACTTCTCCTGCCGGCCCTTGGGTAGCCGCCTTGGCTGTGTTGGTGCAGCAAGAGACCAAGACAGCAATGAGGAGTTCACTGAGTCACCCCAGGCTGCAGGGCTCTGTAGTAGCGCTTGACACTTCCAACATCTGCCGCTTTGCCAGACTCGGCACTTTCTCTGTGGCTCAGTGGGCTTGCTTTGAAGGGCTTTGCTGGCTCCCCTTTTCGGTGGCCCTCTGCCTTGTGGCTGCGTCTGCCTTTGTCTCTGTCCAGGCCTCTGTACGTGGCGACAGAGGAGCCTCCAGCCAACGGTCCTGGGCCCAGTTTAGGGTTTCATTTAAGGATGGGTTTATTTATTTATTTATTTTTTATTTTTTGAGATGGAGTCTCACTCTCTTGCCAGGCTGGAATGCAGTGGCGTCATCTTGGCTCACTGCAACCTCCGCCTCCCTGCAACCTCTTGCCTCCTTGGTTCAAGCGATTCTCCTGCCTCAGCCTCCGGAGTACTCGGGAGTACAGGCACGCACCACCATCACGCCTGGCTAATTTTTGTGTTTTTAGTAGAGATGGGGTTTCACTATGTTGGCTGGGATGGTCTCCATCTCCTGACCTGAAGTGATCCGCCTGCCTCAGCCTCCCAAAGTGCTGGGATCACAGGTGTGAGCCACTGTGCCCGGCCAGGATGGGTTTATTAAACTGGTCTTTTGACTACTCGGCTTTTGGCAAGTCACTATTTCAGTGTGTCTCCACAGTCACCGTGGTGGAGTGACTTGGAACTCTTCGCTCTTGGGCCAGATACATCTGTCGCCGCCTTCCTTTGCGTCTCTTGTCAGGCTGTGGCACATCTGAACTTCTGGAAGACTCTATATGATGGGCTCGGTTTGAGTCAGTAGCTACCCTTGGTCTCACTGATTGCAAGTGGGGTGGGTGGGACTGGAGGCCTGTGGAGGCTGAGTCTCTGAGCAGAGGCAAGAGTAAGACAGGGCAGGCCCATGGACTCCCATGACTGCTATAGCCAGCGAGCCCCAGCTGCTCAGAAAAGGCATTCCCCAAGCAGAAGCTTGAAAGACAACCTGGAGTCAAGGAGGGGGCCAGGCCTTCCAGACACTGGGAGACAGCCTGTGCCAAGACACAGAGGCACAAGAGAAGGAGAGTGTGTTCAGTATGGTTGGAGTCTAACCAAGGGGGAGCAAAGGAGATGGGCAGAGGCTGGAGCAGCAGAGAGGACACGGGTCTGGAGCTTAGGAGAGGGCCTAGGTGGAGATCTGGGTGTGTGTAGGGTGGAAGCGGTGACTGAACCCTCAGCATAGATACAGCCTTATATCCACACAGCACCACTGAGGCCGGGCTCCAACTCTTTCATTGCCTGTCATCTCTGTTATTAATAATTAAAAAAAATTTTTTTTTTCTAGGCGGAGCCTCACTCTGTCACGCAGACTGCAGTGCGGTGGCATAATCTCGGCTCACTGCAATCTCTGCCTCCCAGGTTCAAGCAGTTCTCCTGCCTCAGCCTCCCAAGTAGCTGGAATTACAGGCACCTGCCACCATACCCAGCTAATTTTTGTATTTTTAGTAGAGATGAGGTTTCACCATGTTGGCCAGGCTGGTCTCGAACTCCTGACCTGAAGTGATCCACCCATCTCAGCCTCCAAAGGGCTGGGATTAGAAGCATGAGCCACTGCACCCAGCCTAAGTTTTTAAAAATTTTATCTATATGACAAAAGTTATATGTATTCAGGGCATACAACATGATGATTTGATGTATCTCTACATTTCGTAATGACTACCACAATCACATGAACATATACACACCACCTCCCTGAGTGAACATTTTTTTGTTTTAATGTGTGTGGTGAGGACACTTAAAGTCTGCTCTTTCTTCAGATTTCAAGTAAACAGTACCATAGTATTGTTAGCCAGAGTCCCCATGCTGTCATCAGATCCGCAGAACTTACTCATCTTCTAACAGAAAATTATAAGATGTATACTTTGGTCATCATCACCCATCTCTCTCATACCCCCATGTATATACATATACATCATATACATATACATCTATGCAGTGGAATAATATTCAGCCATAAAAAGAGAAGGAGTCTGAGGCAGCAGTGGCCCTCCTGCTGTTCCGTTTCTCTCCGTCTGCAGTGTCCTGTGTGGGTACAGCCAGTGGCCCCACCAGATTGGCACAGTGTCACAGCTGATGCAGAGCTGCCTTCAGCTCTGAATGAAGAAGGCTGAGAGTGGGGTGTGGAGGGAAGAACTTGTGATGTTCTCCTAAGGTGGGCTGCCAAATGTTTTCTGGAAAGGGCTGGACAGTAGATATTTCAGGCTGTGTGAGCCCCACGGTCTCTGTCAAAACAGCTCATCAAAGCTGACTTGAACAATACAGAAATGGGTGGGTGTGGCTGTGTTCGGGGAAAGCTTTACTGGTCCCTGCTCTATCCTATGAGGCTGATGATACCAGCAACCTTTTCCAGTTGAAGGAGCTGAGAAGCAAGGATGATATCATTTACTGGGACCTCAAACTGAAGTGTGAGGGACATGGGATTCAAAGGTTGATCTGATTAGAAAACTGGTATTCAAGGCCAGGCGTGGGGGCTCAAGCCTGTAATCCCAGCACTTGGGGAGGCTGAGGCAGGCAGATCACGAGGTCAGGAGTTCAAGACCAACCTGGCCCACATGGTGAAACCCTATCTCTACTAAAAATACAAAAATTAGCCAGGCGTGCTGGCAGGCGCCTGTAATCCTAGGTACTTGGGAGACTGAGGCAGGAGAATCACTTGAACCCTGGAGGCAGAGGTTGCAGTGAGCCAAGATCATGCCACTGCACTCCAGCCTGGGTGACAGAGTGGGACTCCATCTGAAAAAAAAAAAAAAACATATTCTTTCTACACTGCCATTTTACTGCCCTGAGGAGCTTAAAGTTCCACAAACAATGGACCAGTTTTTTTTGTGTGTGTGTTAGATGTGCCCTTGATGTGTAGATACTGTAGCAAAATTATTTCCTTAACAGAGTTGGTCTTTTGTTTCATGTTAAGAAAGATGGCATACATGTTTGTTCAGATACTTATGTAGTTTTTATTGCTTCATTTCACATATTTAAACATTATTGTACCAGAAATTTATTTCAGTGCATTACAGGAGCAGAGATTTATTGAAGTCTGGTGTCTTGCTTCCTAAATGGTTCCTTGCTCAGCTGCATTTGTGAATGAATCCATCCTGTCCACAGCATTTTCAATGCTGCTTTTTATTTTAGATCAGTTTCCGATGGTTGAAATTGACATTCCCCTGTGCTCTTGCCTGGTTTTGTGGTTCTGTCTTCTGAAGCCAAGCAAGGAACCAATGTTGAGATGCATGGTCGTTTGCCTTTCAGCCATAGGAGAGGGAACCCCCCTGCGTGGCCAGGCTCTGCAGAGGCCACAGTGCAGAAGCACTGCTCTGTTCTCACTCGAAATGTGAGCTGTGGCAGGTCATAAAGAGGAGGGAAATCACAATGATAGAGACTAAACAAATCATGGGCTGCGCGGCACAGGGGAGAGGAGAGAAAATTACATGTTCAGGAGCTCCTCTGCTCGTGTGTGTCACTTGTGCTTGGCGAAGTGTAATATTTACCTGATCTGTGGAAATCACCCCGACGTTACCTACCAGCTTTACTGCCCAAAAAGAGTCACAAAACAGCCAATGTGGCAGTGAAAGTGAATGTGCGTTCAGGTTCAAGCCCGTTGAAAGAACATTTTGGGGGGCATGCCAGCTCTCGGTCCCTTTCCTTCTCCACCGTTAATCTGAACATGATGTCATAGCCGTGTGGGGAAGGTGGAAGGGTCTGACAGCTCGTCTTTCTATGATGGATTTTTAAAAGATTCCCACTACCAGAGTACTGCTTTGGCTGCACTTGTGGTATCAGTCATTTCGATGTTGATAAAAACACAGGTGCCTCGTCCAAGAGGCTGGAGATGCACCGTGTATGGGACTGGGGAGGGCAGGGAAGGGTGAGGCCAGGGTGATAGAGTGGATCGGGTCAGCTTCCATCATCCTCTGTTTGTCACAGGTGGCTTCTGGGCAGTGATTTGGGCTCCTGCAAGGGGGGCTTGTGGCTGAGATCTCTTTTTTTTTTTTTGAGACGAGGTCTCACTGTGTTGATCAGGCTGGTCCTGAACTCCTGGGCTCCAATGATCCTCCTACCTTGGTCTCCCAAAGTGTTGGGACTACAAGCATGAGCCACCGTGCCCGGCCTACATCTCTTAAGGCTACTTGAGGCTGTACTTGCCAGGCAATCATTGCTGTCTCTGAAACTTCATGGGAAAGAGTTTTTTCCTCCTGGAATTTCCTCCTGGAATATAACATTTTCAGCTATGAAGTCTGAGTAGCAGCAATGGGGACCCCCTTATCCAGTGCCTGCAAGGCCCAGAACCCAGATACCTGCTCTTCCAAATGCCACATCGCTGTCTGGGGCTAATTTCGCATATTGCCCGTGGTAATTTTGTTTCACACTTCAGAAAATTCTACTATCTAGTCTGCTGCTCTAGGGCATAGATCGTTTAAAAAATCCTTTTTATTTCTCAAGGTTGAAGTAGACAGGAGCTCAGTAAATCCCCTAACTCTTGAAAATATGCCCAGTTAACCCACTTGTGCTTGTGAACCATACGGCTACCTTATCTCCATCTTCCTGTCTTCCGCTGTTGCATTTCTGCAAAGACTTGTAATGATACTGATCAGTAATACTTGCTAAATGCTATAGTGTGCTGGGCACCATTCCTAAGCATCTCACTTACATATTGTCTTACTGAATTCTTACAACACTTCTAGGAGATAGTAATTGTTAAGATCTCATTTTATAGATACGGGAGGTGGTGCTCAGAGGGGGTTGCTAACTTGCCCGAGGTTAATCTGCTGCAGAGGCAGGATTTGAACCTGGGACCTGACTCCACAGACTGTGCTCTAAAATGCAGGACCCCGATCAGCCGAGTCTCTTAGACTGTTACAGGAGTTATTTTTGAAAGGGAAAAGGGAACTTATCTAGACAAGTCATCCTTAATAGCATATAATCCAGAGAGGTGAGGGCATGCTGTAACAGGCAAGACCTGCCAATTAATCTTGACTTTGTTTTCTTCCCTTAGGTGAACTGCGCCAGGCCATTGTGGCCATGATGAACAGGAAGGATGAGCTGGAGGAGGAGAACAGGTACTGTGATTTTCAGGCTTGAGGAATAGCCTCTTTCTTTGACATTCTGCCTCTGGGGAAGACAGAATATAACAGATGAGGGACATTTTGCTTTCTTGGCAAAAATTGTGACTGGCTATTTCTTATCGTCAGGGATGTGCCACTGTGGTATCTCTCTTTTGCCTGGTGTGTAAGAAAGGAGTGAGAACCTTATGATAATGGCACCTTCATAGAACAAGCTAAGAATTTGGTAGAGCAATCATTAATTCTTTTTTAAAAAACAGCCTTTATTGATATTTAATTCACATACACTATAATTCACTCATTTAAAGTGTATGCCCGAGGCCGGCAGATCACAAGGTCAGGAGTTCAAGATCAGCCTGATCTACATGGTGAAACCCCATCTCTACTAAAAATACAAAAATTAGCCGGGCATGGTGGTGCACACCTGTAATCCCAGCTACTCAGGAGGCTGAGGCAGGAGAATTGCTTGAACCCGGAAGGCGGAGGTTGCAGTGAGCCGAGACTGCACCATTGCACACCAGCCTGGGTGACAGAGTGAGCCTCCGTCTCAAAAAAAAAAAAAAATAAAATAAATAAATGAAGTGTATAATTCAGTAATTTTTACTATATTCACAGATAGGAGTTAACATCAACACACTCAATTTTAGAACATTTCATCACCCCCGAAAGAAGCCCTATACCCTTTAATTATCACCTCCTTAGCCTAGGCAGTCTTTTTTTTTTTTTTTTTTTTTTTTGAGATAGTTCTGGCTCTGTCACCCAGGCTGGAATGCAGTGGTGCGATCTCTGCTCACTGCATCCTCCACCTCCTGGGCTCAAGTGATGCTCCAACGTCAGCCTTCTGAGTAGCTGAGACTATAGGCGCATGCCACCATGCCTGGCTAATTTTGGTATTTTTAGTAGAGTTGGGGTTTTGACATGTTGCCTAGGCTGGTCTTGAACTTCTGAGCTTCAGTAATCTGCCCACCTTGGCCTCCCGAAGTGCTGAGATTATAGGCGTGAGCCACTGTGCCTGGCCTCCAGGCAGCCTTTAGTCATTAATCAAAGGCCTGTCTATCTACCATGTTCCAGGCATCTGAGCACTTACCTTAAAGTTTGCCCAAATCAGGGATACTTAGGGCAAGATGAAATTCGGAGTCTTTTGACTTGCCCAAAAACCCAGTTGCAGACTCTTGAGAGGGCGAAGGGTTTTATTAATCTTTCTTCCCTTTTGAAACCCATGCTAGATACTACCCGACATTGGCTGCTGACTCCCATCTGACTTATCTTGACTGTGGGGTGGTCATAGAGGGCTTACCTGCAGTTACCCCCTGAACTTCTGCAAGCATGATTCAACTGCCTCCCTGGGATGTGGGGAGAGGGGTGTGTGTGTTCACATCACCCTCTTACTCACACCCTCTTTTACACACAGTCATGATTCTCCTTTAAACCTCATTTTTGGTCCTGCTTGACAAGCTTCTCTCTTGTCCTTTCTGGAAACATATAAAAACAAACAAGCATGATTTCTAAAACAAAAGAGGATGTCTTCAAAAGGAATTTTTAGACCGCACCGTTTTCCAACTAGAATAAACTTTCAATAGAGGGCTTGCACCATTGCGAGATTCTTTCTCCATGCTCCAGCTGGGGCTATTATCTTGGAAGAAGCCATAGATTTTGTCTTACCTTGTGAAGAACAATAGTCACTGTCCGTTACTTTTTTGTACTTCCCAGAAAGAAAGGAAAAATTATACCATGTTTTTGTCAGGGAGCCCCAGGCCCCAAGAGGGGAATTTCCTCAAAGCTCTCAAGAAACAGAAGTCTTGGAGATTTCACTGAATGATCAGAGTGTTGTGGGGGTCAGATGTTTTTGATCATATTCTTTTTTTTTTTTTTTTTTTTTGTGACGGAGTCTTGTTCTGTCGCCCAGGCTGCAGTGCAGTGGTGTGATCTTGGCTCACTGCAACCTCTGCCTCCTGGGTTCAAGCAATTCTCCTGCCTCAGCCCCCCAAGTAGCTGGGATTACAGGTGTGTACTACCATGCCTGAGTAATTTTTGTATTTTTAGTAGAGATGGGGTTTCATCATGTTGGCCAGGCTGGTCTCAAACTCTTCAAGTGGTCCACCTGCCTTGGCCTCCCTAAGTGCTGGATTACAGGTGTGAGCCACCCCGCCTGGCCATGTTTTTGCTTATATTCTGATGTCACATGGCAAGTGTCCTCTGGATTTAGTATGTAGATGTACCATGGTTGGTAATTGTTTTCCAGAAACAGCCAGTTAGAATGAAGTAAATGGTTAGCAGTACCATGGTTGGATCTCTCCTAGGCGGTCACTGGTGATGGTTTCTAGAAGACCTGCTGTCCTCTCCTTTATTTAAGACCAGGGATGACAAATATACAAGTGAATCCTGTGCTGGCTGCAAGCCCCCTGTTGGAGGGTTAACAAACTTGGGAATGTAAAATGCTATCTCTGCTATCTTAGATGCTTTAGTGATATAAGATATTTTATATATATGCTTGTTTCACCTGAAGTTGGCAATGAAACAGGCTCACAGTGTGTTTTATAGGCACAGGTGGAAATGAGACTAGGCATTTGTCAGAAAATCTGAGTATATATTCTATTTTTATGTCTCAGATTATTGTTTTGGCCTCTCCTGGCATCCTTTCCTTGGTTAAATCTCTTACCTGGTGTAGCTGTGACAAAATGGTCTCATTGTAATGTGCTACATCTTTGAGTGGGGTATCTGTAAAGGGACTTGGCTGGAATTTGCTCACCTCATTGTTTTCCCTTGATTTATGCTGTCAGAAGGCTGGCCTGCTCGCAGGCAATCAGGAACATGGAGCCCAGGCCATAGATGACTGTCCCTTAATTCTTACTCTAAGGCTGTCAATTAGAGTTTGCTATCTCCCGTTCACATGAGATAGACTTGAATTATGGTTTATGCAGAGCCTTGTGGAAAACCCATGGCTTAGGACTTTACTTATGTTAGGAACTGTGTCCTGGGCGCAGTGGGGTCTGGGTTGACAGCTTCTGAACACATGGGGCCCTCTCTTCCCAGATCACTGCGAAACCTGCTCGACGGTGAGATGGAGCACTCAGCCGCGCTCCGGCAAGAGGTGGACACCTTGAAAAGGAAGGTGGCTGAACAGGAGGAGCGGCAGGGCATGAAGGTCCAGGCGCTGGCCAGGTAGGAGAGGGTGAGGGATGGAGAGGTAAGCACATGGGGGCTTCATTAAAACCTGAGCATACTGGGCCGGGCACGGTGGCTCATGCCTGTAATCCCAGCACTTTGGGAGGCCAAGGCAGGTGGATCATAAGGTCAGGAGATCGAGACCATCCTGGCTAACACAGTGAAACCCCGTCTCTACTAAAAATACAAAAAATTAGCTGGGTGTGGTGGCGGCACCTGTAGTCCCAGCTACTTGGGAGACTGAGGCAGGAGAATTGCTTGAACCCAGGAGGCAGAGGTTGCAGTGAGCCGAAATTGCGCCATTGCACTCCAGCCTGGGCGACAGAGCAAGACTTTGTCTAAAAAACAAAAACAAACAACAACCAACCAAACAACAACAAAAAAAACCTGAGCACACGTTCACCTGGACTTTTTAGTTAAAAAAAAAAAAAAAAAAAGCTGGGCATGGTGGCTCACACCTGTAATCCTGGCACTTTGGGAGGCTGAGGCGGGTGGATCATGAGGTCAGGAGATCGAGACCATTCTGGCTAACACAGTGAAACCCTGTCTCTACTAAAAATACAAAAAATTAGCTGGGTGTGGTGGCGGGTGCCTGTAGTCCCAGCTACTTGGGAGGCTGAGGCAGGAGAATGGCATGAACCTGGGAGGTGGAGCTTGCAGTGAGCCGAGATAGCGCCACTGCACTCCAGCCTGGGAGACAGAGCGAGACTCCATCTCAAAAAAAAAAAAAAAAAAAAGATAGAGACTAAAGCAAAAAAAGTATGTATTTTAATTTAACTTATTTCATTGAGTAAATAGTATATATGCACGTGGTTCAAAATACAAAAGGTGAACCTGTGCAAGTCCTTTTCTCTTATCCCAGCCACCCAGTTTGCTCCCTAGATTGGGTCATCGTTACTGATTCCAGAGATATTCCCTGTACACACAAGCAGATACGTGTGCATATACTTTTTTTCCTTTTCTTTCCCTTCTCCTCCTCCCTTTCTTCCTTAATGTGAAATGGTAGCCTGTCCTATGCAGCATTCACTTGACATCTCAGAGATTGCTTTCGTTGGTCTGCGTGGGGCTGCCCTCTGCTTTTTAAGAGCTCCTGACATTTCCTTGTCTGACTGCATCAGAATTCGTTTAACCGGCCTGCCGACAGCCAGGCACCGAGATGGTTTCCAGTCTTTTGCTACTACTAATAATGCCACAGTGAATAACCTTTGCGTTGGTTGTTTTTTTCTTGTATGAGTATATATTTTGGAAATATTCCTGGAAGTAGCATTGCTGGGTCAAAGTGCAGCACATTTGTAAGTCGGACAGGGACCATCAACTCGCCTGGCACGGGGGTGAGTCGTATGTCCTGCAGCAGGGTGGGAGAGGGCCTGCTGCAGCACAGCTGTGCTCACAGCCATGGGATCCAACTTCTGGGTCTCTGATAATGCCAGGGGTGGAAATGGTGCTGGCAGAAAATTTTTCATTCCCATTTCTCTAATTAAGAGTATGGTTGAGCCTCTTTTTATTTAAAAGCCATTTTATTTCCTTTTCTGTCACTTTGTTTATGTACTATTAAAGAAAGCTGCAAAGTAAACCGCCCCAGATCGCAACTTACATGCATCTTTACTGAATTTGTTCATATACTAATTTTTTTTTTTTAACTTTACATGTAATCTACGCCTGTGATTGTTTAGTCTACCTTCTAGCACTGCTTAGGAGCGCAAAAGCAGCTTTTATTGTTTCCATATAGGCCTCATGTTAACCATTTTTATGTACCTGGATGTGGTATTTGATTGAGTTAACACGCCATATTAAATTGCACATTCCAGATTGGAATGATGAATTTAATATGGTCAATTTAGCATTCAGGTTGTTTCCAGTTTGTCCTCATTTTAGGTAAGATAAGCAGTTTATTGATTGTTCTGTAAATCTACTTTAAAATAAGACCACGAGATAAACACGTCTTGTGGATGTGCAAGGGAGCCCAGAGTTAAGTCAGTTTATAGCAGCAGCATTTAGCTCTCTGTGCTGTTAGGTGCTGTGAATGGCTCTAATGTAATTGTTTTGTATGTCTTACTGAATGTTGGCACTATGATCCTATGTTGGATTTCCAATCTTTGAGCTTTTCCCCTTTTGTCATATTTTAAAATGATAGCTAAAGAGCATCAAAGACAGTTAAATGACTGTTACAGTGTAAAATGTGCCTAGTTTGGCATTTTCTCACCTGGACCACGCTTTTGCCTGGCCATGCTAGAGTTTTGCAGCATAATTGCATTTAATGTTCACAATAAAGTCTGAAGTCTTTAGAGACTGGTTCTTAGTCAGCAAAGAGAGATAGAATTATATGCCCTGTCTTTTTTTTTTTTTTTTTTAAGATGGAGTCTTGCCCTGTCGTGCCCAGGCTGGAGTGCAGTGGCGTGATCTCGGCTCACTGCAACCTCTGCCTCCCGGGTTCAGGTGATTCTCCAGCCTGAACCTTGCAAGTAGCTGGCATTACAGGTGCCTGCCACCGTGCCTGGCTAATTTTTTGTATTTTTAGTAGAGATGGGGTTTCACCATGTTGGCCAGGCTGGTCTTGAGCTCCTGACCTCAGGTGATCCGCCTGCCTCAACCTTCCAAAGTGCTTGGATTACAGGCGTGAGCCACCATGCCTGGCCTCCGTGTCATTTAATGGCTTGTATTAGCAGTCAGCGTAGTCTTGAGTCTTCGCATCATTACTTGCAAATTGTGTGTTTCTGGGTGAATTGCTCAACTTCTGCACATGTGTGCTTCCTCATCTCAGGGATGGAGAGGATGATCTCATCCAGCCGAAGGGGCTGAATGAGGAGGAGAAGATGTGAGGGTGCATATGGCAGTGGACACGAGCGAGGCGTCTTAAGTGTATTCCACAGGAAGCATGTTTTAGAGCATGACAATTGTTGGGAAAATTTTATCCCATAAATGGGGTAGATAAAACCTATTTCCTAACCAGGCAGTTTTATAATCCCTATTTAAGCAGTGGGTAGCTAAGAGTTTAAGGTGTCTGAACGTTTGCAGTCTGCAGGCAGAAGGAACAGATATCTGTAACACAGACCAGTATTTCAAAAGGAGAAACTAGAAGCAGGCAAACTGATCAGCTGGGTATGTAAGTTTTGAAAAATTCCATTGCTGACAGGTTCCAGATAGAGTTAACCTCTGCCAGTGGTCAGAACTTTCTTCTTGCTTCTGGCCAGAGTAAAAGCAGCTGTCAGTGTTGGCTGACAGTGGCCTGCTCAGGCAGTTGTTGCCTGGGGGTGGGGATGCCGTAGCTGCTGGGGCACAGGCGGGGCAGTGGAGTGTCACAGGCTGGAAGGTGAGGCTCAGTGCACCGGTGCCACGCTTTCCTTAGGTACGTGCGTGTTCAGGTGCAGGTTTCACCGTGCAGGTGGGTACAGCTAGGGCTTTATGGTGCAGGTGCCTGCCTTGTATTGACGGGGTCAGACTATGGCTCTCCTGCTTACTAGTTGTGTGACCTTGGGTGAGTTACTTAACTTCTCTGTTTCTGTTTCCTTGGTGTTTTTGTTTTTGTTTTGTTTTTGTTTTTTTTTAAAGATAGTGTCTCACTCTGTCACCCAGGCTGGAGTGCAGTGATGCGATCTCAACTCACTGCAACCTCCCCCTCCTGGGCTCAAGCAATTCTTCCACTTCAGCCTCCGAGTAGCTGGGACTACAGGCATGCACCACCATATCCAGCTAATTTTTGTATCTTTTTGTACAGACGGGGTTTTACCATGTTGCCCAGGCTGGTTTCAAACTCCTGGGCTCAAGTGATCTACCTGCCTTGGCCTCCTGAAGTGCTGGGATTACAGGCATGAGCCACTGCTCTTGGCTTGTTTCCTTAGTTATAAATGGTAATAAGAAAACTCTTTACTTCATAAATTTTGTTGAATAAATAAAATGAGAAGACCACGTATTGGCTCAATGTGCTTGATAAATACTCAGTAAATGTTAACTATCGCTATAATTTTTCTTGAATATAATACTTATGACACCTTACCTCATCAAAAGTTCTATTTTAACAGCAATAGTGCAGAAAGAATTAGGAGCTAGTCTATCTCCTACTCAGAAAAGTGAAATATTCGAATGCTAAGTATGCGCTTGTGTATGTGTATGTTTCACTGGCTCTGAGTTCGTGGTTGTAAAACTGAGCATCACCGAGCAAATCCAGCATTTGATGACACATTCCTTTTGCTAAGAATTACTGGCTTTCCTAGAACAAGGTCGTGTAACTAGCCTGATGCTTTTTGGCCCTGGGCAACTGCGAGTTCCTGAGGCAGAGGCATAATAATCATTTGCAATTAAGGCTCTGTAAGTCACATTCCTCTAAATAATCGATTGCCTTGTTTCCTTTTGAATAAAGAAGGCTCAAGCTATGAGACATATGTTAAAAAAGACACACATTTACATGAGGAAAAGTGGCTTTGAAGGAAGCAAGTAAATGGGTTCTTGAATTATTGTGGGGGATCATTTTCTATTTCTTGTCATTGTATTATAGCAGTGTTAGCTCTTGCCGTGGAACAAATTATTGTGAAACTTGGTTGCTTAGAACAACAAATATTCATGATCCCCCACAATTTCTGTGAATTAGGACTCTGGGGATGGCTTAGCCAGGGCATCAGGGTCTCTCATGAGGTTCCAGTCAAGCTGTTGGCCAGAGTTGCTGTCATCTGAAGGCTTGACTGGGGATGGAGGGTCCACTGGCAAGCTTCATCCTGTGGCTGTTGGCAGGAGGCTTCAGCTCATTGCCATGTGGGCCTCTCCGTGGGGCTGCTGCCAACACAGTAGCTGACTTCCCAGGATGAGTAACCCAGGAGCAGGAGAGCACACCCAAGATGGAAACCACCATGTTTTTAATAACCTGGCCTTGGAAGTGACACATGACTGCTTCTGCTATATTCTGTAGTCACAGTCAATCTTGGTCCAGTGTTGGGGGAAACACACAGTGGTGTGACTAGCAGGAGGCAGGGGTCACTAGAGGCCACCTTGAAGGCTGCCTGCTACACGCATCAGGCATCTGCTTCCTCTTGGGGCAGATATTACCTGTATTAATATTAGGGTCATCCAGAGAAAGAGACTAATAGGATGTATATATATATCTCTAGAAGGGGGTTTATTATAAGGTATTGGCTCATATAATCATGGGGGCCAAGAAGTCTCACAAGCTTCCCTCTGCAGGCTGCAGAGCCAGAAAAGCTCATGGTGTAGTTCAAAGGCCCAAGAACCAGAGAACCTGTGGTGTAGGTTCCGGTCTGAGTCTGAAGGCATGAGAGCCAGGAGTGTCAAGGGCAGGGGAAGGGCCATGTCCCAGCTAAAGCAGTCAGGCAGGGAGAGAACTCACCTTCTTTTTCTTCTACTCAGGCCCTCCATGGGATGGATGATGCTTGCCCACATTGCTGAGGGCCATTTGTTTCACTCAGTCCACAAATTCACATGCTAATCTCTTCCAGAAACATCATCACAGGCACACTGAGAAATTGTGTTGATCTAGCTATCTGGGCATCCGGTGGCCCACACACATGCATATGCAAAATTAACCATCACACTCCCCCAGTTTTCCTTGGTGGATCTTTCCTCCTTCCTTTCTGTCCATGTGGTTTGATGGGGCTGCCCCTGCCGTCTGCCCCCACAGGGCCCCAGAGGAGGGCAGCCCACCTAGGCCTGGACAGTCAGGTTGCTCCATTCATGAGGGCTTTACAGGAGGGCATGTGACCAGGATGGTCTGATAAGAGCCAGTTACAGCATTCTTGAGAGGATGGTGCCAGCCAGGAGTTGTTGGCAGCTATCTTTGCGATTTTGTGAGGAGATTCTAACCCCACATGAGAACCATGCGGTGGAGAAATGGAAGGAGAGAGACATCAACAATTCCTGATAGTCTCATTTGAGCTCCTGGATCCAGTCTTTCCTGAAGCTGTCTTTCCTCTGGACTTTTCATGTATGTGAGCCAATAAATTGCTTTCATTCCTTGAGCCATTTGTGGTGGTTTTTCTCCATTATACTCATAAGAGTCCTGACCGAAGAGGCCTCTTGTTTGGTTATTAGAGATTGGAGCATGTGTATTTTCTCTGCACCTAAGTAGACAGGTAATCTCAACAATCAATCTGCCAGGTCCAGGAAGGGGCTTCTGGTTGGTTGAGAGTCACCAAGGTAGTGGAGAAAGTGTTCCTCAGGGGGAGCCCCTTGGACTGCTTCTCAGAGCACCGCTCCAGACTTCCCTTCATGTATATCACTGGGGCCGGCCTTGTGGTTACTCTCCTGTCGTGACTCAGAGCGCTGCTGCAGACTTCGCTTCTTGTGTCTCACTGGGGCCAGCCTTGTGGTTACTCTCCTGTTGCGACTTTTCCCTCCTTCTGTGCAATTCTCCTGCACTCACATGAACATGTTGTCAGTTGTATGGCTGGGGCCATTCTCTTCATGCTTCTGAGCCTCTCTGGTTCTTTAACTATTTAGAAACTTAAAGTGGGGCTGGGGTGGCATGGAGCACTCTCCCTCCTTCCTCCTGTGCAGTAGCATAAAGCACCCTGTTGATGCGTCACAGTCACTGTTGGCTTTGGAGGGCCGTGTCTGACCCTTACCTAGGGAAGCAGCACAGCACAGTGATTCTGGTCTTGGCTCTGCCACTTGGTAACTTCTCAATTCTCAGTTTCCCCACTGACGCTAATACGCTTTTGATGGCAGAAACCCACACCAAATTAGCTTGGGTCACCAGGGGAATTTTTTCTTGTAGTAGCTGGGAAATCCAAGGACAGGTCACTTTCTTCAAGCACTGTGGGACCCAGGTCCCCCAGTGACACCAGTGTGCTCTCTGTCTTCCCTTGGCGCCGCCCTCTGTGTGCTGGTGTCATGCTTAGGTAGGCCCTCTGCACAGAGCAAAGATGGCCTCTGGTAGCGCTGAGACTCGCACAGGAGCCAAAGGGAAGAGACTCTTTTTCCTAATGTCTGTGTATAACATTTTAGGAAAGTTTTTTGTTGTTGTTGTTTTGAGACAGAGTCTCGCTCTGTCGCCCAGGCTAGAGTGCAGTGGTGCGATCTCAGCTCAGTGCAACCTCTACCTCCTGGGTTCAAGCAATTCTCCTGCCTCAGTCTCCTGAGTAGCTGCGATTACAGGTTGCCGCCACCACGCCTGGCTAATTTTTGTATTTTTAGTAGATACGGGGTTTCACCATGTTGGCCAGGCTGGTATTGAACTCCTGATCTCAAATGATCCACTTGCTTCAGCCTCCCAAAGTGCTGGGATTACAGGCATGAGCCACTGTGCCCAGCCTAGAAAAGATTTTTTAGCGGGCATGTTACGGCCAAGAGTCAGCAGAGGGCCATGATTGACAGTCTTACCAGGTCCCCAAGGCAAGCAGCGGGCAGCAAAAGCATGTCTCTTGCGTTTTCTCCTAGGATTGTTGGGACGGTTACATCAGCTGAGGTTCCTCAGCACTCAGCGCAGCTCCAGGCCCTCAGTAAGCACTCAGCGAATGTCACCTAATTTCTTCTTCTTGGCTGGTGCCTTGGCCGCAGGTGGCTGGGGATGCTGAGGCGAGGCCAGAATCTCCTGGGCCCTTTCCTTGTCCAAGCCTCCCCTGTAGTGAGTATCTTAGAGCCCTTGGCCCCTGGCCTTCATTTGACCTTCAGTGCCTCCTGGTGTTATTGTTCCAGCCCTGCCTGCCCAGTGTGTGTCCCTTTGTTTATTTGTCCCTGCTGGGCTGCTGAGCAGTGACCACTTCTGTGACAGTGTTGTGCATGTGAGATTGAGAACTCTACTGTACAGCCTGGAATGGCCTTGGGAGCCCTGCTCAGATCATGCTGTCCTGCACCCCAGGCGACCTTTATTGGCTTTCTATGAAGGCTTTAAATCTCACACTCCACCCTACGGCTCAGCCTCTGCCTTCCTTTGCTTTTAAATCATTGGAGAAATATGAAGACTATGTCCTTTTTGAAAAAGGACAGTACATTTCTTCAGTGTCCATTCAAAGGCACTGATTATATTTTTATCACAAGAGTCAAATGGTGGGAATTGAGAAGGTCAGGCATACTGACTTGAATTATGGGGAATACTGGCTTGAATTCGAGCCCAGCTTGGGCTACGGATGGCCTTTGGAATCAAGGGTCTGGGCCTTTTCATTGCTATCTCCCCAGTTCAGAACACCTGCTCTGGGGGGAAAAGCCAGTAGGCTTCATCCTGCTGCCAACTCTGGTAGTCGCTGCCTGGGATTCTGGCTGAGAAGGACTGGAGTCCTGTCAGGACTCAACAGGGAAGAGTGTTGTTATTGATTAGCAATGTCTGCCATGCCCACGGGAAGGGGATGTGTTGGCAAGCCTGCCAAGAATTTGCCATCCATATGCTAGCACTTCTGGAGTCTTGGAAACTGCTTGAGATGAGGTCCCCAGGCCAAGATGGCAACATTGTACATGAGACTGAAAAAAAAGACTTTGTCACTTTTTTTTTTTTTTTTTTTTTGAGGTGGAGTCTTACTCTGTCTCCCAGGCTGGAGTGCAGTGGCGCGATCTCGGCTCACTGCAACTTCTGCTTCCCAGGTTCAGGCAATTCTCCTGCCTCAGCCTCCTGAGTAGCTGGGACTACAGGCATGTGCCACCATGCCCAGCTCATTTTTGTATTTTTAGTAGAGATGGGGTTTCACCATGTTGTCCAGGCTGGTCTTGAACTCCTGACCTCAAGTAATCTGCCTGCCTCGGCCTCCTAAAGTGCTGGGGTTACAGGCGTGAGCCACCATGCCCAACCTGTCACTGTTATATGAAGCCCACATTATTCTGTTTGGTAAAAGAAACATGCTTTGGAGGCATATCTTAAATCCATAATGCAAAATACAACAAAACTTTGCTCTCAGGCTTAGTAGAGACCAGAAATAAGACCCAGTTTTTGTTACGTGTCTTTCAGAAATTAACAGTTGCTTTGTTATCTGATTTAGGAAGCCTGTGTTTATGGATGAGAGGAGGGGAGGAAGAGAGGGGTTCTTTCACTAGAAGAAGAGTTGCTGTAGTGGACATGATATTATCACTAGGCTGCTGGCAAAAGGCACCAGAGCTGCCTCTTGACTTTGTAGGTATGTAGGTCAGTAAACTTCTTTTTCTGTTCAAGAGAGTTTGAGTGGGGCTTTCTGTTTCTGACTACATGAATACAGAAGGCTTTGTTGGTCAGGCGCGGTGGCTCATACCTGTAATCCCAACACTTTGGGAGGCCGAGGTAGGCGGATCACTGAGGTTAGGAGTTAGAGGCCAGCCTGGACAACCTGGTGAGACCTTGTCTCTACCAAAAATACAAAAATTAGCTGGGTGTTGTGGTGTGTACCTGTAATCCCAGCTACTCCAGAAGAATAAGAGAATCACTTGGGCCCAGGAGGCAGAGGCTGCAGTGAGCTGAGATCGGCCACTGTACTCCAGCCTGGGCGATGGAGCAAGACTCTAAAAAAAAAAAAGGAGGAAGGCTTTGTGCACCATCTCCTGCCTGATCATGAGCCGAGTCAGGTAGCTCTGAGATATGCATCATGGGAGCTGGTATAACTGAATAGCATTATTATTGACAGTCACAGTCTGGGTTGTCGTCCATGCACTGCCTGTCTTCCCTTTTAGACTATGTGATCCATGAGGGCAGTGGCCCGTCCTTGCACCTAGCACACTGCCTGGCATTGCTTAGTCATATTGACTAAATGAGGGAGTGAAGGGACCGTGGGGCCAGTGACTGTCACTTGGTACGAGTGTCACTGAGAAATGTCAGTTCTTCCAGCACCTTGATGGTTCTTTTCCTGTTGGCATCTTCTCTTGGCACAAAGCAGCCAGTTAGGCTGGGCTTTAGACCTGCGGATGGTCGTTTGCCCCAAGATAGTATTTTTAGTCATTTTCTGGGGATTGGGGCTTTCTGGAAGCCCCTCAGCCATTCATTGAAATCTTACCATATAGAGGTCAGGTGCAGTGGCTCACGCCTATAATCCCAGTCCTTTGGGAGGCCAAGGGGGGCAGATAGCTTGAGCCCAGGAGACCAGCCTGGGCAACATGGTGAGACCCTGTCTACACAAAAATTACAAAAATTAGCGGTGCGTGGTGGTGCACGCCTGTAGTCCCAGCTACTCAGGAGTCTGAGGTGGGAGAATCACCTGAGCCCAGGAGGTCAAGGCTGCAGTGAGCTGAGATTGTACCACTGTACTCCAGCCTGGGAGACAGAGAGAGACCCTGTCTCAAAAAAAAGAAAAAAAAAAAAAAAAAAGGAAAAGGAATCTTACCACTTAGAGTCAGTAGTAGGTGACAGAAACCCACCATAGACTGCCTATGAAAAAGTGCAGTTGATTGGCTCATGAAACTTAAACCTATAGGAGAAGAGCTAGCTTTTTGCTGGGCTGAATCAAAGCTCTCAGGGGGTATCATGCATATCGTGCAGTCCCCATGACTTTCCGTGTCTCCTCTCTCTTTCCCTCGGTCTTGGCTTCATTCTTAGATCACTCTTCTCTTGTGCTGACAAGAGGGTCCCCAGGGGCCCCAGCCTAAATCCCATCAGTTTAACAATGCCAGTGGGAGGAGAAGACTTTTTTCCAGTAGCTCTGGAGAAGTCCTGGGATTTACTCTCATTTCCCGGGCAGCTGTGTTACTTTTGCTGCCCAAGCCTGGGTCCCATTCCCCCTGGAGCTGGGGGTGGCTGGCTTTCCCTCACCTGAATTCCATGGAGCAGGAACAAGGGTGGAGGAGAGTTTGCCCAAAAGGAAAACCAGGATGCTCCTCCCATCAGATTGGGGGTGCGTGCGGTGAGGTGCAGCTTGCAGATGTCCCCGACAGTGGGTTGCTTCCACAGAGGGCTTGTGACGCTTGGATTCTGTCGATTTTCTGGAGTGACACTACCATGCTGTCACTCTTGTGCCAGCTGTCTTGTGCACCCTGTCTTGGCGGGTGAAATCTGGGCTCAGCCATTCTAAGCGGTGGCCCGAAGGTTTCTGTGCTGTGTTCTCCCTTGTGCTTTTCCTCGGCTAGGTATTTTGGTCTGATATAATCTGACGTTATTAGCAAACCGCTGGTCCAGCTACTTTGGCATATTTAGACTTGATCTTAGCAGACTCAATATATGTTTTAAATAAAAATATTTGGTAATGCCCCCTTCTGAAATGAAATTTATAGCGAATATAACCTACTTAACACAAGTAATTTAAAAATCAGTATAACACTCTAATATGAAAGAGAAATGAAAGGAAAGGAATTTATAATACAAAATAGATTTCAGTACATACTGGTCGGGCGCAACTCTGCTAGAAAATATGCTGACACAAGTGCTTGCACCTCCTTCTCATGGATGAGTTTTGATTTTAAGAAGGTAGGAAGATTACAAGTCATTCTTTAGAAGGAGTCCAGAAAAAGAGCAGAGAGTGGGTAAACCGTAAAGTAAACCTGCCATAGTCAGTATATACAAAAGGCATTCTGTTTCAGGTTCAGATTATAAGTAAGGTTTCCACCTACATGAATGGCCATAGGACGATTGAAGGTATTGCAGGAGGTAGGCTGATCTTGGTTGTGTGGTACTGCCTTGGCCTTTCAGGACAGTTAGGATCCTCGGCTCCGTGCTGTAAATGCTGATAGTGCTAATGGAAAGGGGTCTCGATCCAGATCCTAAGAGAGGGTTGTTGGATCTTGTGCAAGAAAGAATTCAGGGCAAGTCCTTAAAGTGAAGGCAAGTTTATTAGAGAAAGTAAAGAAGCAAAAGAATGGCTATTCCATAGACAGAGCAGCGGCATGGGCCGGCTGACTTAGAGTACTTATGGTTATTTATTGATTATATGCCAAACAACAGGCAGATTATTCATGAGTTTTCCAGGAAAGGGGCAGGATTTCCTGGAACTGACGGTTCCTCCCCCTTTTAGACCATGTATGGTAACTTTTGGACATTGCCATGGCGTTCGTAAATGGTCATGGTGCTGGGGGGAGTGTCCTTAGCATGCTTATGCATTCTAATTAGCACATAATGAGCAGTGAGGACGACCAGAGGTCACTTTTATCACCGTCTTGGTTTTGCTGGGTTTTGGCCGGCTTCCTTACAGCATCCTGTTTTATTGTCAGGGTCTTTGTGACCCGTATCTAATGATACCAGTTCTCCTGACCTCCCATCTCATCCTGTGACTAGGAATGCCTCACTTGCTGGGAATGCAGCTCAGTGGGCCTCAGCCTCATTTTAACCAGCTCCTATTCCAGGTGGAGCTGTTATGGTTCAAACACCTCCGACAGTAGCACCCATCATCCTTGTGATGACCCAAACTGTCCCCACAGCACCCAGTGAGAATCTCTGCTTTAGCTCTTTCCCCCGTGTTCTCTTTTTCCAGACCATTTACAAATGTATGGGAATTTTGTGTGCAAGGTCCCTTTCAGTTGCCCTGATCTTTTTGAGTCCTTGTCTAGAGACTGGATCCAGTCCACACCGAGCCCACTGTTGAGCCCCTGCTGCGTATGTGACCCACTCTGGCTCTCCTATCTCTCCCTTCTCCTTGGGCGTGACTCTCGCTTCGCCAAGGTCGCTGGCTCTTTCCCTTGGCCGAGTCTTATGAGCTGAGTGAGTTGTGCCCTTCGCCATTGTTAAGCACATGCTTGTCAGCAAGGCTGGCTGGTTTCATGATGTACCTCAGAGCAGCCAAGGAGCATTGAGTGCATGGGGTGGGTGGGGCTGGTGTTCGGGGCTGGGAGTGAGTACGAGACACACATGTCAGTCAAGAGGGAATATGGCTTCGGAGGAGCTGTTTTCCTGCATTTTGATGCTAATGATGAAATTCAGTCACAGATGAACGATTGATATTGTTTGTTTGTTTTTGAGACAGAGTTTCGTTCTCGTTGCCCAGGCTGGAGTGCGGTGGTGCGATCTCAGATCACTGCAACCTCTGCCTCCCAGGTTCAAGCAATTCTCCTGCTCAGCCTCCCAAGTAGCTGGCATTACAGGCTCCCGCCACCACACCCGGCTAATTTTTTTGTATATTTAGTAGACACTGGGTTTCAGCATGTTGACCAGGCTGATCTCCAACTCCTGACCTCAGGTGATCCACCCGCCTCAGCCTCCTAAACTGCTGGGATTACAGGCCTGGGCCACCGCTCCTGGCCGATGTTGTTTATTTGTTGATTCACTCATCAAACATTTACGGTTCTGTGTGAAGATTAGTCAATCAGAGAGAAACACAATACAGCCGATTCTGTCCTGTGGGTGCTAGAAATTGAAGGGAAGGATATGCAAGCAAAGATTTTTTTTTTTTTTTTTTTTTTGAGGCAGAGTTTCGCTCTTGTTGCCTAGGCTGGAGTCCAGTGGCGCGATCTCAGCTCATTGCAACCTCCGCCTCCTGGGTTCAAGTGATTCTCCTGCCTCAGCCTCCTGAGTACCTGGGATTACAGGCATGCGCCACTACGCCCGGCTAATTTTTATATTTTTAATAGAGGTGGGTTTCTCCATGTTGGTCAGGCTGGTCTCGAACTCCTGATCTCAGGTGACCCGTCCACCTCGGCCTCCCAAAGTGCTGGGATTACAGGCATGAGTCACTGCACCCTGCCGGCCACAAGCAAAGATTTTAACCTTCAGTCTGAGCCCCAGAAGTTCCATTTTCGTGGGGCTACTCTTAGCAGGAAGTGTCGTATGGGGCAGGTGTGGACTTGAGTCCTGCTTCTCAGGGCTAGGGCAAGGCTGAGACAAGTGAGGCACCTGTGCAGCTCAATTTAAGCCGGTGCTCGTCCTTAGTGTCATGCAAGAGCTTCCACCACTCCTAGATGTATGATCTGAGATGGCCATTTTACCCCTCAGGCTCCCTATCTAGAAAACCACGGTGGTAATAGACCCTCCCTTAGAGAGATGATGAAGAGAGAATGGATGTCAAGTGTTAAGCACATTGAATACCCTGCGTAAGTACTGAGTAACAGACAGCCATGGTGATTACTGTTGGTTTCATGGAAGTAAATTATGCCTCCATTTCAAGCCTGCAAAAGTCATTTTCTGCAGTTAATCTAGCCTGCCACTGCTCAGATGTAACTAACTTCCTAATAAAGAATTCTCTGGGTTGAAGAGCAAAATATGTTGCTTAAACTTTGCTGAACATCATAGTCACCTGGGGAGCTTTTAAAATGGTTATGTCCAGGCTGCCCTCCAGACCAATTAAATCAGAATCTCTGGAGCTGAGGCCCAGACCCTCAGGTAATTCCAGTGTGCAGCCAAGGTTGACAACTGGTGTCTTAGAGCAGAGTTTCTCAAACCTTAATGTACCCACCAAACACCTGGGGCTCAGGTTAGACTTTAAATTCTCATCCAGCAGGTCTGGAGTGGGGCCTGCTATCCTGGAGTTCTAATAAGCTCCCAGGTGACACTGATGCTGCTGGTTCCTAGACCACACATTTTAAGTAGCAAGGACTTAGAGAGGATGCCAGCAATGAACTGAAGGGATAAGCTCATTGAAAGCCTTAGAAAGGCTGATTTTTAGCTCAGAACCAAGCTGGGAACTAATTTTTTGTTGCTTGGCTGGTTTGAAAAATATAAAGAATACTATGACCCACTGCAACAATTAGCACTACTAACATTTGTCATTTTTGTTTTAGATTTTATTTTTAAGTAAACCATAAACAACATGTAGGTTTGTGCTATGGTTAGAAGGTTGTCCCTCTAAAACTCATGTTGACCCTTGATTACCAAGCAACAGTATAAAAAGGTGGTACACCTGGCCGGGCGCGGTGGCTCAAGCCTGTAATCCCAGCACTTTGGGAGGCCGAGGCGGGCGGATCACGAGGTCAGGAGATCGAGACCATCCTGGCTAACACGGTGAAACCCCGTCTCTACTACAAATACAAAAAATTAGCCGGGCGTGTTGGCGGGCGCCTGTAGTCCCAGCTACTCGGGAGGCTGAGGCAGGAGAATGGCGTGAACCCGGGAGGCGGAGCTTGCAGTGAGCCGAGATTGCGCCACTGCACTCCAGCCTGGGGGACAGAGAAAGACTACGTCTCAAAAAAAAAAAAAAAAAAAAAAAAAAGGTGGTACACCTGAGAGATGATTAGACCATGAGCGCTCCACCCCCCATGGAGGGGAGGTGGGATTCACGCTGTTAGAAAAGGGCTAGCTTGGCTCCCTGTTTACGTTCCTGCCTTCTGACACGTGATGACGCAGCAAAGGGCCTTGCCAGACACCAGCCCCTTGATCGTGGACTTCCTAGCTTCCAGAACTGTGAGAAAAGAAATTTCTGTTCATGATAAATTACCCAGCCTCAGGTATTCAGTTATAGCAGCACAAAACAGACTGAGACAGCTTGCTTTGTGGGTATTTATTCTTTCGAGACAGAGTCTCACTCTGTTACCCAGGCTGGAGTGCAATGGCGCGATCTCTGCTCGCTGCAAGCTCCGCCTCTCGGGTTCACACCATTCTCCTGCCTCAGACTCCCCAGTAGCTGGGACTACAGGCGCCTGCCAGCACACCTGGCTAAGTTTTTGTATTTTTAGTAAAGACAGGGTTTCACCGGATTAGCCAGGATGGTCTGCATCTCCTGACCTCGTGATCCGCCCGCCTCGGCCTGCCAAAGTGCTGGGATTACAGGCGTGAGCCCCTGCGCCCGGCTGCTTTGTTGGTTTTTAAGGATCTGCCTGTGAGCTTTCAACATGCGCCCACTGTTCTGCAACTTGCTTTGCTCACTCAATGTAAAGCTGAATGCTTTCAGATTAAGATATACACAAGTGGGATTCTACCATGGAATTCTGCCATACCTGAGATTTCTTGAGGGAACTCTTGTTTTCATACTTTAAAAAAAAAAAAAATTACCTTTAAATTGTGAAAGCAGCGTAACAACTCAAAATGGGGAAAAGTCCCAAATCCCATGACCCTAGCGTGATAATTATTTCCATTCTTAGTCCACTTAAGTATATTTTTACATAGTTACACCACTGTTTGTTGTATACATGCAATTTACATTCTGTTTATTCTGTTTCTATGTAGATTTCAAATTATGTTTAAATACAATATTTTTTTTCCCTGTTCATAAATGTAATATGTACCTTTGAATCCTTAAGGTTTTTCCCTTAAGTTAGGGTATTTTCCCCCCTGCACATGAAAGTAATTTACAAGTTAGAATTCTTAAGTCTGGGAATATCAGAAAAGTTTAAAGAGGAAAATCACCTGAACACAATTACCATCAATGAATTTATTATTTATGGGGCATTTTATTCCAGTTTGTTTTTATGTGTATATGTATTTTATATAATTCAGATCATTCTGAATCTATAAATTGAGGGTCTGCTTTGAAAACTTTTTTTATTACAATAATACAATAAACAACAGACATTGTCTCATGTTACTCAGTTACATGGATATCACTTGATGGCTTTGTGGAGTTGTGTTTGGATATGTCCTTGTTTCTCACATCATTTTTCTTAACCATTTTTTTCCCTTGTAGGATTAGTATTTCTATGAACATGTATTTTTATAAACCTATTCCGCCTTTTAAAAATCATTTCCTTCAGCTAGATTCCAAAAAGTGAAATTCCCATATTAGAAGGTAAGCATGTTTGTAAAGGCTCTTGATCTTGTGTTACTAAAATCCTTTCCAAGAAAGCGGCCTCTCTTTTACCCCCACAGCAGTGAGTGAGAGACCCTGACCCGCTGTGATTGGTAACGGCTGTGTAGCAATCCTTAGGGTACTTGGTGGTTTCCACTTCGGTTTGCATTGCAGTTGCTTCCAGTGTGAGATTACAGATGAAGGCTGCAGTGACTATCTCAGTATCTGTGTGTATTTCTCTGTCCGTTTCTTTTCTTAATGTGTGTTTCCCCAAGTGGGATCTCAGGGCAAAGTATATGATTTTTTTTTTTTTTCTTTTTGGAGGCAGAGTGTTGCCCTCTTGCCCAGGCTAGAGTGCAGTGGTGCAATCTCAGCTCACTGCAACCTCCACCTTCCAGGTTCAAGTGATTCTCCTGCCTCAGCCTCCTGAGTAGCTGGGATTACAGGCATGCACCATCACGCCCAGCTAATTTTTGTATTTTTAATAGAGACAGGGTTTTGCCATGTTGACTAGGCTGTTCTCGAACTCCTGACCTCAAGTGATCCACCTGCCTTGGCCTCCCAAAGTGCTGAGATTACAGGTGTGAGCCACTGCACCCAGCCAAGAGATATGAATGTTTTCATGGCCCAAGTTGTTGGCGGCAGGCTGAGGCAGGAGGGTCTGCTCATCAGAACTTGAGCTAGTTTTACCATCATTCATCACTGCTTGGCTCCTGCTTCTGTGGCTGTGGAAGGTGAAGGTATCCTTGGCAGGAATGATTTCTCAGCTGGTTTTTCTTTTGGGATTAATGATGTGGGACTCCCAAAGGTGGGAGAATGGAAATGCCGAATGCATTAATGTTGAAATTTAAAATAATGGAAGCACCTTCTCAAACATGACCAACAGTGGAAAGCCATATAAATTTCTTTATGAGCCTTTCAGAATTGTGTAACCAGTATAGGTTTCCTAGATAGTTTTTTTAAATATAAAATGGTAGACGCAGCATAGTGGGAGAGGAACAGAAGCTTGGTGACATCTCAGAGCAATCACGTACAAGGGAGAAAGCCATGTGCTTGTTTATTTTCTCTAATGCTTCTAGAATCCAATCAAAGACTCAGGTTTTGTTGACGAACTCAACTTTTTAGGGAGCAAGCAGCAAGGTATATTTGCATGAACATCTGCGTTTTGAAGCGCGTGCCCGCGTTGAATGGTTGAGCATCAGAGTCATTAGTACCCGACGCCAGATGTTCCCTGAAAAATCTGCACCAAACACAGACTTGGGCAGTTCATCAAGATGTGAAAAACATGCAGCTGTTAAGGGAAAAGGGAGAAGGTTGTGTCTGAAATGTCGCTCCAGCCCATCGCTTTCCCCCATCAAAGGACAGAAGCGGGAGGAAATAAAAAAAATTACCAAAACCCATAGATATGACAGAACTCTTATGAAAAGGTTACGGTAATTATTCACCGGGGAGGGAAATGCTTTTCCCGTTCATTAATGCTTCATTTCTTGTCTTTTCTAATGAGCAGTAGGTAGAGATGTCTAGAGAGAAAGAAAAATAGCAGAATGGTTTTGAGGGATACCAAAAGAGCCCAGGAGAGGTGAACAGTGGGAAGAGAGGTGTGGCGGCTAAGTAAATGCTGGTGTTTGAGTTACTTCCTAGAAATGGTTGGAATGAAACAGCTGAATGTAGCCGATCCAAGGAGCGGGAGCCCGTGGCTCAGTTTAACCCCCTTGACTTTCCCCCTTTGCCTCCGGAGAGGCAGAATTTGCAGCCCGATTATTCGTAGAAATAATTTTTCAAATCTTGCCTTTCCAGTACGGTTCACAAGGTGGCAATTTCCATGTCACTGAACATGAAGCCTGGGTCTTAAATATAGCCAGCATGTGAATGCCCTGCAGGCGGTGACAGTGGCGATGTGACATCACTGCCAAGCAACTTCTTGTTATTTTGGAGCCTGGGAGGGGAGCAACAGGAAGCTCGGCAGAGGGGAGATATTCTTGGCAGCAGCAGCGATGCGGTTTAGAGACAACTGTCAAGGCTAGTGACTCTGGAAGTTTGCAAAGTTGATTGGTTCACTGAGCAAACCAGAGTTCGCCGAATTTGTACTGGTGCCAAACATAGCCGAAGCAAAGATGTGTGAGACTCGTACCTGCTGCTGCTCAGCTCGAGCCACCAAGTAGCCATCATGAAAACGTTTTATTTTAAGCCGAAGAACTTTCCTTCAAATGCATTCTTATTTGGAAGCTCTCTGAGACCCCAGAGAGCTCCCTGAGAGCTGAGCCACACAGGTTAAAGTGGAGAGGTGGGGTCCTGGAATACCACCTGTGGAGCTACAAAATGCCCTTTGTTGTCCATGCTGAAAAGGCTACTTAAAAATGGCGACCTAGCGTGGAATAAGCTTGCCTTTGAGCACACTCCCTCTTGTTTCTGGTAATGTGAGCTAAGGAGCTGTTAGGGCTGAACTAAATCCACAGATGGTCTCTGCCTCTCTTTCTGTATCTGGCAAGGCTCTTTCCCAAGTTTGTTAGGGAGTGACGTTAGCTGCATTTTAGTAGATCTTGTTTTTCTTGTTTTTCACTCATTTGTCCCTCAGATTTTCTTGTCCAATCTCCCCCTCCCCTGCATGATTAGTCCCTCTTATTTTGCTTAACTTTTTCTTATTTCCATAGCATTTCTTGTTTTCTAATACATCACTTCTTACATTCATGATTTATCACTGCCTTTTGGTCTTAAGTTTTAAGCCTCTTGAGGGCAGGAGCCTTTGTCTTGTTTTATTTTATTTTATTTTTTTTGAGATGGAATCTCGCTCTTGTTGCCCAGGCCGGAGTACAATGGCACAATCTCGGCTCACCACAACCTCCACCTCCCAGGTTCAAGTGATTCTCCTGCCACAACCTCCTAAGTAGCTGGGATTACAGGCATGTGGCACCATGCTCAGCTAATTTTTTTTGTATTTTTAGTAGAGACAGGGTTTCTCCATGTTTGTCAGGCTGGTCTCGAACTCCCGACCTCAGGTGATCCACCCGCCTTGGCCTCCCAAAGTGCTGGGATTACAGGCGTGAGCCACCACGCCCGGCCTGCCTTTGTCTCATTAGTTCACCGATAGATCTATTCCAAGGAGCCTGGACAATGCCTGGCACATAATAGAGCTCAGTGGATGTTTGTTGAATGAACAAATGAGCATTTGTCAGTTACTTCTATGTTGTTGTTCTGCTGTGTTTGGCTTCTGTTTCCAAGATGATTTCATGGTCTAAAGTAGCTGCTGGAGCCCCAGCCATGAGACCTGTGTTCTTGGCAGCAGGAAGGGTGAAGCAGGGGAAGGGGAGAAAGTGCATGCCAACTTCTTGTACAGAGGTTACCGCAAGTCACTCAAACACTTTCTCTTACTTCCCACTGGCCTGAACTTACTCTGCTAGGGATGCTGAGAAATGTGATTTCTGTTTTTTAGTGGAGCACATTGTCACTCCAAATAAAACAGAAGGCAAGTAGTGGTCTGTGCTTAGTGCCTGGTACATAGTAATCTCTCATGAGGAAAATTCACTTGTTTTGTTACCCGGGGTCACGAGGGAGTATATGCTCTGTTCTGTAGTCAGTAGATCAGATTGTCCCTATAGTGATTAACAAATGACCTTTTGATTCACAAAAACTTTGCCTCTAATCCCTGCAGTAAGCACTTGCTAGCATTGTGACCTTGGGCAAGTTACTGTACCTCTGTGAGCCTCCATGTTTAAAAATCATGAAAATGGGAAAAATAATAGAACCTACCTCATGGGTATTGGTGAGGATTGAATGAGATAATGCAGGTAAAGAAGTGTGGGCTGGTGTCTGAGACACAGGAAGGTAATAAATGAAGGCAGTTCTATATCATCCTACGATCTTTACCAGCCTCAGTCAAGTGTGGTTTCTAGGTGCTCAGGACCCAAGGATCACAGAGACATCCTTCCAGAAGTTCACAGAGTGCACTCCAGTTAGAACAGTTAGTGCCAAGGAGGAGAGGCATGAAGGAAGATGCTGTGTCAAGGAAGCTTCAGGTTGCTCCCTGTGGCTGTATCCTGGAATTCCGGAGTCCAGAGTACATTTGGGGAATGATTGAGGGTGGGGTTTCTGCAAGGGTGGCCTGGAAACAGATTCCCAAGGTCCCATTGAGGAGTTTGGTCTTGGTTCTGTGGATAGTGGGCAACTATTGAAGGCCTTTAAGGAGGGGGAGTAATTGATCAGATCTGTTCCGAGGGACAGAGCCATAATCCCCTCCTGGGCATTGTGGAGAAGTGGATAGGAGGAGGCCAGTGTCAGAGGGGCTGGAAGTTCTTTGAGCTATTCAGGCAGGAGATGATGATGGTCAGATCTAAAGCAGGGTGAATGATTCTAGAGAGAGAGACTGGGTAGATCAACCATGATAAGTATGATTCCAGTTGTTTGGTTCTTGGATTAGAGTCTGTCTTCCCAGTAGACTTTGCTACCGGGGGTTAAGGATGGATAAACAAGATGTGAATGAATTATTTGCCTAGCTCCTCAAGGTACAAGGCCAGACCTAACCCAGGCCTTCACCAGCATTGGCGTCTTCACTAAGGCTGTGCAGCCTTTGTTTTTTTTTTTTTTTAAAAACAGGTGTACTATAGTTTATTTTAAGACATAATTTTTCTCTCTCCAGTCCTGTTTTCTTTTTTTTTTTTTTTTATTATACTTTAGGGTTTTAGGGTACATGTGCACAATGTGCAGGTTTGTTACATATGTATCCATGTGCCATGTTGATTTCCTGCACCCATTAACTCGTCATTTAGCATTAGGTGTATCTCCTAATGCTGTCCCTCCCCCCTCCCCCCACCCCACAACAGTCCCCGGAATGTGATGTTCCCCTTCCTGTGTCCATGAGTTCTCATTGTTCAATTCCCACCTATGAGTGAGAACATGCGGTGTTTGGTTTTTTGTCCTTGCGATAGTTTACTGAGAATGATGTTTTCCAGTTTCATCCATGTCCCTACAAAGGACACGAACTCATCATTTTTTATGGCTGCATAGTATTCCATGGTGTATATGTGCCACATTTTCTTAATCCAGTCTATCGTTGTTGGACATCTGGGTTGGTTCCAACTCTTTGCTATTGTGAATAGTGCCGCAATAAACATACGTGTGCATGTGTCTTTATAGCAGCATGATTTATAGTCCTTTGGGTATATACCCAGTAATGGGATGGCTGGGTCAAATGGTATTTCTAGTTCTAGATCCCTGAGGAATCGCCACACTGACTTCCACAATGGTTGAACTAGTTTACAGTCCCACCAACAGTGTAAAAGTGTTCCTATTTCTTCACATCCTCTCCAGCACCTGTTGTTTCCTGATTTTTTAATGATGGCCATTCTAACTGGTGTGAGATGGTATCTCACTGTGGTTTTGATTTGCATTTCTCTGATGGCCAGTGATGAGGAGCATTTCTTCATGTGTTTTTTGGCTGTGCAGCCTTTGTTAACCTGAGTCATTGAGGAGCAGATCTTTTGAAGAGTGAGTCCGCATCACAGCTTTAACAACCTGAGCCTTGTGGCAGGTAATTGTGACCAGGAACAGCAGCGAATGAGCTAATTTTTGTCCAGTGATCACATCTGGAGATAGTGTGTGTGAGCTGTGTCCCTTTGTAATGGCCATGGTCACAGTGTCGGGAGGCCCCAAGCCCGTGAGGAGGAAGTTGTCTTTGGGTCACCAGCAGGGTCACAGCCTGTGATTTAGGTTCATTTGTGCAGATTGGGGGTAATTCGTTTTGGCTCTTTTATCTGAATTGGAAATTGCTCAGCCAAGCAAGAGATACGGTCATTTAACAGACAGAAGTGCTCAGATGGAGGAGGGTATGAGGCTGGATAGGACCCATGTTTTCCTCCCAAGTTCATGGCTAATGAGAATGTGACCTTGGCTTTCAGAGGACCTTACCCAGCAAAGATACCTTCCCCTGTCTGCTATATGGCCACAGAGTCAAAATGTTAATATGTTTGTTTCTGCTTTTTATTTAAAAATTTTTAAATTATGGAATTTTTCAAACATGAACAAAAATAGACGGAATAGTATAACAGCCCTTGCGTACCCATCCCCCAGTCTTCACAGTTACTCACTTGTTACTACTCTTGCTTTGCTGAGGCGGTTACACTCTGCTTTGTTCTTTGCTTAACAACTTACAGCAAGTCCTAGATGTTATATCAGCTATAAATACTTGCTTATATATGAATCTCTTACAGTAAGACAAAAAAATTATAACCACACACAACACTATTACACTGCACTCCAGCTTGGGCAATAGAGCAAGACCCTGTCTCTGAATGAATGAATGGCACATCCTTTATTTTTAGCTGTACAGAGGGTCATAACATTTTCCAAAATATCATCTAATTCAGAGCCTTCCATGTTCATACCCACTCTGGATCTCTTGGCCAGTCTTGTGTACAGTCTAGAGGGCCCTGGGGAGATCCCCCCATGTCTTGTCTTTCTCTCACGCTCCCCCTGAATCTTTGTCTAGAAAAAAAAAAAACAGAATCTGGCTCTGTTGCCCAGGCTGGAGTGCAGTGGCACGACCTCAGCTCACTGCAGCCTCCGCCTCCTGGGTTCAAGAGATTCTCCTGCCTCAGCCTCCCGAGTAGCTGGGATTACAGGTAGCTGGGATTACAGGTGTGCACCACCACACCTGGCTAATTTTTTTATTTTTATTTTTTTTTAGTAGAAATGGGGTTTCAGCTTGTTGGTCAGGCTGGTCTCGAACTCACGGCCTGAAGTGATCCATCCATCTCAGCCTCCCAAAGTGCTGGGATTACAGGCGTGAACCACTGTGCACAGCCACTCCCCCTAATCTTTATGGTGAGCTTTTTGAATGTAGCTTTTTCCAGAAAGTTTTATGTAGCAAGGTGGTGTGACAGGAAGACAAATTGTTGAGCTTTAAATTGAAGAAAAACAGAAGGCAATTTGTCTGATGTGTTCCAGTTCTGTTCTTCTACCTTCTTCAAGTTTGAATTATGGAGACGGTTTCCTCCCGCTTTGAAGGTTAAACTGCTGGGATTTTATTGGGGAATGTTCTATTAAAGCATTAAGAACAATTAGATGTAAAGTCCTCTTTTATTTTTATGGAGTTTGACATACAAATCATTAGAAGTTTGAGTTTTCCCTCTCTCCCTACCTTCCTTCTCTTTCCTCTTCCCTCCTCGCTCCGCCCCACCTCTTTCTTCCCTTTCTTCCTTAAGGGAATTCTAAAAGCCCTGGAATGAAGTGCATTTTGGGAAGGATTTGGCAGCAGGCTTTCTGTAATTGCCCACAGAAGGAGAAAAAACATTTACCTACTTTTAGAGGTAAAAACTGCTCCTCCAGGCTTGAGGGCTTTGCTTGTCCTTCCCCTGTTGGGTGATGCCCCACCACCCCTTCCCCGCCCCAGGGGACTCTGGCTCTTGTTGCCACTCTGCAGACCAGGAGAGAAAACTCCATCCCAGGAGGAAATGTATTTGGTTAGAAGGTTTGTAACAATGTAATTATGCAGCTGAGTGTGCTCAGATATATTCTATGTATTACGTTGGTAGAAAAATGTTGTGTTAAGTCGGTGGATTAAGAAGAATAGGCGCAATTTAGCAAGCCACTGGGAGGAGCAGCTCACATGAAGAGCCACAGAATGTATATCTTCTTGAGAGCACAGGGATGAGGTGAGCCAAGGACATGGTCATTAACAAGTGGAAGAGGGGATTTGCCTTTGTTAAAGGACCCTGGATTCCTCGCGTTGCCTCAGTTACAGGCCCTTTTCTCAGGGCAATGATGTTTTCATTAGAAAAGCCACAGGCTGGGCACGGTGGCTCACGCTTGTAATCCCAGCACTTTGGGAGGCCGAGGCGGGCGGATCACGAGGTCAGGAGATCGAGACCACGGTGAAACCCCGTCTCTACTAAAAAAAATACAAAAAACTAGCCGGGCGTGGTGGCGGGCGCCTGTAGTCCCAGCTACTCAGAGAGGCTGAGGCAGGAGAATGGCGTGAACCCGGGAGGCAGAGCTTGCAGTGAGCCGAGATTGCGCCACAGCACTCCAGCCTGGGCGACAGAGCGAGACTCAGTCTCAAAAAAAAAAAAAAAAAAAAAAGAAAAGCCACAGACACAGAGCCAACTATAACTGAGGACCAAATGAGAGGCCGCTTTTCTATGCTAGCTGCTCCTCGAGGGCAGACTGTGGAGTTGCAGATGTGTTTGAGTAGAGGGTGGTGGCACCCTGAGATGGAAAATGAAAGGGGTAGATGTAGCTGGGAGTGTGAGAGCAGGGAGGACCCAGAACCTTCTGCAGTTCATCCTCCTGGAGAGTCTACAACCACCATGGGTTCACTAAGTGATCGTGAGTACTGGGCCCTGTCCCGTTCCAGTGACACTGCTGCAAGGAAGGGACCCATGCTAGAGATGGCTGAGCCCATCCTCATGAGATCACTCCTCTGCTCAAGATCCTGCAGTGGCTCCCCAATTCCCTCGAAGTAAAGCCAAAGCTGGTGAGTGGTGTAAAAGGAGTCGACATGATGCAGTGCTCCCATCACCTCTCTCTGCTCCTCTGACTCCTCCTCGTGTTCATCTGCTCTGGGCATGTTGGTCTCTTCGCTGTTCCCTTAACGTGCGTGGCGCACACCCCCCCACATCTCCTTGAAGCCTTGGCTCTAAGGTTTCTCTCTACCAAGATCCTCTTCCCCCAGGGAGCTTCTTGGTTAACTCCCTTGTCTCTTTCTAATCTATTTTATTTTATTTTTGAGGTGGAGTCTTGGTCTGTCGCCCAGGCTGGAGTGCAGAGGTGCGATCTTGGCTCACTGCAACCTCTGCCTCCCAGGTTCAAGAGATTCTCCTGCCTCAGTCTCCTGAGTAGCTGGGACTACAGGCGCCCACTACCACGCCCGGCGAATTTTTGTATGTTTTGTAGAGATGGTGTTTGGCCATGTTGGCCAGGATGGTCTCATCCTGACCTCAGGTGATCCGCCCACCTCGGCCTCCCAAAGTACTGGAATTATAGGCGTGAGCCTCGTGGGCCCAGCCCTCATGGAGTCTTAGGAAGGGGCCCAGGTTGCTTGGGTTTCCCTCCTTGCCTCTTCCTGCCCCCAGAGAGCACCACGAAGCCCAATGAAGGTGGATATGGGGCAGGAGCTCGCTGGGGCTCTGGTGTGCAGGAAGGTTTCCCTGTTTGTCTTCAAAACTGATTTTGTAAGTGCCGACAGCTGTGTTTTGTTTCTCTACCTCTATGGCCTCATCTGCAAGGCAGGCCTCTCTAGGTCCTTAGCAAATGGCTGTGCAGCCGACTTGGCCAAGTGAATGAATTGATTCTCGGGGCTGCCTGTTTATCCATCGTCAGGAGAATGGGAGTGCAGGAGTCCAGGGCGTGGTCCCTCTGGGCACTGAGTTTCCTCATGCCCCCCTCCCCCAGAGCTCGGGTGTGTGCAGATGCGTGACCAAGGACCAGGGGGCGTTTTCACTTCTGTGGGGTGGGCCTGCCAGGTGGCTGGGCAGGGAGACCCCTGTTCTAGTCGTGGTTCTCCTGGGAGCAGAGCCTGAGTCAGGGGCTTCTCTGGGAGCTGATCCTAGGAAGCTACAGTGAGGGAGCCGGAGGGTGAGAAGGCAAGGAACGGCAGTCAGGAAAGGGGGTTTCTTGAGATGGCTGCAGGTGGGCAGCCGGAGGGTCCCATGAGGAGTGTGGAGAACATGCCTCGCAGTCGCCTCGGAAGGATAGGGCGTTCATCCACCAACATCCACCCCCCATAGGCTGATGGTTGTCCCCTCAAGGTGCTGGCTGTCTCCACCCTGCTTCCACACTATCCTGCCAGCAGGGCTGGTCCCCTTCTCTGGCTCTAGAGAAAGTCCTGAGGGCAGCACAGGGAAGACCTCATGGTTATGGAGGTGGGAGTGAGGAGGCGATGTGCTCACACTGGCCCTCCACAGCATGAGGGTGAGAGGTGAGCCAAGGGCAGGGGACATGGGGTCATGACGTCTCCTAAAGAAACTTCTCTTACTGCCCAGGGCAGGAGGTTTCACAGCAGCCATTTCCTGGGTGTCCTGCTCTCCCAGAGTGCTCTGCCGTATTATCCTTTTACCTCAGGCCACTGTGTAGCACCACGTAAGGGGTCTTATGCCTTTACATTGACACGATTGGAAGCCTTGAAACGTGGTTATGAAGCAGGCTTGATTTTCTGCATTTTTTCAGATGAAAAAGCAGAGACTGGAAGTTTCCTATCTTGGTCAAGTTCATGTGAGCTCGTAAGTGAAGAATCCAGGAACTGAATTCCTGTCCCTGACCCCAAATTCCTTGCTGGGAGGGCTTGAGTGGTGCCCTATTCCCTATACTATGAAGTGGAGACATCGCGCAGGGCCATTCTCTGAAAGCCCTTTGTGCCTCTGGGCCTTTGCATGTGCTTGTCTCCATCTGCCCAAGGGCTGGCTTCTGTTCATGCATCAGGAGCCAGCTGCAGTGTCACCACCTTTGTGAAGGTGTGATGATTCCCTCCGGTGCTTCATCCTCTGTGTTTTCCCAGCATCCCAGACTTGTATTATAATTCACATTACATCACAGCATCTGGTATAAGTTCTCAGGTGCTAGGTACAGTAACCAACCCCAGCTGACCGTGCATGAGTTAAAGGGTTGCTGCTGCTTTTTTTTTTTTTTTTTGAGACAGTGTCTCACTCTGTTGCCCAGGCTTGATTGCAGTGGCGCCATCATGGCTCACTGCAGCCTCTACCTCCCAGGCAGAGCACTTTTAATTTTTTTAATTTTTTTTTTTTGAGACAGGGTCTCGCTCTGGCACCCAGGCTGGAGTGTAGTGGCTCAATCTCGGCTTACTGCAGTCTCTGCCTCCAGGGTTCAAGTAATTCTGCCTCAGCCTCCTGAGTAGCTGGGATTACAGATGTGCGCCGCCACGCCCGGCTAATTTTTGTATTTTTAGTAGAGATGAAGTTTCACCATGTTGGCCAGGCTGGTCTCGAACTCCTGACCTCAAGTGATCCACCCACCTCGGCCTCCCAAAGTGCTGGGATAACAGGTGTGAGCCAGTGCACCCGGCTGGTTTTAATTGTCACAGATGTGGGCACCCAGTAGTCCTGCTTGAACATTCTCAGATATTTTGTGGTCCATTTGCTTAATGATTCATAAGTGCCTCACAGGCCTAGCTCACATTAGTTCTTTTCTTGAACATTGATATGATGCTTCACCCAGGCTGTGGGCCAAGAGGACAGCGTGGCACGGTGAAAAGAACGTGCAACATGCACTGGAGACTTGGGGTGGCCAGAGCGGACCCCTGCTCCCTCATTTCCTGTTGTGTCACTCAGGCAACTTTGAGCCTGTTTCCTTATTTGTAAAATGGGGATATGGGGATTGAGTGATATGGGGGAACCCTTAGCTCAGTGCTTGGCTGTTTAAGTATTGACTTCTGTCCCACTTTCTCTACTTAGTGCCCAGTAAGTTGTTGTTGACTTGATCTCAACTCAGAACTAGGATCTTTGCCTGTGGCGTGGAATCATTTCTCCAATCATGGGGAACGGGTGGAGAATGAGATTTGTAACACACCTGCCTGTTGGTTTTAGATGAGCCCTTCTGGAATTAATATGGTGTAGGCTTCGGTAGAAAGCACATCTTGTGCATAACTGCATTATCTTAGCAATTAGCCGGAATGAAGGTTCCAAGTGCCCTCTACTGAGGACACCCGTCTAACAAAGGGTTTCTTTGGCTCCCAGCAAGGCTGGCACCCCTGCAGGTGTGTGACGATACCCAGCTAAGTTGATCTCTCTGCCTAATCCCCAGTTCCAGGCATGGCCTGTGGAGCATTGTAGGGAGTTGGCTTCATTCCTCACCCTTCCATTCTTTCAGAGACGATGGCTCAGGACACTGTATGTTGGGCTGCTTCTCAAGAACTAATTCGCAGTAACTAGCAATCCCAGTATTGAGCAGATGCAAGACGATTTTGAGAACTCTCGCTGTTCTGTTTGTAGGCTTCAATTTCAGATGTCTTGGACCAGGCGTTTCTCCCTAAAGATTTTGCTGAAGTTTCACCAAAGGATTTTATGAGACTGTAGGTTCCATGGGCCACATCTGCATAGAGACATGGCTGTGTATTTCACAAGTAGGAGAATAGAAATCCCCACTGCGGCTGGGCACAGTAGCTCATACCTGTAATCCCAACACTTTGGGGAGCCGAAGCAGGAGAATCACTTGAACTCAGAAGTTTGAGACCAGCCTGGGCAACATAAGGAGACCCTGTCTGTATTAAAAATAAGAAAATTTAGAAATAAAAATATAAAAAGAAAAAGAAATCCCCAGTAGGACTGGGAGAACTCATACCTCATGGGTAGTAGGCTCAGTGGCCTTGGTGAACATTTAAGAGAGGGACAGGAAGTACAGGGTCCTTTGCTGCTACTCCTTTATCCCGTGCTCTTGCGGACATTACTAATCAATCACTGCACTCACTCTTTGTAGCCCCAGAATCTTAGAATCCAGTGTATTCAGGCAGCCACTTCCAGTCACTACACTCTTTATAGCCCCAGAGTCTTAGAATCCAGTGCATCTAGGCAGCCACTTCCAGTTATAGGCACCAATTTTCTTTACTGTAAATCTATTCTTCACCTCTTTTGTCTCTGGGAACTCTAAGTAAGGCGCTTTCCAAAAGCGCAGGCTAGTCAAATGTCTCAAACAAATGTTTCTAGGGCCAAGTGGGAATGATGAGATTTGCCACAGCAGGGAATAGCACCGTGACTCTGACATTGCCAGATGTGGAAATGATGCTGGTGAGGCCTGGGTGGTGGGCTAGATGCCCATTGTTTGCCCCATTGCTGGGTCTGCTGGACCCCAAGAACTGCCTCCACTGCACTTTCTGACTGTATTCAGGTTGCTGAGGGGTGGCGGGGGGCATGGTAGGAGTAGATGTTAGGTTTTTAACATCAGGAATCTTCATTTTAGTCTAGATTCAGGATCTTTCAGCCCTCTGAGTCTACCCCCTTGGTTACATAGCAGAGAGGCTTATGTGCTCTGCCAACTAGCCCACCAACTTTAGAAGGTCACAGCCAGAAAAACAGTCTTGCTCTAATCATTTAAAAATAACTTGGTGTTATTACATCATTCCATTCCTGTGAAACATCTAGGATAAGCAAATTTCTAGAGACAGAAACAAGATTAGTGGTTGTCAGGGGCCATGGTTGGGGTGTGGGCGGATGGGAGTGACTGCTAATGGATATAGGGTTTCTTTTTGGGTTGGGATGATGAAAATGTTCTCTTCATAGAATTAGTGTTGTTGTTGTACAGTCTTGTAAATATGCTAAAAACCTCTGGACATGCACTTTAAAAGGGTGAATTAAATCTTAAGGAAGTATGGAGATTTTGCACAAAATAAAATCAAGTGTTAATAACAGCTACTATTGAGCACTTAAAAACGTAACTTCATGGCAGAAGTGTTAGTGCTGTCCCCCATTTCTTGATGGCATTATAGCATCAATGTCTGGACTGTGGGAGCTTTCTCTTGGGTCTGAAGTATTGGGATCTTGACTGCTTTCACTCCGGGCCTTGTGCTGGGAGTAGCGACTGTATGTGTGATTTCGAGATATGCAAATCATCCTCTTCTTGCTTTCCTCATTTTTCTCAGGATTGCTGACATGCTACAGCTGATCAAAACCCACACCCGAGTACATTTTTGACAGAGATACAGTGATGATTTCATCTTTCATTTGCACCTCCCTCGATCAGTCCTGCAATGAGTTCCAATGTCTGATACCTCGTCACATTCTGCGGTTGATAATACTATGTCGATTCATGGCCCTTGAAGCCATGTTGACCACCTTTCTGACCTTTGGATAGACAGGGGATACCAGATGGGCTGCGTTTTCCCCTCGGATTTTCTTTCCAGCCTTTTCCCTTTCCACTCTCTTCTTTGCCCCAGAGGCGTAGCTTGGTGGACTCTATCACAAGGCTCCCCAACCCCTGACTTATGGTTGACTTTGGCCTATGTAGTCAACGGGAAGCTTTGCCAGGAAGGACTTGAGGCTGGGGCAGTTACTCTCTCGTGTTCCTCTCTGCTGGAGGCTGCACCTTCTTTCAGTGGCATGGCATCACTGCCCAATTGATGCTGGGCTCCAGTAGCCACCGTCTACCTTACCCTTCAGTCCTGAAGGAGCACAGGGTGGGCATCTGATACAGTTTGGATGTTTGTTCCCTCCAAATCTTATCTTAAAATGTGACTCCCAATGTTGGAGGTGGGGTCTGATGGGAAGTAGTGGGTCATAGGGGCAGGTGGGTCCCTCGTGAATGGCTTAGCACCCTCCCCCTTGGTCATGAGTGAGTTCTTGCTCCATTAGTTCATGCCAGAGCTGGTTACTTAAAGAGAGCCTGGCACCTCCACCCTCCCTGCCCCCTCCACCCTCCCTGCCCCCTCCACCCTCCCTGCCCCCTCCACCCTCCCTGCCCTTACTTCTTCTCTTGCCGTATGGCACTCCAGCTCCCCATGCCTTCTGCCGTGACTGAAAGCTTTCTGAGGCCTCACTAGAAGCAGGTGCTGGACTGCGTTTCTTACATGGTCTGCAGAACTGTGAACCAAATAGACCTCCCTTCCATATAAATTACCCAGCCTCAGGTATTCCTGTTGAGCAATGCAAAGTGGACTAATACAGTCTTTCCACAGTTGTCAGCCCCCGAATCCCTCACCACCCCTGTTGGTTTCTTTTCACCTTGCTCCTCTGTAAATGGTCTATTAAACCTCACCATCAACCCCTTTGATGGTGCCACGTACTTCCTGCTGGGCTGTGACTGAAACGCCAGGCTTGTTCCAACTGGATGGCTTTGCACGTGATGGCTCCCTTCTTGAACACTCTTCCCTCAGATCTCAGCACGGTCGGCTTCTTCTGAGGGTGTCCAGCCTCAGCACAGATGTCAGCGCCTCTGAGGGGCCTCGTCTGTTTACCCCCTCATCATCCATCCTGGTACCATGCGTCATTTTCTTTATATCACTTTGACCCTCTGAAATGATCAATACTTGGTTGGCTGACTGCGCATGTCCAGGGCATCCACACCCTCCTAAATAGATGAGGAGTTGGTAAATATTTTCTGTTGAGGGGCAGAGGGTAAATATTTTTGGCTTTGCAGGCCATATGGTCTCTGTCACAACTACCGAAGTCTGGTGTTGTAGCAAGAAGGCTGCCAGAGACATTACATAAATGAGTGGACATGCCTGTGTTCCACTAAAACTTCATTCACAGAAACAGAGCAGAAATGTGTGGTAGGCACATTCTATTCAATAAAGCTATTTAAGAAGCCACAAAAAATACACAACAGGCTGGATTTGTCCTGTGGGCCATAGTTGATGACCTTGAGCTAGCCTGAAGGCAGTGGGGTCTTGTGTGTCCTGTTCACTTTGGGTCCAGTGCTTTGAACTGGACTCATAGGAGGTGCGTAGTAGCTGTTCCCTGAATGCAGACCTGGGAATGCCTGTTCCATGTAGGTCATGGTGCTGGGCAGCGGCAACAGTAACATGAGACTTTGTCTTATTTTACCCTGGAGGGTCGGCAAGCATGTGGTTGTCACACAACATAGTTGTTGCTTTTTTTCTTTCTTTTTTTTTTTTTTTTTTTTTTTGAGACAGTCTCTGTTGCCAAAGCTAGAGTGCAGTGGTACGCTCTTGGCTCACTGCAACCTCCGCCTCCAGGGTTTAAGTGATTCTCTCACCTCAGCCTCCCAAGTAGCTGGGGCTACAGGCATGTACCACCACGCCCAGCTAATTTTTGTATTTTTAGTAGAGATGGGGTTTCACCATGTTGGCCAGGCTGGTCTTGAACTCCTGACCTCAGGTGATCCGCCCACCTTGGCCTCCCAAAGTGCTGGGATTACAGGCGTGAGCCACTGCGTCTGGCCAGTTGTTGCTTCTGATGGTAGATAGGAATGGCTTTTGGGGAGCCCCCAGGGTGAATTGGCTCACCCTGCTGAGAAAGGCAGGACTGGCCTCCCTGAGGAGGAACACTGGAGCTGCGTCTGGAAGGCTGACTAGGGGTTTGGCAGGTGGGTGAGGTGGGGTAGCAGGGAGGAGGGCTTTACGAGAAGCATGGGAGGGCCCGGTGTGTTTGACGGACTAGACTCTGCTGCCCAGGGTGTTGAGGGCCACTGGAGAGGAGCTCGAGTGGACAGAGGCCAGACCAGAGTCCTGCACGCCATCCCTGCTGGTGGGTCATTATCCTCTAGGCGATGGAGCAGCACTGAGGATGCAGCACTGACGAATTCACATGGTTAGAGAGGCGTTTCCATTGAAAGCAGTGTGGAGAGTCATGGAGGGGCTGGTGGCAACAGGAGACTAGAAATCCCCTGTAGAAGCTTCCCCCTATAGAAGCTTCTTGCCCCACACAGGTCTTGGTCTAGGGTGGGGTCTTGGGAGGATTTGTGTTTGTTAAACTGAACCTTTTGTTCAGCCAGGGCTGGAGACTGTTCCCTGCCTCGGAGCATCCTGCTGTCTCTGTTGGAGAGAACAGACCGTAAGCTGATGCAGGTTCTGTTTCTGGCTTGCTTGATGGTGGTACTGTTCCCTGGTGCAGAGGATGAGCAGGTGTAGGTGAGGAGAGGGTGTGTCCAGATTTGGACATTCTACAGGAGTGGGGTGGGGAGGACTGAGATGTTAACAAGTAATTGAAAAATGAGGTCACAGGTAATACAACTCTCAAGAAGACAGTACAAGGTAATGATGTGAATCTGCAAAGGACCTGTGGATTGGGGATATCTTTTGGTGGGAGGGTTTGCTTTCTTAGATGGGGAAAGCATTTTGGTGGTGCGGTGTGTGTGTGTGGGGGCACAAAGGAGCCAAGACTGGAAGGATGAGGAGGAACCAGCTCTCCCAGTGTCTGGGGGAAGATAGTAAAGGGCGTATGTAAAGGCCCTGGGGTAGGGATGAGTGTGGAGTATGGAAGAAATGTCAAGAAGGGCACAGAGCAGAATGTGAGAGGGGAATGAGGTATGAAATAAGGCATTTGACTGGAGTTTGGAAAACAGAATTTCCAGTTGACCAAGATTTCTGGTTAATAGAGTACGAGTTATGCTGGTTTAAGAAAACCCATGCGATAGTGAATGACCCTGTAATAAGGATTTATAAGATGTGCTTGGGAATCCTTGATCCTGTAGGTTCGTGATTTTGAGAAGTTTAGCTGCTACATTTTTGCCCCTGGCCTAGCATTTCAACCTTGAGAAGATTGAGTACTGTTTAAAAGTATATACTTTTTTGGTTGATAATATTTCTTGAAACTTCTCACTTTGAAAGGGGCTGGCATTTGGAAGCTGTATGGGCAGCCTGAGCATTTGGCTTGGATTTAATCATGGGATTTTCTTACTTTGGGCAGCAGAATTCATATAAGTGTGTTTATTCATGCCTTTTTTTTTTTTTTTGAGGTGAAGTTTTTTGGCTCTTGTCGCCCAGGCTGGAGTGCAGTGGTGTGATCTCAGCTCACTGCAACCTCCGCCTCCCGGGTTCAAGCAGCTCTCCTGCCTCAGCCTCCTGAGTAGTTGGGATTACAGGTGCCCACCACCATGCCCAGCTAATTTTTGTATTTTTAGTAGAGACAGGGTTTTACCATGTTTGTCAGGCTGTTCTTGAACTCCTGACCTCAGGTGATCTGCCCACCTCGATCTCCCAAAGTGCTGGGGTTACAGGTGTGAGCCATTGCGCCCGGCCTTATTCATGCCTTTTTGACTCAATTCTACAGCTGTTCTTGAAGTTGCATTGCCATCATGTGAGTGAATCAAGAGTTTGTCATGTTCAGCCTTTTGAGGAACAGATAAGGACCACTTACCAGAACTTTTGGAGACATACTGGCATCTTATTAAGTGGGAAATACATGGTTTCACATGGAAGTGAGTATAAATCGAGTAGGCCTGTGTTTTTGCTGTGGAATCTCTGTTGCTCGTGTGTTTCCTGCGTAATTGTCCTGAAGAAGAGAGGAGCTTGAGTGACATGCATTCTGCAAACACCTTTTTCCCTTTTGCAGTGTGCTTTCTAGTTATTATGTGGTGCATATACAGCTTGTCAAGTTGTTCAGCAATTTAGTAGCATAAAAAGATAACTTGCTTGTCATTTTTGTCTCAGGTCAAGTCACTTATGCCTAAGAAAAGACGAAGAATGATACATGTAGGCAAAATAGTCAATCCTGTAGTTTGAGTCTGTATCAGCTAAACATTTTTTGTAAGGCTTCTTTTACAGGTCTGTTTTTTACCATTCAAATATTAAATATAAACTTTGCTTATTTTTATTTTATTTTATTTTTATTTATTTATTTTTTTATTTTTTATTTTTTATTTTTTTTATTTTTATTTTTTGAGACAGAGTCTTGCTCTGTCGCCCAGACTGGAGTGCAGTGTCGCAATCTTGGCCCACTGCAACCTCTGCCTCCCAGGTTCAAGCAGTTCTTCTGCCTCAGCCTCCCGAATAGCTGGGATTACGGGTGCATGCTGCCACCATGCCTGGCAAATTTTTGTGTGTTCAGTGGAGACGGTGTTTTGCCATGTTGTCCAGGTTGGTCTCGAACTCCTGGGCTCAGTCGATCCACCTGCCTCGGCCTCCCGGTGTTGGGATTACTGGCGTGAGCCACCACACCCGGCCAGACTTTGATTCCCTTCTGACTGATGAGAGTCAGCCAGCTCTGTTGCACACTAGCCATGTGACCTCGGGTCTACCACCTCGTCTCTCTAGGCTGTGTTTGACCCTGTCTAACGGGGCTACCTTAGGGGGTTGTCTAGAGAATTGTTTAAAGTACTTATCCTGGTGTTTAATGCATGGGAGCATTTAATCCATGTCATCTATTGATAGCAGTAGTATTAATAGTAGTAGTCATTGCCATTATCATAATAATAGTAGCAGCAGTCTTGGTTAAAAATGTGATCTGGTGGTTTGCCAAAGTAGATACATTAATTCATTGATGAAACATTTATTGAGCGTCTCCTGTGTGTCAGGCACTGAGCAAAGTACTTGGGATACAGAGATAAGTGGGCAGGGCTCTTGTTGAAGAGCAGCCAGGCAAATGGGAGAGACAAATGAGGGGACCATGATGGGCATTCAGAGCAGTGAGTGCTGGGAGCAAATTAAACAGAGGGTGATTTGGGAGCACAGAGGAAGAAACCTACTCATGGGCTGCGGTCAGGCAAGGCTGAGCCTTGAAACTGGAGGGCTAGCCACGTTAACATGGTGAAGGAAGGGCTCCCCACTCAGAGGAGCTGGAGAGCATGAAGGCGGGGGGCATAGTTAGCTGGGTCTTGTAGTGTGCAGGGAGCGTGGCGCTCAGTTCGCTTGGGGCTGATGATGGTATTGGGCCATTTCCCTACCAGAGCCTTTCCCCACCTACTTCTCAGGTGGCTGGACCAAGAAGAATACAAATTGTTATGTAGACACAGCTCCTGGAAAACCCAAAGAGCCCGTGTACCCACCCTCCTTTAGAGGCCCTGTATTTATTTGTTTGATGATTGCCACCAGCAGCTTCAGGCATCAGAGTTGGGTGTGTGTGGCTGTTGAAAACCAGGAAGCCATGATATACTTTCATTCAGTGCTTCCGATGGATCTTGTGTCCAACTTAATAATATGAATTTAATAACTCTTGGTTTGTTTGGACTATTTATATGCTTATTTTGCAAAGCAAAACGCAAGCCCCACTAGGAAGAAGAAAATGCTCCGTGCTTGCTTTTGGGTTGCTGCATGGAGGTCGTCTCCTTACATGGATCAGCCAGTGGTTAAGGATGGTGGTAAACCAGGGGCTTTCTGTTACAGTCTTCCTTCCACATGGCCCATTTGCTCAATGCATGTCTCTTTTGCTTCCAAAGGAATTTTGACTTTGTGGGGCATGCTATGATGTCTTAGCTTTCCTGGCTGAACTGAGTAAACTGCCTTCCTGGCCATCTCATAGCTGGTGAGGTCATTGTTCCCATTTGGAAACTGTTTTTACTTTGCCTCCCTCATGAGAAATCTGGTTCCAGTGGCCTATGACTGCACCAGCTGCTTGTCTGGCCCAGAGCTGGAGTCACCTGATGGTCCTTGTCTGAGCTCTGCCACAGATGCAGATGAGGTTGCAGAGAGGTGGCTGTGGGGGCCACCTGTCTGGCCCTCCAGACTGTCCAGGTGTCAGATGTCACAGAGCCTCTGTGGGCCCAGGTAGAGTTCTTGATATTTCTTGTTCCTTCCTTGAGCTCACCTGGTTGCCCTTCTTTTTGTCAGGGTTGACTCCTCCACCCACCACCCCCACCATCATCAATATGATGATCATCATAGTAGCCACCATTAATTGCCCAGGGTTGGGAGGTGCAATCACTGATTCCATTATTGCTACCATTAAGTAATGATGATTATGATGACAGCAGCTCACATTTATTGAGTGCTTAGTGTGTTTCAGACATTCTTTTAATCTTCCCAGTGAGGTAGGTAGAAGTACGACTGCCCTCTTAGAGATGAGGGACCAAGGCACAAAGAAGTCATCACTTGTTGAAGGTAACCAGCTGGGGAGTGAATGAGCCAGGATCCAATTTCAGTGTGATTCTATATCAGGGGTTGACAAACTATCACCTGCAGGGCCGTGATTTATTTCGTGAACAAAGCGTTATTGTAACCCATCTGTTTAGGAATGGTTCTTGGCAGCTTGCATGTGGCAGCAGCAGAGGTGAGTAGTTACAAAGGAGACTGCGTGGCTCACAGGCCTGACCCTTTACCAAAAGAGCTCACCTGACACCCTGTTCTGGAACCCAAGCTCTCAGCCAGCACACTGCGCCGCCTTTCAAGGAGAGACGAAATCACCAGGTTTCCACAGTGTCCCAGGCACTGGGAGACAGTAATGAAGTGGCATATTCTGGTGAGGAGGCAGACAGTAATGATATACTCACTTTAGTACAAACAGAGAATTGCTCTGAAGGAAAAGTGTAGGCTGTCAAGAAAGCAGCAAACATAGGCAGCGAGTGCTTGCATGTCTATGCTGGAGGGCAGGGACCCAGGCAGTTTCGCTGGTGGAAGTGACATTTGAGAAGATGAGGGTGGAGGGAGGAGCCTTCGGGGGAAGGAAAGGATGTGCAAAAGCCCAGAGGTGAGCAACCATGACCTAGAGGAAAGGGTGATTCCCTTTTCCATGTGAGGAAACTGGAAGTTTAAGGAACCCTTGTCACGGGTCACATGGCAAGCTGAATGGTTGCTCAGAGAATCGAACCAACTTTGTTTGAATCTAAGCCCCATGTTGTTGCTCCTATTCTAGGTTCCTCTGCTCCTAGGTCCCCACCTCCTTACATACCTCGCCCCAGTTAGCATCCTCTTCCCATAACTGAACAGGCTGACGGGTGCCCTCGTGACCCTGGAATGTGCCTTGGCCGTAGCACAGGGGCATCGGCGTGGTTTCTGGAGCCCAGCCTACTGTACATTCCTGGTTTTTCCCTTTGCTTCATCTCTCATCACACAGAGGCACTTCAGCCACATTTCTGGTTCACCTTTGCTGCTAGAACCTTCTTAACAATAACGTATTGAGTTATTGTTAGATCGTTACATAAATTTCTATGAACGCATTCTGATAGATTTGCCCTCTAGAGAGCTCCTTCAGGAGAAAAGCTCTTAGAAGAGTGATGTGAGGGAGTGAGTTCTTTGCATGCCGGTTTCTTCTTGCCGCAGATCATTGGGAGAGAGGGCAGAATGTTGGCACCTGGGTTGTGGGGTGAGGAGGGTGGTGGTCTCCTTCTGAACTGCACGTGTTGGGGAGAGCTTTCATCAGAAAGGGTTTCCCGCCACAGCTAAAGGATGGCTTTGGAGGTGATCTCAAGACTTGGCCTCACTGCTGAGGGGTGTGAGGTTTCTTCTGCAGGTGATGAAATGTTCTATGATAACATTGTCGGGATAGCTGCACAGCTCTGTGAATATGCTGAAAACCACTGAATTGTATGCTTGAACTGGGTGAATTGTTTGGTATGTGAATTGTATCTCACAGCTGTTCTTTTAAAAAGGAGAAGCCTGACAAAGCTTCAGGGAGGCTGTCCCGGAGCCCCAGTTCTAGGGAGGGTGCCCTGTAGGCTCAAAGCGCAAGTGATGCCGCCTGATTTGTTCATGGCCCCGTGAGGCTGTGACACTGAAACAAGCCGAAATGTAGCTCTCATGGGTGGGAGCTGATCACGGGCTTCCTTTTCAGAAATGACCCCAGGAGGCCATGTGGGTCTTGTCAGTGGGCACGGACTTGGCTGGAGGGCCTGGGCTGGGATGGTCGTTTGCCGCCTACTGCCTTGGTGAAGTGGCTTTGTCTTTGGGCAAGGCAACGTGGACGTACTGTGTGGACAGGAGGGGATGGCAGACATTTAAAATGCATTCATGGCCAGGTGTGGCTCATGCCTGTAATCCGAGCACTCTGGGAGGCCAAGGTGGGTGGATCACCTGAGGTCAGTAGTTCGAGACCAGCCTGGCCAACATGGTGAAATGCTGTCTGTACTAAAAATACAAAAAATTAGCTGGGCATGGTGGTGTGCACCTGTAATCCCAGCTACTTGGGAGGCTGAGGCAGGAGAATCACTTGAACTCCAGAGGCGGAGGTTGCAGTGAGCTGAGATCATGCCACTGCACTGCAGCCTGGGGACAGTCCAGGGTTCAACAGCCGCCTCCTGGGTTCAAGTGATTATCCTGCCTTGGCCTCCCAAAGTGCTGGTATTGCAGGGGTGAGCCACCGTACCTGGCCACACTCATTTATTAAATATTGGTGCTGTAGGAAACGGTAAAGAAGGTGGATAAGAAGCTCAAGTTCTAGATCGGGTTTCTCACTCTCGGTGTCGACATTTGGGCTGGATAATCCTTTGTGGTGGGGGCTGTCCTGTGCACCTCTGACTTCTAGATGCCCGAAGTGCTCCTCCCTTCCCCATTATGACAACTAAAGAAGTCTCCAGATGTTGCCCAGTGTCCCTTGGGGTTGAAATTGCCCCAGTTGAGAAGCCTGGCTCTAGATGGTGGGGGCAGATCCTGTGGTGCAGGAGCCATGGAGAACACATGGTGTGAGAGTGGCAGTGCAGGTGATGGTGTGTGGGTGACAGGGAGCGGGGTCCTTAGTGAATCTCAGTGACACGTGTGTATGTGAGCTGGCGACTGAGGAGGCTGTGTAGCATTTGTGGCAGTTGAGAGCACTGGATCCAGACCCACGGAGCAAAGCCAGCTCCGTGTCTCCTCTGTTACACGGGAGAGGCCACTTACCCCTGAGGTCATCGGTCAGGGAGGCGTGTGCGTGGGTGTGCCTGCCTGCTGGTGCGCATATATCAGAACAGAGAGGAAAAGCTCAGGCAGAAGGAGGAGGGTAGATGGGCTGTCCTTGGGGCTGTGGGGGTGGAGAAGAATGCTCTGACATGGGACGGAGGCTTCGGGGACTTCTCACGGATTGGTTACAGAGGGAGCTGTGGAGGGTGACAGCCAGGATTCTGGTTTAAGTGTCTGAGTAGGTGGTGGACACGGTCCCAGAGAAGGGGTTCTGTGGGAGAGGAGGCTGTGTGAGTGAGTGTGTGTGTGTGTGTGAGAGGAGTGTGAGTGTGTGTGAGAGCGTGTGTATGTGTGTGGAGTGTGTGAGGAGTATGAGAGTGTGTGTGAGAAATGTGTGTGTGTGTGCACGTGTGCACGCACTGTTTGCAGTGCCTCCGAGACATCCCGGAGGCCCTGATGGCTGGAGAGAGAGCCGTAGGATTTACTGACGACCTGGAGCCCAGGAGAAAAATCCTGGCCAGCGTGTTTAGGGTGTTAGGGGTGCAGCGTGATTTTACATATCTTAGATCACATAGCAGCTTGGAGGAGAGCTTGGAGGGACCTTTCACTAGGCCCGGTGCTTGTTTGTGGTCTATAATTCCTTCTCTAGCTCCTGATCGACCCTGTGGGACAGCCTCACCCTCCTCCCTGGTTGACACGGGCTCTTTGAGAGCTGAGAGGTTCCTATAGAACTGTATTATTCCTGCTGCTAATTGGAAGTTTCAGAAAGCTGCCCACACCATCTTCATGTGATGACTAAGAGCACCAAAGGGAACCCAGCTCTGGGGTCTGCTATTGCATCCCTAAACCTTTCTGAAAAGGCTTAATTTTTTTTTTTTTTTTGAAGGGAGGGAGGGAGAAAACACGCACAGTTATTCCCATCTTGTGATCATCCTGAGTCAGATAGCAGCAAATGTGTGGTTTTGAAGTCATACCAGAGCATGGGCTTTTTTAGTGAAGATTCTCAAGTTTTGAGCCTGTGGTGCAGAGGGAGGGCTCTAGGGAGGGCAGGAGGTCTGCTGAGCACCCAGCTTTGGCCATAGCTATGTTCCAGAGGCTGTGGGTGGGTTTCTGCATTTACAGTGGAGAGGCTGGTTCAGGGCTGTAGCCCTCTTCTGGGGTAGCGTTGCCCTCCCTGGGGAACCTTGGCAAGTGCCAACAGCCACAGGCAGCCCAGATTTCAGGCCAGGGAACTGAAGAGTAGATGGATTTCTCCTGACCAAAAGGACAGGGAGGCCTTAGCTTGAGCGGTGTCCAGTATTTGATTGCGTTCCTGTTTTACTAATGATCATTATATGTACTCAGCCTCTAATGTCTCGTGGTGTGGTGGTATGGCCCAATTGTTAGATTTGGTAGAAGACCTAGTTTTGATAATCAGTTCTGCCTTACTGGCTGTGCACTGTCAGGCAATTCCCCGACCTCTCTGGGCTCCAGTGTCCAGTGAATCCCAAGGCTCACAGGGCATTTGCGAGGATGCAGTGAGAATTCTGAGATTCCCAGTAGCCATCCCCGCTGCTGCTTATTAGTGGTGGTGTTCTACGTTACACATGTATTTTTCTAAATTACGCCAAAAGCTTTGAGTCTTTATTCTGGAAGTGTTACTCTCTGTTTTAGAAGTGTTTTTACAGACTTAACAACATGAAGTGTTGCCTAAGAATGAAATGCAAATCGGTACCTGGTGGCTCTCGTGGCTTTGCTTATCAACTGAGAAGTAGGCCACGTATGTTTCTGAAAAGGAAGATGGCAAACTCTTCTTGGGAATTGAAGATGGGAAGAAAAAGAAGGGAGGAGGAAAGGGGCGAGGCGGCTGGAGGGAAAAGGTGGAGACAGGCCAGAGGGTGGCAAGGTGTCAGTGCGGGGCTGAGATCTGTCATTTTACTCTTCTGCTGGGCGGTACCTCCAATACCTCTGTGTCCCCCAGGGCCAGGAAGAGAAGTGGATGCTGAACGGAGGAAAGAGCTTGGATGGGATCCCAGCTCTGCCGTCTGGCAGAGGGGTCATCTTGGTCACCATCCTTCACCTCTCCTTCACCTCACCATCCTTCACCTCTCTGGATCTCAGTGTTCTCATCTGTAAAATGGGTTTAAAATATTCTCTTCCTCTCAGCAATGTTGAAGGATTAAATGAAATCAGGCGAGGTGCTTAGAATACTGCCTGGCAGATATTAAGGGCTCAAAGAATTGTCATTGTCATTAACATGATATTGTAATAAATGAACTTGACTTTTATAATCCCACGAGATAGGAAGGACGGATGATCATGCCATTCTCGATTTAAGGGATATGGGCACTGAGATTGAAAGAGGTAAAGTAATGGATGTGGAGCCACAGGGCAGGGGTCAGTCAGTGTTCTGTGTGAAGATGGGAAATATTTTTAGCTTTGTGGGCCATATGGTCTTTGTCGCAGCTGCTCAACTCTGCCATTGTAGTGTGAGAGCAGTGTTGAAGTCAAATGAAATATGGAGATGAATCTACATTTAAAACGTTTTATTTGGGAAGCAAGAATTGGAATTCAGGATGTACACACAGACCAGGTGGTCTTTGGCAGGTCCAAAGAACAAAGAGAGGGTTGGAGGTTTTCTAAACAGGAGAAATGTTCCACATTGCTCTGCAAGAAAGTTCATTGGCGCTGGAAAGTTCTGTGGAACCGACAACTTCTGATTGGTGAGTGACTGCCGGAGATAAAGCTAGTCTTAGAATTGTAGACAGTTTCAGTAGCTATTAGATAAAAGTGGGTTCCAGTTCCAACAGGCAGTTCCAACAGCCAGGCTTGCGGAGAGTTACATTCTTGGAGCAGTGTTACGTTCCCTGAGTGCTTTTCCCTACTGGCTGCTTGACTCTGTTTTAGTTGGGTGTGACAAGAATGACCCAGTTTGTATGATCAGCTTTCACAAGCAGGCACGGATACTATATGCTCTAATGGCATGCCTGTGTTTCAATAAAACTTTATTTACAAAAACAGGTGATGGCTGGATTTGGCCTGTGGGCTCTAGTTTTTGACCCCCTGACTTCAGTGCCCAAGTGCTGAGTGAGGTCTTGAATCTGTGTCTTTTGGCTCCAAATTCTAGCTCTCTCCCATTCTGCCACGTAGCTTCCTCTATGTCCCAATCAGGAGAAGCTTATGTCTGTCAACCAGGAGCCAAACACCTTCTGCTTCTGGAGCCAATGCTAATGTTTGGGAGAAGGGAAGGCTTCATTTTCCAACCTCTGTGATGCCTGCAGAGATGTTTCCTTGCTTATAACTTAATGCGATTTGATCCCCTTGACTTTTGGATGGGTGCTGCTGCCCGTCTGCTTCTTATTTATTTATTTATTTAGAGACAGAGTCTCACTCTGTTGCCCAGGCTGGAGTGCAGTGGTGCAGTCTCAGCTCACTGTGCCTCCTGGTTCAAGCGATTCTCCTGCCTCAGCCTCCTAAGTAACTGGGATTACAAATATGCTCCACCATGCTGGGCTAATTTTTGTATTTTTAGTAGAGATGTGGTTTCACCATATTGGCCAGGCTGGTCTCGAATTCTTGACCTTAAGTGGTCCCCCCCAACCTTGGCCTCCCAAAGTGTTGGGATTACGGGCGTGAGCCACTGCCCCCGGCCCCCTCTGCTCCTTATTAGTGGTTCTGCAGAAGCAAGTCTGATCCAAGGTCATTGGGAACCTCGTGTTCCTGTTAACTCCCTCTCTAGAGGGCGGATAGATGCTTCCCTGGTGCACTACTGGTATTACAGAGCAGTGTCTCCTGGGAGATGTAGCTAGAGCATCTCCCCTGTGCTTCTGAGCTGCAGGAATTAAGATGTGGGAGGTTTGGTGGAGTGAAACTCATCAAGAGAGCAGGTAGTGGGTACACAGTTAGCCTGCTCACCTCTTTGACTGCAGAAACTCAGGGCAAGAAGACAACAGTCCCATCTTGGCAAGATACATCTTTTGAGATTTTCAGCCTTGACCTCTGCCCAAAGGAAAGGGCGAGAGAATCTAGCTGTTGCTGCCCGTGTGAGCTCTGGGCTGATGGGAGGTAGGGAGATCTATCACGGGATTTCGGCCAACTCTGCAGCGGCATTAGCTCCTTTGTTGACCCAAGCTGGGCTGGAAGAGGAATTAACAATGACAGGCAAACCAACCTCTTGTGGCGTTCACCAGTTTTCAAGGCAGCATTTAAGCCAGCACAAAAGAATTCTCAAACCTTGTTCAGGGGAATAGGTTTATTTTCCACGTGATAATGCTGTTGGTGCTTTATAAATGATGAATAATAAAAAGATTGGAAGGTTATCAAATGACATGGATGTGGGATCTGTGCCGTGTGGCTTGTTTGAAAGTTGCTAAGCTCTCCTCTCCTCTTAGTAATAAACAGCATGTTGAAGGAGATTTTATGTTTGGCATTTTTGCTCTTTGGATTTTTAGGGGGAAGAAAATGGTCCTATAAATGGAAAGTATTGTTACTATTAAAAAAAAAAACAAAACAACCAATTCTCTTGTCCCTGAGGTAGGAGGGTTAGTAAACAGCTTAGTGTCCTCTCCTGAGAGGTCTCACAACCAATGCTAATTATATTTCGTTTACTGCTTAGGTGACTTCTAAAGGGAGATTGGCTTGGGAATAATTATTTGGGAATTATTCTATTTTTAGGGTTTATGTTCAGGGATTATCTAAATTTTTACTGATCTATTACTGGTTGCATTTTTATAAACTTCCTCTATTATAAATTTGCAGCCGTCAAATTTGGCTCCTAGCCAGAAGTGGGTCACTATTTGTCATGGAGTGAATTATGTCCTCCTACCCCTCAAATATATATGTTAAGCCCTAACTCCCAAAGTGATTGTATTTGGAGATAGGGCTTTTAAGGATGTAATTGAAGTGAAATGAGGTCATAAGTGAGGGACTGGCCAGGCATGGTGGCTCATGCCTTTGGGAAACCATGGCAGGTTGATCACTTCAGGTCAGGAGTTGGAGACCAGCCTGGCCAAAAAGATGAAACCCCATCTCTACTAAAAATACAAAACAAACAAACAAACAAATTAGCCAGGCATGGTGGCATACACCCGTAGTCCCAGCTACTTGAGAGGCAGAGGCATGAGAATCTCTTGAACCTGGGAGGCAGAGGTTGCAGTGAGCCGAGATGGTGCCCCTGAATTCCAGCCTGAGTGACACAGGGAGACTCCATCTCAAAAAAAAAAAAAAAAAAAAAAAAAGATATGGGGCTGTCGTATGATAGGACCAACAGCCTTATAAGAAGAGAGGAGGTCGAGTGTGGTATAATAGCTCACACCCACAATCCCAGCACTTTGGGAGTCAGAGGCAGGAGGATCACTTGAGGATCTCTTCGATTTGAGACTAGCCTGGGACACACAGGGAGACCATGTTTCTACAAAAATAATTAAAAAAAAAAATTAGCCATTGTTGTGTACACTTGTAGTCCTAGCTACTTGGAAGGCTGAGGCAGGAAGGTTGCTTGAGCCCAGAAGTTGGAAGTTACAGTGAGCTATGATTGTGTCATTGCACTCCAGCCTGGGTAACAGAGCAAGACCCTGTCTTAAACAAAACAAAACAAACCCCACCATATTGGGGTACACATTGGCAGAGAGGAGACCATGTGAGGACTTGGGGGAAAAGGCAGCCATATACAAATCAAGGAGAGAGGCCTCAGGAGAAACCAACTCTGCCAACACCTCGGTCTTAGACTTCCAGCCTCCAGAACTGTGAGAAATACATTTCTGTGGTTTCAGCTGCCCAGTCTGGTATTTTGTTATGGCAGCCCTGGCAGACTGATAGACATTAGTGATGTCTCTTCTCCCAGCTTTTGACAGGTGCAGGTTCAAATCTTAGCTCTGCTGCTTAGCAGCTTGAGCCTTTAGACAAACTGATAACGTTTCTGTGCCCCAGTTTCCATTTATGTGAAATGGGAATAGTGAATGTTCCAGAAACTATGTCTAGTCAGTCCTCAGTATCTGTGGGTTTTACATCCGTAGATGCAACCAACTGCGGATTGAAAATATTCAAGAAGAACATACAAAATATCAATACAATAATAGAGAACAATACAAATAAAAATCCAACATAGTGTACCAATTATTTATATAGCATTTGCATTATATTAGGTATTATAAGTAATCTAGAGATGATTTAAAGTCTACCGGAGGATGTGTTTAGGCTATTTACAAATACTGTGCCATTTCATATAAGGGACTTGAGCACCCTTGGACTGTGGTATCCGAGGTGGGTCCTGTAGCCAATACCCCATGGATACCAAAGGATGTGTCTTGTGTTGTTTTAGTGTGAATTGTGAAAGAGATTGGCTACATCTGAGTGTTGCTATCAAATGTTGATTCTCATTTGTTCTCAGTGATTTGAATTTGACCCCCCGGGGATACACATTTCACTAGGGTTTATGACTGAGGCAGTGTGGTGTGGGGGAAAATTTGCAGGTCCTGGGGTCGGGCTGTTCAGGGCTTTTTTTTGTTTCTGTTTTTTGTTTTCTGAGATGGAGTCTCGATTTGTCATCCAGGCTGGAGTGCAGTGGCTCAGTCATAGCTTACTGTAGCTTCCAGCTCCTGGGATGAAGCAATCCTCCTACCACAGCCTCCTGAATAGCAGAGACTGTAGGTACACATCACTACACCCGGCTAGTCATTTTACTTTTTGTAGAGACATGGTCTCCCTGTGTTTTCCGGGCTGGTCTTGAACTCCAAGAGATCTTCAAGTGATCCTCCCACCTCAGCCTCCCAAAGTGCTGGGATTATGGGCATGAGCCACCGCGCCTGGCTGAGTTCAGGTTTTTCTCTCAGTTTTACTTCTCTGTCGGTGTGTCTAGCTGCTTTCCTACTCACAGCCTCAGTTTACTTAGCTGTAAAGGAGGAGGAGGAGAGTGGAATTGGGCTGGGTCATTAGCATTCTTGTATGTGATGCCAGTTATATGATTTTTATGGCTCCATTTTAATTATCGAGATGTGACTAGGTCCTCATGACCCTCCTGTGGTCTTTGTCCGCACGTGTGCATGTTTATCTGTGTAGGTCTTAATGAAAGTTACACCTATCATCTTCACAAGCAGACTTTGTCATATTCTCTCACAGCTGCAGTTCTTGTCTCAATGCCTGGTATATAATAGATGCTTAATTATTGTGAATTTTTTAATAGCTATATTGAGATGGGATATACGTCTCTTACAATTCACCCACCCACCTATGCAATTCAGTGGTTTTTTTTATACATTAACAGTATACAATTGTTTTTCTCCAGTCTTTTAAAATGAGTGAATGAATTCTGTATCTGGTGCTTTGTCTTTAACAGTCTTACCTTCAATCAGTCAATATTTGCCAGATGCCTGCTGTGGGCAGGGTGCTGGTCTCAACACTGGAGAGACAGCAGTCCGACAATCAGATGAAATTCCCCCTGCCCTCACGGAGCTTAGGTTGTTGTTGGGAGAACACTCTGTGCCTAGATATGATAGTTTTTTGGCATCTGTTTTTTGTCTAGCTTTTCTCCAGCTGTTGTGCAGAGATGGTTAGCTGGCTAGTGATAACCCGTAGTCTACTTTGTCTTAGACCTCAGTGTCCTCACTGTTTCGGATATTGTGGGTAAAGGCTCTATGTCATCTTAGTTTTCATATGATCAGTAGTCACTGGACATGGGGGAGGGAGCCAGGGCAGGAAATGCCAGGCTGAAAGTTACAGATGCTGCAGGCTCAAGGGGACAAGACGCACAGGGACCCTGGCAGGATGAGCATCTCGTGGTTGCAGGGCCCGGCGCATGGGCCGGTGGGTTCCTCTGGGCTCCCTTGCTCATGTTCCTTCCATTTGCTATGATCTGGGGGTGGTTGTTATGTTGGAAGGGCGCCGGTGCCGGGAGAGGCATGTAAACTGTTAGCAGCCAGAAGAGGTGGGAGGTTTAAGTCATGCTCATTGGAGTGTGATGCTAGAGACGTGTTGCTCTCTGTTCCATGGAATGCAACCCTCAGTCAGGACGGCACCCAGATGTCCCCAGATTTTGCAAAATCAGCCTTGCTTTTGTCATCTGTTGAGTCAACCCAGGACACAAGGGGCCAGATGTCCTGAATGTTCCATCATGGTCCTGGAAAAAACACGGAACCCCCAACAATTGGGAAGCTCGCTTGATAGGTCTTCTGACTTTTTGTTTAGGAGATCAGAGATGAGTCAAAACAGGACCTTCCAGGGTATGGCCTGGGCCCTCTCCATTGTCATGCATATGCAATGCTCTTAGTGGTGGTCGCCTGTCTTCAGCATCCAAAGTGTCAGACAGTGTGTGTAGTTTTCCGACTTGAGTAGTATTTTCTTTTCTTTGTACAGTTGTGCATGTGTGACTTGGAAGGAGCATATTTGGCTAGATGACACATGGGCTTCTCTGGAGTTGCTGTTCTGATCGTAATAGTGTGTTATTTTTCTGAGGGTGTTGTGTCTATATTGTGCTAGAAAGCAAATGAGTTATTGTGGATCATTCCAAGTGTATTATCCCATGTATCCCTGAGATGCTTTGTATATGGATGCTTTGTATATGGGTTAAATATATAAAGTAACGTAAATAAATAACCCTGTAATACTGAGTTTGAATGGGAAATTTCAGTGTGAAATGATGAGGTATTTAAAAATTGTGTTTGTGTGTCTATGTATGTGTGTATATATATATTCCTGTGTGTAGATACCTATAAAGTTTTAGAATAACACTAGTACAACAATATAATTGCTGAGAACAAATAAAAATATTGGCTTGTGAGGGCCGGGCACAGTTGCTTACACCTGTAATCCTAACTTTGGGAGGCTGAGATGGGAGTTCTTGAGTTCAGGAGTTCGAGATCAGACTGGGCAACCTGGCGAAGCCCCATCTCTACACAAAATAGAAAAAGTTAGCCAGGTGTGGGGGTGCACACCTGTAGTCCTAGCTACTCGGGAGGCTGAGGCAAGAGGATCGCCTGAGCCCAGGAATTGGAGGCTGAGTGAGCTGTGATGGCGCCACTGTACTCCAGCCTTGGTGACAGAGTGAGACCCTGTCTCAAAAACAAACAAACTGGCATATGTTTCCCTGTTTTCTTCCATTTTAAGAAAATATTCATTTTAAGTCTATGTTGCCTGAGCCTATGGCCAGTATATACTTTACGCATTCCTTTTGAATCCTGGGGTAATCTTATGTTTAATGCTTTCCACCAGTCCTCTGTTGGTATCTTGCTAGTCGTTTAGGTTATTGCAAGCTTAATCTGAGATATATTCTGCAAGGGACTGTTGATGGTTACAGTATTCCCAGAGTTGTTACACGTTGTTACTAGTTGGTGCTCTTTATACTTCCAAATCAGTATTGTGGATCCAAAAATTTGTAGGTCACATTTTCTGAGAATCTTAAATATGTTACTACATTTTCTTGAGGCATTGCTGTCAAAGTTGTAGTAATCTAATTTTCTTCTCCTTAGAAGACTTGCCCAAAGGAATTCTTCTTTCTCTAAAGGTCAGCGATTTTACTAGACTCTGTCTAGGTGTTAGTTATTCCGTCAGTATTCTCAGGTACATGGCACGCTCTTTCAGTCCCTTTCCATATGGAACTTCAGGTCTCTTTATTCCAACCAAGTGTTTTTGAATTGAGTTGTTAGTACCTGTTTTTTTGGTTTCTTCTCCAGGGACTTCTGTTTTCTGTTCGTCTTATTTGCCTGTCTTCAGTATTTGTCACTTCCTCTCAAATCTATCCCTTTCTTCATATCCTTTTTTTTTTTCCAAAAAAAAAAAAAAAAAATTTGCCCTTTTCATCTTCTAGGTGTTCCTTCTACGTTGGTCTTCATTTCTGAAATACTTTCTTTAATGTCCTGAGTTTGGTCACCTTGCTGCATTTTTCTGGTTCTGGTGTACGTTGTTCTTTTATGTCTTAGATCATTTCTGTATTGTCTTCCAGCTTGTTTTGCAATAGGTCACAGTCATTGGAGTATTTCTGGCACATCTTTATCTGCAGCTATATTCTATTACTTATTCTGTTTCTCCTCATAATGTTGTGTATGGTTTTATTGGATACTTGTTTGTTGCTTCTCTTTTTTTTTTTTTTTTTTTTTTGAGATGGAGTCTTGCTCTTTTGCCCAGGCTGGAGTGCAGTGGTGCGATCACTGGAAGCTCCGCCTCCCGTGTTCCCACCATTCTCCTGCCCCAGCCTCCCGAGTAGCTGGGACTATAGGCACCCGCCACCACACCCAGCTAATTTTTTTTGTATTTTCAGTAGAGACGGGGTTTCACCGTGTTAGCCAGGATGGTCTCGATTTCCTGACCTTGTGATCTGCCCGCCTCGGCCTCCCAAAGTGCTGGGATTACAGGTTTGAGCCGCCGCGCCCGGCCTGTTGATTCTCTTCATGTGTAGTTAGGAAGTGAAACTTTAGGAAAGAGGCGTAGAGGGAGCAGAACCCTCTCTCCTGTGGATTTCATGTGGTGTTAGGTATACCGCAACTTGTTTTCTGAGCTTTCCTGGCTCTTCTCCCCCATTTCATCTAGATCTTCTTTTTGCCTCTTCTCTAATGTCTCACTCCTGCTAAACTGTGATTTTGCTCCTGTAGCTTTTTACCTCACTGCAGGGCCCAGTCCAGGAAGGGAGTCCTGGCAGTCCAGATTTGAGAGTCAGTGGAGGTGGGCCTAGGTTACTGTGGATCTCCTTGTGCTCATCTGCTAGGGGAGGAGAAAAATCTCCTGGCTTTACTGCACTTCTCAACGTGGCCCACCATGCTTTTATGAACCCCGAATATATGAGACAGGCCTCAGTTAATTTAGAAAGTTTATTTTGCTAAGGTTGAGGGCGCGCGCCCATGACACAGCCTCAGGAGGTCCTGAAGACATGTGCCCAAGGTGGTCAGAACACGGTTGGGTTTTATACATTCTAGGGAGACATGAGACATCAATAAACACATGTAAGATGAACATTGGTTTGGTCTGGAAGGCGGGACAACTCCAAGCGGGGCTTCCAGGTCCTAGGTAGATTAGAGACAAACAGTTGCATTCTTTTGAGTTTCTGATTAACCTCTCCAAAGGAGGCAACCAGATGCGCATTCAGCTCAGTGAGTAGAGGGGTGACTTTGAATAGAATGGGAGGCAGGTTTGCCCTAAGCAGTTCCCACCTTGACTTTTCCCTTTAGCTTAGTGATTTGGGGGCCCCAAGATTTCGTCTCCTTTCACTTTCCTTCCAAGGAGCACCTGTTGGTGATTTGCGGGGAGGGGGCTGCTGGTGATTTGGGGGCCTGTCGGTGATTTTGGGGGGGGTCTGTTGGTGATTGAGGGGGGTCCTTCTCAGGGCTTTTCATCAGATGTGTCACTTATCTCTGTGTTCTACGCAGATACCATGTAGGCCTTGTGGCTGTGACTTTATCCTTGCCTGCTTATATTTTGGGGTTTATGGGGGTACCTTGTCACCTAGCTTTGTTAGAAATGCTGTCTGTGGGCTTCTGCCCTTTTTTTTTTTTAAGAGACGGAGTCTCACTCTGTCACGCAGGCTGAAGTGCAGTGGCGCAATCTCAGATTACTACAACCTGTGCCTCCAGGGTTCAAGCGATTCTCCTGCCTCACCGTTCTAAGTAGCTAGGACTACAGGCATGCGCCACCATGCCTGGCTAATTTTTTTGTATTTTTATTAGAGATGGGGTTTTGCCATGTTGACCAGACTGGTCTTGAACTCCTGACCTCAGGTGACCTGCCTGCTTCAGTCTCCCAAAGTGCTGGGATAACAGGCCTGAGCCACTGCGCCCAGCCTAGGTTTTTTTTTTTTTTTTTTTTTATGGGGATTTTGAGAGATTAAAAAATTATGCTGCTGTCACTGTCATCTTTCCAGAATCCCTTTCTAAATGGGCATTTAAAATAATACTAATAAATCCCCCTTTAATAATAATCCCACTGGACAAAGCTCAAAGGAAGGAAGCTACCAGCAAGGGTGAAATTGAAGGCAAACAGGCAGCTGGTAATAGGCCAATTGATTACAGTGGATTAGAGCTCGTTTTGCTTCACAAAAGTAATTACTCTGATGGCTGCTACCGCTTGCTCATTCAGAGCAGAGCTTCCCAGCCAGGGTGCTGCAGTTGGTTCTTGGGAGGGCTGAGATAGTGATTCCTTCAGCACTCAGGGTGGTACTGAGGTGGCAGGAGCTCCGCACCCCCGGCAACCAGTTAACTCTAGCCTGAGTTTCATCTGTTTACCCTCAATGGGACATAGAAATGTCATCGTGAGGCCTGATGCAGTGGCTTACACCTCCCAGCACTTCGGGAGGCTGAGGCGGGTGGATCACTTGAGGTCAGGAGTTCAAGACCAGCCTGACCAACATGGTGAAACTAAAAATGCAAAAAACATTAGCCAGGTGTGGTGGTGGGCGCCTGTAGTCCCAGCTACTCAGAAGGCTGAGGCAGGAGACTCGCTTGAACCTGGGAGGCGGAGGTTGCAGTGAGCTGAGATTGCACCATTGCACTCCAGCCTGGGCAACAGAGTGAGACTCTTGTCTCAAAAAAAAAAAAAAAAAAAAAAAAGGACATCGTGAGCTTTGCATATGGATTTATTTATTCATCAAAGATTTCTTTCTTTCTTTTTTTATGGTTGGGGTAGAGACAAGGTCTCACTTTGTCACCCAGGTTGGAGTGCAGTAGATCATAGCTCACTGCAGCCGCAGCCTCCTGGGATCAAGCAATCCTCCTGCCTCAGATTCCCAAGTAGCTGGGAGTGTGGGCGTTCGCCACCACACTGGGCTAATTTTTAATTTTTTTTTTTAGAGGCGGAGTCTCTCTATGTTGCTCAGGCTGGTCTTGAACTCCTGGGCTCAAGCGATCCTCCCACCTTAGCCTCCCAAAGTGCTGAGATTACAGGTATGAGCCATGGCACCTAGCCAAATACTTCGTATTTTTTAAAATTTCCTTTTTATTTGAGAAATTTCAAACCTGCTGAAAAGTCCTAGTACTATAAACTTGGATGTACCTACCCTCCACCTAGATTTACCAACTTTTTTTTTTTGCATATTTCTCAGTGTTTTTCTAAATAAACAAATGAATAAACACAAACATACAGAGATACATACTGTGTATAGATATGTATGTGTGTATGTAAATATACTTTTCCTAAGCGATGTGAAAGTTGTTTCAGACATTATGATTCTTTTTCCCTGAACTCTTGTGCGCTTCTTTCCTAAGAACAAGGACGTTCTCCTACATTACCCCATACTAATGTCAGAGGCATTTGAACCAGAGCAATTCCATCTTAAATAGGGGCTAGGTAGAATGAGGCTGAAACTACTAGGCTGCATTCCCAGATGGTTAAGGCAGTCTAAGTCACTGGATGTGATAGGAGGTCGGCACAAGATACAGGTCCTAAAGACCTTGCTGGTAGAACAGTTTGCAGTAAAGAAGCCGGCTGAATCTCCCCAAAACCACGATGATGATGAGAGTGACCTCTGGTCATCCTCACTGCTGTGTGACAGTCCACCAGTGCCATGATGGTTTACAAATGCCATGGCAACATCAAGAAGTTGCTCTGTATGGTCTAAAAGGGGGTACCCACCCTGTGTTTAGCATGTTATCAAGAAATAACCATGACAATGGGCTACTGGCGGCCCTTGGGGCTGCTCTGTCGATGGAGTAGCCATGCTTTTATTCCTTTACTTAATAAACTTGCTTTCACTTTATGGACTCGCCCTAAGTTCTTGCTTGTGTGAGATCCAAGAACCCTCTCTTGAGGTCTGGATCTGAACTCCTTTTCTGTAATAGTATTATGCTGGAGAAAAAGGACAGTAATTCCACAGTATCTAACATACGGTTCATATTCACGGTTCCCGGATTGTTCCTAAAGTGTCTTTTATAGCCATTTCTTCCCAAGTCAGGATCCAAACAAGGTTTGCATGTTAGCTTCAGCTGGATGTCATCAGATGGTCCTCGAGGCTGAGTTGCATGCCATGCACTGTGCTGAATGTTGGGCTGTAGAAACTAGGCAGGCCCAGAGTTGTTGGTTTTCACAAGGTCATGGCTGAGGAACAGCATTGTTACAAACAAAAGCAATAAAGGTTCAGATCTCCTAGAGCCTCCTGCTGGTAGCCTTATTTCCAAGAGTTCCGATTTACCTTGTAAATAAATGGCATCCAGTTCCCTCGTGGCCTGCAAACTCCCCATGCCTTGTTAGCTTCCTGGAATCCACAGAATCCTTTCACGCTTGGGCACTGACCTGTAAAAAGCCGTCTTTTTTTTTTTTTTTCCGAGACAGAGTCTCGCTCTGTCGCCCAGGCTGGAGTGCAGTGGCGCGATCTCGGCTCACTGCGATCTCCACCTCCCAGGTTCACGCCATTCTCCTGCCTCAGCCTCTCCGGGTAGCTGGGACTACAGGCGCCCGCCACCACGCCCAAAAAGCGGTCGTAAGAGGCTTCCAGGTACATTGTCTTGGCTCTCTTGAGTTTTGAACTGGAAGCCTGGAGGCCAGAGAACAGACACTCCCTAGAAATCCCTTCTGTAGTTCTCCCATAATTCATCCCCAAGGCATGGGCTGGAATGGAACATAGTAGAAACATGTTGTCCTCAAGTGTGGACTAGCAGCAGTGACAGACAGCTTGAGGGAGTCTTGTTTTCCTTTTGCTGTATCAACTCTTGCAGTCATTAGCTGTCAAGGGGAAAATCATTGTGTTTCCTCAGAAATGTGGTGCATTTGGCTAGATCCTTTGAGACTGGTTTGTGTCAAGGGCAAGGTGTGTGTTTGAGGGGGCCAATAGCAGTACTGCTGTGGTGATTGCCGAACCATCAGTTGTCACGGGAAAGGCTGTTTGTGTGAACCTGGACTTAGAATCCTGTGGTCACCTAATTTTTATACCATGTCCTTTCTTTGGTTCTGAGATTCCCAGTCCACAGCTGCCTGTGGAATTTGTAGGATTCCCAGAGTTCATATGCAGTAGGGGATCTCAAACTGGAATTCCTACAGGGGCCAGGTAGATAATGGAAGTGAATAAATGAGCCACATGTGAGAGACCAGGGAGTGGGGAGGGATCTTTGGGGGGAACTGGAGGGGTACTTGGCTGGTCTAAAGGGGCATCAAGTCCTTAGTGCCAGCCCTGGTTGCTCTGAGGGTACCCAGGACCCCTGTGGTCGGACACTTGACTTTTTCAAGAGAAACCTAGATCTTTAAGGGAAATGTCCTGATTTTTAATTATTTGCACGGAATTTAAAAACCACCGTCTTTCCCTCCCTCCTCTCTGTCTTCCTCCTGCTCGCCCTGCAAACGTGTGTTTCAGTCAGCCAGGCCAGTGGGGTGTGGTTCTCCTCTTGGGTACGTGGTGATGATCCCCCTCCTTCAATCACCTTTCTCTCTTCCTCTCTCTCTGCTGCATGGCCCCCTTCGTTGTATTTTGTTGTTATCTTTTTATCCTTACTGCATTCGCAGTCCATGTTTCTGCTTGTAGTCTCAAGAGGCCGAGATTTGATGAGACTATTGTGACTTGTGCAAGAGCCAAATTGAGTTTTCAGCTTGGTATTCAGATGCGGGACATCTCACCCTCCAGCCGTTATCAGCAACAACAACTGCGCAGCAGTGGCAATCCCCAGATGCCATGCCTCTGCGTTGTAGGAAAGGGACTCATTTGAGGTCAGATGCAAGTTGCAAGATAATAGCAATTGTACCTCCTTGTTCCCAAATGTCACTCAAAGTGTTTCCTAGGTTTTGTCAGTGCTTCTTCTGGAATTGTCACAGATGAGACAGGTGAACTGCACCCCTCAAAACCCCAGTATTTATTGAAGTAATAATAGTAGGTGGGTCTTGTTATTCCCAGATACTGTTTAATATTTAATATGCTGTATTTATATTGACCAAACAAATTTTCTTGGCTTTAATAGTACCAGTTATGAGCTATTCAGTTAACCCTTTTAACCCTTACTGCATGGGCCAGTATTATAAATCTATCTATCTATCTATCTATCTATCTATCTATCTATCTATTTGTTGTTGGGAGCTTTTCATTTCTAAAGGAATTTCTTTTTTAAAAAAATCTTTATTTTGAAGTAATCTGAGATTTGCTCAAGAATTGCAGGGACAAAAAAGGAACTCCCTGGGGGAGTGGGGAGGGACAGCATTAGGAGATATACCTAATGCTAAATGACGAATTAATGGGTGCAGGAAATCAACATGGCACATGGATACATATGTAACAAACCTGCACATTGTGCATATGTACCCTAAAACCTAAAGTATAATAATAAAAAAAAATAAAAAAGGAACTCCCATGTGCTCTTCCTGCAGAGTGACTAGTTAATATTTGCTCTATTGGAGACAGATTTATCTGTATCTATATCTCTGTGTATCCATACAAACATTTTTCCTGATCTAGTTAAGAATTAGTTGCAAACATCATGACCATTTACCCCTAAATACTCAAGTACACAATTTTCTAAGAAGAAGGATACTTTCTTACATGTCTGCAGTGTGATGATAAAATGCAGGAAATGTAACACTGGTGCAGTATTATGACGTGATATTTAGTCTATTCATATTTCACCATTGGGGCCAATTAAAGCTTTCATGGCTAATCTCTCTGACTGAGTGGGGATCCAGTCCAGGAGCAGGGATTACCCTGAAGGGTCCTATCTCTTTAATCTGGGGAACACCTCCACAGCTTGTCTTTCATGACCTTGACTTTTTTTCTGGGTCCCTCTTCTGGCCAGTTGCTTGGTAGAACATCTGTCAATTTGGTTTTGTCAGCTCTTTCCTCATGATTAGGTTCAGGTTATGTGTTTCTGACAGGAACTCAAGGCTTTTAATCCATCTCCTTTTGGCCTAATAAAGAGACACTATAGCAAGTAGACTTCTGGTCTCACAGATGGCAAAACTCAATGCCAAGAGGTCAAAGTCGAGAGAGACGTAGCACTCAGTGGCTGGGGCCGACTGTAGCTCACAGCTGTGTTTTGTTTGGCACGTGGGATGTTTGAAAAATGAGTCAATCACTGGTTAAAGACCTGATGGGTCCCAGAGGAATCCGGACTTCCAGCTGCTCTTGAAGAGTTAGAAGATCTGGCCACACAGGACCATATTCCTGTCTGCCTGGTTTTGAGTCCTGGACAATGGGTGCACATTCTCTACTTTGCTGTGGCCTCCACCATTCACAAGATGCCCCTGTGCGTGTTGCCCTGGTGTGCTTCATTCTTCTGTTACCTGCCCTGCCCCTCTATGCCTGGGACTCTGAAAGATCTGTTATAGAGCCAGGCGCAGTGGCTCACGCCTGGAATCCCAGCACTTTGGGAGGCCAAAGAGGGTAGATTGCCTGAGGCCAGGAGTTTCAGCCTGGCCAACGTGGCAAAACCCCATCTGTACTAAAACTACCAAATTAGCCGGGTGTGCATGCCTGTAATCTCAGCTACTTGGGAGGCTGAGGCAGGAGAATTGCTTGAACCCAGGAGGCGGAGGTTGCTGTGAGCCGAGATCACGCCACTGCACTCCAGCCTGAGTGACAGAGCGAGACTCTGTTTAAAAAAAAAAAAAAAAAAATCCAGGATAGGCTCCCAGCTGTGTTCTCTCCATCTGCCGCTCCGTATTCTTCTTGGGGCCTGTCGGGATATAATTTTCTATTTCATAGTAGTTTCTCTTGCCTGTTCTCCCCCCCAACCCCCTTTTTTTGAAGGTGTTTATTTGGGTTGCCAGACTTGTGTTTATGTACCTCTTCATGCAGTGGTACTGCTACATTCACTCCTCCAAAAGGTGAGTTGTCACATTGGTACATTAGGGTATTCCACACTGGCTTCCATGAAAGCCCAGTTCAGTCCATGAGAGGCTCCCTCACCTTCCCATTATTTAGGGAAATCCTGCATCCCTCGAGGGACCTGATGCAGCTGAGGGAAATTGGATACTTATTTTCTGAAGTGGTGAGGTTGAATCCACCATGCCCTAGGAGTTAGCCAGGGGATGAGCTGGGGAAGAGGACTCAGTCATTTGATGCCTGACCTTGAAATATGTCCAGGTGATCATTTGAGCATTATTCCAAGTGTTTCCCTAGTGCTCACTCCCTGGGAGAAAATAGTCCTCCTTGATTTGGAATATGATGACACTGGAGCCCTGGTTTGCAATTTATGAATAATGAAGATGATGAAAATGAATTAATAACCGCTAACATTTATTTAATACTTACCATATGCCAGACACTTTATTTATACACACCCATACTTATTTTAATTCTCTCTGTAGTTTCTGAAGGTAGATACTTTCATCATCCCATTTTATAAATGCTAAACTGGGACTCAGGTTAAGCAACTTGCCCAAGGTCACATAGAGGCAGAGCAAGCATTCCCATCAGGATGGTCTGACCTCCAAGCAAACACTTTTTAATGGCACAAAGGGCTGAAGTGAGCTGCCTTCTTGGTGCCAGAGGAGTAAGTTACGTAAGTTTTGAGTGAGGGACTGACAAGTGTGATTCCGGCTATTAAGTTTGGAACCCTGTGATTTTTCCATTGCACCCAGGATATTTTGGGTGTGTGTCATCTGTAATTAATTACCTTCTTGAGTGACGAGTTGTTTGGGCTGTTTCCCTGGCTCTGGATGTGCAATGCAGGGGCCATTGTGACATTCTGAGTGGGATTTACCAGGTGGCTAATGAGATGGGGTTGATAAAATAAATAGTGCAATGACGGTAACGGAGGAGAGAGCACTAAAAATCAAACAAGCTTTTTACAGCTCCGTTCTCCACCCCCTCCAGCTGGCAGAAATGAGATGCCACAAAGCTTAATCCAGAGAACAGCCAAGGAGGAATGCAGACATCCTGGAATTTGAGTCCCCTGGCAGCCCTTGCCCTGTCTTATTAGAGAAAACCAAAAGGAAAGGAAAAGTTACGCAGACTTCTTGTACGTGGGAGGTACCACTGTTTTCTGAACAGGGTTATGAGCAGTAATCATTATGATTGTGATATGGCAGGAGGGCACATGGCAGGGAGTGGCTCTCAGGTGCCAGAGTGGCCCAGAAGTGTCCTGGAGGCTTGCCAAAATACAGATTCCAGGCTTCACCCTAAGAGGGTGATTACAGAGAGGGGCCTGGGAATCTGCTTTTTACTTTTTAATTTTCCACCCCTGAATCTGTTAATGTGTTTCCTACAAGCAAAACATTCTCCTTTGTAATAACAATATAACAATCAGAATTAGAAAATTAACATCGACACATTTTTGCTGTCTAATCACTTTATGCTCAGCTTTAACCCCCCAGCAATGTCTTTTCTTGCAAAATGATTGAGTCCAGAGTGATACATTGCATGTGATTTTCATGCCTCTTCAGGCTAGAACAGTTGTCTCTTTTCTTGACTTTCATGACCTTGACATTTTTGAAGATGATAGGCCAGTTTATTGTGCAGAATGTCCGTGCCTTTGGTTTGCTTGATGTTTCCTTTTGATTAGATTCAGTTTATGTATCTTTGTAAGAATGTTACAGAGGCCATGCATCTTTTTAGTGCATCCTGGTGGGTGGTGCGTGGTTTCAATTTTTTCCATTCCTATGTTAACTTTGATCCTCTGATTAAAATGATGTCTGTTATGCTTCTTCACTGTTGAGTTTCCCCTTTGCAATTAATATATATTTTGTAGGGAGGTTTTTGAGCTCTAAATATCCTGTTATGCATTAAATTTTCCATTAATTAATTTTGGATTCATCAGTTTCTATTTTCTTCAGCTTATAATGCATTACTATCACTGTTTTGATGCCCGGATCGTCTCAGAGCATCCGAGCATCAAAACAGTGATAATAATGGACTATAAGATGAATCCATCCCAACCATCCCATTTATCAGTGGGAACTTTTATGAGCTGGCTTCTGTGTCCTTTTGAAGTGGGCCTGTAAGTTCACACTGATGTCTTCAATCCCAGTCCAACATCACCATTGACTTCTCACTTTCTTACTTGATGTATTTGTTATTCTTTTCTCCAATAACAAGCTACCTGGCTCCAGTTATCTGTAATATATTTAGTTATTGATCCATCCCCTTGTAAGTTAACTAATCTCTAATAGCTTTGGGCTGAATTGCTTGGGAATGGAAAGGCAGGGTTATGGGGAGATTTGCTTTCTGGAGAAGCTCCTCCGCTCTCTTCATTATAGAGATCCTCCATCCTCTGACCACATCTGGAAGGACCCTAGCCTAGTGCTGGAGGGTAGAGGCTTTGGAGTTGCTCCGATGTTAATTCCACTTCCACTCCTGATTGACCTTGGCCGGTCACTAACCACACTGAGCCTCCGTTTCCTTATGGACGAGGGCAATGTTTCATGGTACAGAGAAAAATAAGACACGGCCACTGTCCTCAAGGATCTCATACTCTAGATAGGGGAAGGTGAGCACAGGCCAGGGGTATTAAAGGGTGAGACTTGTTAAGAGAGAAGGTTGTCTGGACTATGCTGGGGGCAGAGGAGGGAGCTGTCACAAGCTCCATGTGGTGGAGGCAGGGTTGGCAGGAAGGACTTCAGAGAGAAGAGGGCCTTTGAGGAGACACTTGCAAAATTTGCAGCTGTTCACCAGGGGCCTGGGGCAGATGGGAGAGTTGCAGACAGAGAATCAGATCAACCTTAGCAAAGACACACATGGCAGAAAGAGCTTGGCTGGTATGGGCAACAGGGAAGAGCTGTGATTGGCCAAATCGCAGAGTGGAGGTCGGGGGCTGTATTAGGTGGATGTCTCAGCTACTCTGGGAGCCCTGACAGCTGCAAGGGGGGGTGGGGAGTCGGGTCTTGCTTAGCATGGTGTATTGGGTAGCGGGGCAGCAGCCTGTGTAGAACCCGGGAGGAGCCTTTCCAAGATGACGCTGGGGGAAAGTGCTCTGGAAGGTATCTTTTGCTTTCCCTCTTGCCCTGATGCCCTCAGTGCCAGAGGCGCTGGCTGGCTGGGTTTATTCCTTCAGCCCTCTTAGGATTGATTGTTTCACAAAGATGGTGTAGAGCAGTGGTCCCCAACCTTTTTGGCACCAGGGACTGGTTTCATGGAAGACAATTTTTCCATGGGGATGGGGTGGTGGAATGGTTTTGGGATAAAACTGTTCCACCTCAGATCATCAGACATTAGATTTTCATAGGGAGTGTGCAACCTAGATCTTGCATGCCCAGTTCACAGTAGGGTTCGTGCTCCTATGAGAATCTAAGGCTGCCGCTGATCTGATAGGAGGGAGAGCTCAGGTGGTAATGCTTGCTCACTGCTTGCTCACCGCTTGGTCACTGCTCGGTCACCTCCTGCTGTGCGGCCTGGTTCCTGACAGCCACATTGATGGACGACCCCTGGTGTAGAGGACTGGTACGGTTTTCACTCTGGAGTTGCACTGTCTGGATGTGAATCCCAGCTCTGCCACTCGTCAGCTTGTCACTTGCCAGGAACATGACTTACCTCCTCTGTAGGTATCTCAGCCTGCAGGCATCTAAAAAGCTTTGCTTACCCCTCTCCCCTTCTCTCCTCCCCCATTCAGTGCTGGACAAGTGGTAGCTACTAGCATCATTGTCATGGTGACAATTACTCGAGGTTGTGAGGGCAAAAGTGTTCTGTAAAGGGCAATGTAAGAATGCGTGTTAGGCTCAGTGCAGCAACAGGCTAAAGGAGTTCTGATGCCTTAGAAAAGATGGCGGAGTTGGAGTTGGGGTCAGAAGAGACTAACAGGAATATGTACAGTTACGGAAAAATGGTTTTTCAACATTGACTGTTTTATTTTGCAGTGAACTTGACCTTTGAAGATTTAGGAGTGGCTGCAAACACCACAAAGCCAAGCGATTTATGCCTCCCTTCCTGCCTTTTATTGGTGCCTATTTTGGGGGAGTCCTCATGGTCTTGGATAGCCTGGCCATTGGGCCACCTTCTTCTTGTAGTTGGGTGTGGTTATGGTTGATGCCTACTCAGTACCTACTAGACAGTAGGCATGAGGTCCCCTCGAGCTGTGCTTTTTTGCATCTAGGGAAAGCATAATTCCCATAGGTATGTCTTAGTGTGGTGTTTTGATGCCTGAGAATTACCAAATGTACTTACCAGGTTCGTTAGTTTTGTTGTGAGTAATTTTCCTTTGAGTAGTGCTGTCTGGATTGCTGGTTGTTTACTCTGACATTGGGGCAGGCATAATTGCTTTGACTTACAAACATTAATTATTGCAGTCGTTGGAAGCTGTTTGAGAGGTACTTGCCACCTACTCAATGATTTGCTTTCGTTCCCATGCTTTTAAAGAAATCCGCAGGGTAGCCAGCAGGCGTGTTTGGGGCTGGGAGTGGGAGGGAGTTGGCAAGGCTTTCTAGAATTGGACAGGCAAATATTTGAATACTTGTCTCCATCTCCACGGCTACCACTTCGGTCCTCTCAGTTCTGGCCACCATCGTTTCTTGCCTGGATGACTGTAATGGCCTCCTATCTTCCGGCTTCTTCTGTTTCCACCCCTGACTCCATTTGTCTTTTCCACATTGCAAGTCTGCATTCTGTTGCTTAACACCTTTTTAATTTATTTTTTTGTTTGTGAATTGCAGTCTTGCTCTGTTGCCCAGGCTGGAGTGCAATGGTGCGATCACAGCTCACTGCATCCTGCAACTCCTGTGCTCAAGTGATCCTCCTGCCTCAGCCTCTGGAGAAGCTGGGACTACAGGCACATGTCACCATGTCCAGCTAATTTTTAAATTAATTTTATTTCATTTATTTATTTATTGAGATAAGGTCTCACTTTCACCCAGGCTGGAGTGCAATGGTGCGATCTCGGCTCACTGCAACCTCTGCCTCCCGGGTTCAAGCAGTTTTCCTGCCTCAGCTCCCAAGTAGCTGGGATTACAGGCACCTGCCACCATGCCTGGATAATTTTTGTATTTTTAGTAGAGGCGTGGTTTCACCATGTTGGCCAGGCTGGTCTCGAACTCCTGACCTCAGGTGATCCACCTGCCTCGGCCTCCCAAAGTGCTGGGATTACAGGCGTAAGCCACTGTGCCCGGCCTAAAAACATTTTTTTTATAGAGATATGGTCTTGCTATATTGCCCAGGCTAGTCTCAAACTTCTAGGCTCAGGTGATCCTCCTGCCTCAGCCTCCCTAAGTGCTGCAATTACAGGCATGTGCCACTGCACCCAAAACATTTAGCATAATGTTTTTGGGTTTCATCTAAGTTGTTGCATGTATCAATAGTGCATTCCTTTTTATTGATGAGTAAGCATTCCATTACTTACATTCCAGGACAGGAGTTGTAATTCCATTACAAGAGTTTGAGACCAGCCTGACCAACATGGCAAAACCCCGTCTCTACTGAAAATAAAAAAATTAGCCAGGCGTGGTGGTGCGTGCTGGTAATCCCACCTACTTGGGATCTGAGGCAGGAGAATCACTTGAACCCAGAAGGTGAAGGTTGCAGTGAGCTGAGATCGCACCACTGCACTCCAGCCTGGGCAACAAGAGTGAAACTCCGTCTTCCAAAAAAAAAAAAAAGTCTTTCACAGAGCAAATCCAGTTAAACTCTTTTTTCTACTCTGGATGTTGCTCTTAGTGTTATATCTAAGAACTCTTCTTTGTCTAACTCAGGTTAGGCATGATTTTCTCTGACATTTTCTTCTAAACCTTTTGTAGTTTTAAATTACATTTCTTTGTGGTCCAATTGTAATTAATATTTGTATAAGGTGTGAGTATTGGTTGAAGTTTATTTTTTTTTGCTTATGAATGTCTTCTTGTTCCAAAATTATGTGTGGAAAAGACTGTCCTTTCTCCAGAAGTGCCTTCCTACCTTCATCACATTGCTTGACTGTGTGTATGGGTTTATTCCCTGATTCTTTGTCTGTCTTGTTCATGTGTGTCTGTCATTTTGCCTATATGACATTGGCTTGAGGGCTGTAGCTTTACTGGAAGTTCTAAAATTGGGCAGTGTGAGTCCTCCTGCTTTGTGCTGCTTTTTCAAAAATGATTTCAGCTATTTTGGTTTCTTTGTTTTTCCATATGAATGTTATAATCTGCTAGTCTATATAAAAAATCCTGCTAGGATTTTGATTGGGCTTTCATTAAATTTATAGATCAATGTGGGGATAATTGACATCTTAATTCTTTTGAGTCTTCTGAACCATGAACCTGGTATCTCCAGGTATTTAGCTCTTCTTTGATTTGTTTTGTTAGTATTTTGTAGTTTTCAGCATGCAGATCCTGGACACATTTTGTTACATTTATATGAATGTATTTCATGTTTTGGAGCTGTTTTTTTTTTTTTTTTTTTAATGAAAGAATGCCAGTTTGTAACATAAAAACATAAAAATATAAAATTTACTTATAAGGTAAACGTATAGTCAAATTCAGAATTCTTTTTTTTTTTTTTTTTTGTTCCAGAATTTTGATTTTTTTTATTACCTGGGAGAGAATGTAATTTTATTTTCATCAAATCTTGTTCTTTTTTTTTTTTTTTTTTTTTATACTTTAGGGTTTTAGGGTACATGTGCACAATGTGCAGGTTTGTTACATATGTATCCATGTGCCATGTTGATTTCCTGCACCCATTAACTCGTCATTTAGCATTAGGTGTATCTCCTAATGCTGTCCCTCCCCCCTCCGCCCACCCCACAACAGTCCCCGGAGCGTGATGTTCCCCTTCCTGTGTCCATGAGTTCTCATTGTTCAATTCCCACCTATGAGTGAGAACATGCGGTGTTTGGTTTTTTGTCCTTGCGATAGTTTACTGAGAATGATGTTTTCCAGTTTCATCCATGTCCCTACAAAGGACACGAACTCATCATTTTTTATGGCTGCATAGTATTCCATGGTGTATATGTGCCACATTTTCTTAATCCAGTCTATCGTTGTTGGACATTTGGGTTGGTTCCAACTCTTTGCTATTGTGAATAGTGCCGCGATAAACATACGTGTGCATGTGTCTTTATAGCAGCATGATTTATAGTCCTTTGGGTATATACCCAGTAATGGGATGGCTGGGTCAAATGGTATTTCTAGTTCTAGATCCCTGAGGAATCGCCACACTGACTTCCACAATGGTTGAACTAGTTTACAGTCCCACCAACAGTGTAAAAGTGTTCCTATTTCTCCACATCCTCTCCAGCACCTGTTGTTTCCTGATTTTTTAATGATGGCCATTCTAACTGGTGTGAGATGGTATCTCACTGTGGTTTTGATTTGCATTTCTCTGATGGCCAGTGATGAGGAGCATTTCTTCATGTGTTTTTTGGCTGCATAAATGTCTTCTTTTGAGAAGTGTCTGTTCATGTCCTCTGCCCACTTTTTGATGGGGTTGTTTGTTTTTTTCTTGTCAATTTGTTTGAGTTCATTGTAGATTCTGGATATTAGCCCTTTGTCAGATGAGTAGGTTGCAAAAATTTTCTCCCATTGTGTAGGTTGCCTGTTCACTCTCATGATAGTTTCTTTTGCTGTGCAGAAGCTCTTTAGTTTAATGTGATCCCATTTGTCGATTTTGGCTTTTGTTGCCATTGCTTTTGGTGTTTTAGACATGAAGTCCTTGCCCACGCCTATGTCCTGAATGGTATTGCCTAGGTTTTCTTGTAGGATTTTAATGGTTTTAGGTCTAACATATAAGTCTTTAATCCATCTTGAATTAATTTTTGTATAAGGTGTAAGGAAGGGATCCAGTTGCAGCTTTCTACATATGGCTAGCCAGATTTCCCAGCACCATTTATTAAATAGGGAATCCTTTCCCCATTTCTTGTGTTTGTCAGGTTTGTCAAAGATCAGATAGTTGTAGCTATGCAGCATCATTTCTGAGGGCTCTGTTCTGTTCCATTGATCTATGTCTCTGTTGTGGTACCAGTACCATGCTGTTTTGGTTACTGTAGCCTTGTAGTATAGTTTAAAGTCAGGTAGCATGATGCCTCCAGCTTTGTTCTTTTGGCTTAGGATTGACTTGGCGATGCGGGCTCTTTTTTGCTTCCATATGAACTTTAAAGTAGTTTTTTCCAATTCTGTGAAGAAAGTCATTGGTAGCTTGATGGGGATGGCATTGAATCTATAAATTACCTTGGGCAGTATGGCCATTTTCACGATATTGATTCTTCCAACCCATGAGCATGGAATGTTCTTCCATTTGTTTGTATCCTCTTTTATTTCATTGAGCAGTGGTTTGTAGTTCTCCTTGAAGAGGTCCTTCACATCCCTTGTAAGTTGGATTCCTAGGTATTTTATTCTCTTTGAAGCAATTGTGAATGGGAGTTCACTCATGATTTGGCTCTCTGTTTGTCTGTGATTGGTGTACAAGAATGCTTGTGATTTTTGTACATTAATTTTGTATCCTGAGACTTTGCTGAAGTTGCTAATCAGCTTAAGGAGATTTTGGGCTGAGACAGTGGGGTTTTCTAGATATACAATCATGTCATCTGCAAACAGGGACAATTTGACTTCCTCTTTTCCTAATTGAATACCCTTTATTTCCTTCTCCTGCCTGATTGCTCTGGCCAGAACTTCCAGCACTATGTTGAATAGGAGCGGTGAGAGAGGGCATCCCTGTCTTGTGCCAGTTTTCAGAGGGAATGCTTCCAGTTTTTGCCCATTCAGTATGATATTGGCTGTGGGTTTGTTGTAGATAGCTCTTATTATTTTGAGATACGTCCCATCAATACCTAATTTATTGAGAGTTTTTAGCATGAAGGGTTGTTGAATTTTGTCAAAGGCCTTTTCTGCATCTATTGAGATAATCATGTGGTTTTTGTCTTTGGTTCTGTTTATATGCTGGATTACATTTATTGATTTGCATATGTTGAACCAGCCTTGCATCCCAGGGATGAAGCCCACTTGATCATGGTGGATAAGCTTTTTGATGTGCTGCTGGATTCGGTTTGCCAGTATTTTATTGAGGATTTTTGCATCAATGTTCATCAAGGATATTGGTCTGAAATTCTCTTTTTTGGTTATGTCTCTGCCAGGTTTTGGTATCAGGACGATGCTGGCTTCATAAAATGTGTTAGGGAGGATTCCCTCTTTTTCTATCGATTGGAATAGTTTCAGAAGGAATGGTACCAGTTCCTCCTTGTACCTCTGGTAGAATTCAGCTGTGAATCCATCAGGTCCTGGACTCTTTTTGGTTGGTAAGCTATTGATTATTGCCACAATTTCAGAACCTGTTATTGGTCTATTCAGAGATTCAACTTCTTCCTGGTTTAGTCTTGGGAGGGTGTATTTGTCGAGGAATTTATCCATTTCTTCTAGATTTTCTAGTTTATTTGCATAGAGGTGTTTGTAGTATTCTCTGATGGTAGATTGTATTTCTGTGGGATTGGTGGTGATATCCCCTTTTTCGTTTTTTATTGCATCTATTTGATTCTTCTCTCTTTTCTTCTTTATTAGTCTTGCTAGCGGTCCATCAATTTTGTTGATCTTTTCAAAAAACCAGCTCCTGGATTCACTGATTTTTTGAAGGGTTTTTTGTGTCTCTATTTCCTTCAGTTCTGCTCTGATTTTAGTTATTTCTAGCCTTCTGCTAGCTTTTGAATGTGTTTGCTCTTGCTTTTCTAGTTCTTTTAATTGTGATGTTAGGGTGTCAATTTTGGATCTTTCCTGCTTTCTCTTGTGGGCATTTAGTGCTATAAATTTCCCTCTACACACTGCTTTGAACGTGTCCCAGAGATTCTGGTATGTTGTGTCTTTGTTCTCGTTGGTTTCAAAGAACATCTTTATTTCTGCCTTCATTTCATTATGTACCCAATAGTCATTCAGGAGCAGGTTGTTCAGTTTCCATGTAGTTGAGCGGTTTTGACTGAGTTTCTTAATCCTGAGTTCTAGTTTGATTGCACTGTGGTCTGAGAGACAGTTTGTTATAATCTCTGTTCTTTTACATTTGTTGAGAAGAGCTTTACTTCCAACTATGTGGTCAATTTTGGAATAGGTGTGGTGTGGTGCTGAAAAAAATGTATATTCTGTTGATTTGGGGTGGAGAGTTCTGTAGATGTCTATTAGGTCCACTTTATGTAGAGCTGAGTTCAATTCCTGGACATCCTTGTTAACTTTCTGTCTCGTTGATCTGTCTAATGCTGACAGTGGGGTGTTAAAATCTCCCATTATTATTGTGTGGGAGTTTAAGTCCCTTTGTAGGTCACTGAGGACTTGCTTTATGAATCTGGGTGCTCCTGTGTTGGGTGCATATATATTTAGGATAGTTAGCTCTTCTTGTTGAATTGATCCCTTTACCATTATGTAATGGCCTTCTTTGTCTCTTTTGATCTTTGTTGGTTTAAAGTCTATTTTATCAGAGACTAGGATTGCAACCCCTGCCTTTTTTTGTTTTCCAGTTGCTTGATAGATCTTCCTCCATCCCTTTATTTTGAGTCTATGTGTGTCTCTGCACGTGAGATGGGTTTCCTGAATACAGCACACTGATGGGTCCTGACTCCTTATCCAGTTTGCCAGTCTGTGTCTTTTGATTGGAGCATTTAGCCCATTTACATTTAACGTGAATATTGTTATGTGTGAATCTGATCCTGTCATTATGATGTTAGTTGGTTATTTTGCTCGTTAGTTGCTATAGTTTCTTCCTAGCCTCGATGGTCTTTACAATTTGGCATGTTTTTGCAGGGGCTGGTACCGGTTGTTCCTTTCCATGTTTAGTGCTTCCTTCAGGAGCTCTTTTAGGGCAGGCCTGGTGGTGACAAAATCACTCAGCGTTTGCTTGTCTGTAAAGTATTTTATTTCTCCTTCACTTATGAAGCTTAGTTTGGCGGGATAGGAAATTCTGGGTTGAAAATTCTTTTAAGAATGTTGAATATCAGCCCCCACTCTCTTCTGGCTTGTAGAGTTTCTGCTGAGAGATCAGCTGTTAGTCTGATGGGCTTCCCTTTGTGGGTAACCCGACCTTTCTCTCTGGCTGCCCTTAACATTTTTTCCTTCATTTCAACTTTGGTGAATCTGACAATTATGTGTCTTGGAGTTGCCCTTCTCGAGGAGTATCTTTGTGGCGTTCTCTGTATTTCCTGAATCTGAATGCTGGCCTGCCTTGCTAGATTGGGGAAGTTCTCCTGGATAATATCTTGCAGAGTGTTTTCCAACTTGGTTCCATTCTCCCCATCATTTTCAGGTACACCAATCAGACGTAGGTTTGGTCTTTTCACATAGTCCCAAATTTCTTGGAGGCTTTGTTCATTTCTTTTTATTCTTTTTTCTCTAAACTTCCCTTCTCTCTTCATTTCATTCATTTCATCTTCTATCAGCGATACCCTTTCTTCCAGTTGATCGCATCTGCTACTGAGGCTTCTGCATTCTTCGCATAGTTCTCGCAACTTGGCTTTCAGCTCCATCAGCTCCTTGAAGCCCTTCTCTCCATTGGTTATTCTAGTTATCCATTCTTCTAATTTTTTTTCAAAGTTTTTAACTTCTTTGCTATTGTTTTGAATTTCCTCTCGTAGCTCAGAGTAGTTTGATCGTCTGAAGCCTTCTTCTCTCAACTCATCAAAGTCATCCTCCATCCAGCTTTGTTCCGTTGCTGGTGAGGAACTGCGTTCCTTTGGAGGAGGAGAGGTGCTCTGTTTTTTAGAGTTTCCAGTTTTTTTGGTCTGTTTTTTCCCCATCTTTGTGGTTTTGTCTACTTTTTGTCTTCGATGATGGTGATGTACAGATGGGTTTTTGGTGTGGATGTCCTTTCCGTTTGTTAATTTTCCTTCTACCAGACAAGACCCTCAGCTGCAGGTCTGTTGGAGTTTACTAGAGGTCCACTCCAGACCCTGTTTGGCTGGGTGTCAGCACCGGTGGCTGCAGAACAGTGGATTTTCGTGAGACCACAAATTCAGCTGTCTGATAGTTCCTCTGAAAGTTTTGTCTCAGAGGAGTACCCGGTTGAATGAGGTGTCAGTCTGTCCCTACTTGGGGGGTGCCTCCCAGTTAGGCTGCTCAGGGGTGAGGGACCCACTTTAGGAGGCAGTCTGTCCGTTCTCAGATGTCCAGCTGCGTGCTGGGAGAACCACTACTCTCTTCAAAGCTGTCAGTCAGACAGGGACATTTAAGGCTGTGGAGGTTCTCGCTGAGTTTTTGGTTGTCTGTGCCCTGCCCCCAGAGGTGGAGCCTACAGAGGCAGGCAGGCCTCCTTGAGCTGTGGTGGGCTCCACCCAGTTCGAGCTTCCTGGCTGCTTTGTTTACCTAAGCAAGCCTGGGCAATGGCGGGCGCCCCTCCCCCAGCCTCGTTGCCGCCTTGCAGCGTGATCTCAGACTGCTGTGCTAGCAATCAGCAAGACTCTGTGGGCATAGGACCCTCCGAGCCAGGTGCGGGACACAATCTCCTAGTGTGCCGTTTTCCAGGCCCGTTGGAAAAGCGCAGTATTAGGACGGGACTGACCTGATATTCCAGGTGCCGTCTGTTTCCCCTTTCTTTGACTAGGAAAGGGAACTCCCTGACCCCTTGCGCTTCCCGAGTGAGGCAATGCCTCGCCCTGCTTCGGCTCGCGCACAGTGCGCTTCACCGACTGTCCTGAACCCACTGTTAGGCACTCCCTAGTGAGATGAAACCGGTACCTCAAGCAGAAATGCAGAAATCACCCGTCTTGTGTGTCGCTGGGGCTGGGAGCTGGAGACGGGAGCTGTTCCTATTCGGCCATCTTGGCTCCACCCTCCTGGAGCTGTTTTAAATGATCCTTTTTAAAAGTAATTTACCTTCTGATTGTTCATTGGTAGTGTATAGAAATACAGTTAACGTTTACATTTGACCCTGTGTTCTGTGACCTTGAAAAACTCGGTTATTCTGTGACCATTTTCATCAGTTCTTGGGATTACCTTTGCAGATGGTCATGTCACTTTTGAAGAGGGAAAGTTTTAGTCCTTCCTTCCTAACCTGTATGTGTTTTTTTGGGTGGGGAGGGCCTTATTTCACCAGCTAGAATCTACTGTGCTGATAGGAGTGGTGAGGGAAGAATTGCTTGCCTCATTCTCAGTCTTTGGGGGAAAATATTCAGCCTTTCATCTTTAGGTGTGATGTTACTATAGGATTTGGGGGTGGGTAGCTTTTTTTTTTTTTTTCTTTTCAAGAAGGCATCTCAGTCTGTCACCTAGGCTGGAGTGCAGTGGTGTGATCTTGGTTCAGTGCAAGCTCCGCCTCCCAGGTTCAAGCGATTCTTCTGTTTCAGCCTCCTGAGCAGCTGGGATTACAGGCGTGCACCACCAGGCCTAGCTCATTTTTCTATTTTTAGTAGAGACAGGGTTTCACCATGTTGGCCAGGCTGGTCTCAAACTCCCGACCTCAGGTGATCCACTCACCTCGGTCTCCCAAAGTGCTGGGATTGCAGGCGTGAGCCACTGCATCTGGCCTGGGAGTGAGTATTTCTAACCTCTTAATACATTTTAAAAAGTGCTCTAGTAAAGTGCATTGTTGAAAAATTAAAGAAAAATTTCCAATTAATTTTATCACATAGAACTGAGCACTGTTAACATTGTGGTCCATACATTTCCAGTGCAAATATATCCATCTGAATAGATATAAAGGGTTAGAGTAAATATACTCTGTACTCTGCTGCATTCAGTTAATGGTATATCAGTGTGAGTATGTGTATGTATGTATGTATATATATATATATTCATTCCTGGGGATAAGCATTCATATTTATCGTAGCTTTGACAGTCCTATAGCACCCTATTATAGGAGGAGGCACCATAACTTTTCCATCCACTGCTACATTATCAGACAATTAACTTGCAACCAGTTTCTTTCTTTTATATTCAAAGCATCCTCTTGCATGTGGTTTTGAGACTTCTCTTTCTTTTCTGAATACAGTTTCTTAGAAGTGGAGTTGCTGGGTCAGAAGGTTACAGTTCTTGAGGCTGTCAATTCATATTTCCTAAAGCTCACCTGTGACCAACTGCTTACATTTATGAGATGCCTAAGGGGGTTGGCAGCAGAAGCTTGAGCTCCATAACTCAAGGAAAGTTCCTTAGCCTCTCTTAGCAAAGCTAGCTGGTCAGGAGGATGCTGTTCACATCTGCACAGGAGTCTTAACCACCCAAGAGATTCTGCAGACCTGCGCTGATGAGCACACGTTTTCTCATGGAATTTTTCAAGGCCTTACGTTTTCAATGTTGTCCTGTTCACTTAATTCTCTAAACTTATATAATGTAATAGGAGACTTTGAAGTTAAAGGATAATGGGTTTAAATCCCAGGTTGGAGTGTGTGTTAGGCTCTCTGGGCCTCAAATTTCCCATCTGCAAAACGGGCACAGTAAAACCAACCTCATGATGTGTTGCTGGGGATCTAATGAGACACCAAGTGTGTGGCAGAGAGGAGAGGGACATAGACATGGAGAGGCTGAAGTGAACTGTGGCTCTGCCTTTGCTGGTTGTGAGTTTTTGGATAGTTCATTTAGCCTCGTTGAACCTCAGTTTCTTTTCTTTTCTTTTTTTTTTTTTTTTTTTTTGAGACAAGGTCTTACTCTGTCACCCAGGCTGGATCTTTGTTCACTGCAACATCCACCTTCCAGGCTCAAATGATCCTCCCACCTCAGCCTCCCAAGTAGCTGGGACTACAGATGCATGCCACCACACCCAGCTAATCTTTGTATTTTTTTGTAGAGATGGGGTTTCACCATGTTGCCCAGGCTGTTGTCCTGGGCTCAAGTGATCGGCCTACCTTGGCCTCCCCGGTGGGTGGCATGAGCCACCACGCCTGGTCTTCAGTTTTTTCATGTGTAAAATGAAGGTAGTAAGAAAAATGTCAGCAATAATAACCTGTTTTGTAGGGTCACTGTGTAGATAAAATGTGAACATGTCTGCCACACCTCGAATATTAAGTGCCCTACTCAGAGGCCAGGTGCTCATGTGTTGCAGATTGAAAAGCGTGTTTCCCACTACATACGTATGGATCTCTGGGAATGAGGCACAGCTTTTACCTCTAACGGGGTCTTGGTGCTGTGCTGCTTCCCACTTCATAGGAGAGATTTCAAGGAAGGTGTAAACATCTCAAATGTCCAACTCTGCCACAGTTCACATTGGCAACACCTTTTCTTTTTTCTTTTTTTTGAGATGGGGTTCTCACCCTGTCGCAAGGCTGGAGTGCGGTGGCGTGATCTTGGCTCACTGCAACCTCTGCCTCCTGGGTTCAAGCGATTGTTCTGCCTCAGCCTCCTTAGTAGCTGGGACTACAGGCACATGCCACCATGCCCAGCTAATTTTTGTATTTTCAGTAGAGATGGGGTTTCACCATGTTGGCCAGGCTGCTCTTGAGCTCTTGGCCTCAGGTGATCCACCCGCCTCGGCCTCCCAGAGTGCTGGGATTATGGGTGGGAGCCACCGCACCCAGCCAGGTGTGATTTTTAGATGGGATCTTAACACGGTATTAGAAGACTTCTTCAAATCAGAAGAAAAGCAGCCACCTGAAACATTTCAGTGCTGGCCACAGAGTTGAAGATGAACAGGGAAGCTGAGGATCGCCTCAACGGCTGGCAGCAAATGAGAGGAGACCTGACTGCCAAACACTGACATGACTTCTGTTGGTCATGCGGCCTCTTGGAAAATGTTCTTCCATGAACTGTTGTTTAGAAATGTGTATAAATGCCTTTCTTTCCCTGGTTTTATGATATGTGACTTGAATTCACATGTGGAGATTGGGAGTAGGCTGGGCTGGGTGATGAAGCTCTGGCTAAAGGAATCCTAGAAAACATGCTCTACAGGCTGGGCGTGGTGGCTCACACCTGTAATCCCAGCACTTGGGAAGGCTGAGGCAGGTGGATCACTTAAGGTCAGGAGTTCAAGACCAGCCTGGCCAACATGGTGAAACCCCATCTCTACTAAAAATACAAAAATTAGCTGGTCATGGGGGTGTGCGCCTGTAATCCCAGCTACTTGGGAAGCTGAGGCAGGAGAATTGCTTGAACCTAGGAGGCAGAGGTTGCAGTGAGCCGAGATCATGCCGCTGCACTCCAGCCTGGGCGACAGAGTGAGACTGCATTTCAAAAACAAAACCAACAAAAACAAACGTGCTGTACAGTCCCCATAGGGGAGATTTTGTCTCCCACAGACATTTTAAGGACTTGTTATTTTGTTTCAAACATTTGTGATTCATGTCACAGATGGGAAAAGTGCAGACACCTGTGGAGGCATCCATGACAGGCTTTGTCTAGGACGAGGGGATAATGAAGGGACTCCCTTGTGGTTTACTTTCTCCAGAGCTTCAGAGACAAATGTCGAGTTCTCAGGTGATACTTAAGTCTACGGTAGTGTCTAAGTTTGATCCTGATTTTTTTTTTTTCTGCCACAATACAGCACAGAGAAGCAAAATACAAAGAAAGTGCTGTTGTCGTGGGCTGAGATGTAGTCAGATGCATTGAAAACAGACACTCGGCACCAGGGATGAGCAGTCTCAAGTTTTTCAACTAAGTCAGTGTTTGGCGTATCTATTGCAGCGGGTGGTATTTCCATCCATAAATAGACTGAGTGAGAGGCTTACTGTGGTGCATTATTAAGTGAGACGACCAGTCTCAGAAACATTTATACTATCCTGTCATAGAGACTCTGAGTGTATTCGGTTGGTAGTGATTGTCAGAGCATGGAGGAAGGCCTGAAAGATATATACTAGGTTTTTGCCATTGGTTACCGTGGAAAAGTGTTGAGTGGAACAGTAAATAAGGGAAAAAAGCCTTCAAACATTCACACAAAAATTAAAGCATTGTGAAGGGTGTTTCATCCCCCTAAAGTTATTTAGAATGTGTGTGTGCACCTAGAGAAATAATGGGATGGATATAAAAATGTTAATGGGGTTTATTTCAAGGTGTTGGGGTCTTAGCATGTTTTTGCATTTCTTCGTAAATGTGTTCTGATTGAGTATTTTGCAATGAGCATTTTTTATTTTTATAATCACAGAAAGAACCCAGTCTTCAGCTCTTCTCATTGCAAGGAAAGAAAAAATATTCTAGCACATTTAAAGGCACTTAGACTCAAGACCTGAGGTGTAGGGGGTGGGGGCAGAAATAGAGAATGTGTAAGAGGCACCTCCCTCTGGGAGAGCTGGTCAGAAACCAAGTCTGAATCTCAAAGGAGATGGCCAAGAGTCCTTGTGGGTCTCGGGGGCAGGGAAACCTGGGTTCAGATCTTACCAGTGAGTTTTAGTGGCAACCTTGGTCAGAAACCTTATTTGTCCAACTCTTCTCCTGTAAAATGTGGAGAATACTGCAGGCCACTCTGCATTTTTCTACTGAATGAAGCATCTTTCCGCTGAATGACGGATGGATGAATGAATGAGTGGATGCATGCTTGGTTCAAAGAGACATATGTAAAGTCTAAATACTCAACAAATGGCAGTTTTTCCCCCTTGGTCCTCACGTTCCTTTGTCAGCCAGCGTACCTGGGGAGTGAGTTCAGCAGGTGGGGTCCTGTCATACCCTGGGTTCTGTGTTCCTTAGTCTAATGTTCCATAGTGTAATCTTACATAGGGCTGGATGTGGACTTGGTCCAACTGCTTCTCTTTATGCCTCAATCTCCTTATCTGTAAAATGAGGGTTGTGTTAGTGCCTTGGAATGATTCAAGGAGATTCTATACAAACACTTGACATGATGCCTGGCAAATAATAAGTGTTTAATACAAGTCAGAGTTGATAAAGATATCAAGAGCATTCCCCAGGGTGAATGCACAGTAATCAGTACATGCTTCTGTAAATGGAGAGAAGACTAGAGTTCCTGACACTGAATAGGCACCTGATAGATGGGTAGCTTCAAACAGCGTAAGCACAGCCTATGTCTGCATTCTGAATTTGTGGACACTGGAACCAATGGTGCTTATCTGTCTCATGAAAGAACAGTTCTTAAAGGTACTCTGCAGACATGCGCAAGGTAACACAGCCTTCTCCCGTGATGATCTCTAAACCATGAGAATATATTAACATTTATAAGATGCAAATTGTGCTTTTCTTTACACAGATTCACCACCCACCCCTGCCCCCTCCTGTGGGTCCACACTGTCACTTTTTAAGTGTATATTTTTTAACATTCTTGTACCTGCAGAGAGAACGAGGTGCTCAAAGTCCAGCTGAAGAAATATGTAGGAGCTGTCCAGATGCTGAAAAGAGAAGGTCAAACAGCTGAAGGTGAGGGGGTGCCTGAGCCTGGGTTGGGAGGGGCCGGGCTTTTCATTAACACCTGTACATGGCACGTGATAGACACTCAACATGTGACGAGTGCGTATGTGGATGCGTTAGAATAATGGTGCTGCTCAGGGTTCCAGAAAATCAGATGGAAAACCTGATGCCTATTCCTGCAACATGCATAACTAATATTGTAAGACTCACTTGCTAGACTATTAGCAACAGTTTTATTGATTTGTGTACTTAGAGAATTTTATGTCCAGAGTATTGAGACAGTTCCATGGTGGTGAACCTTGTATGATGAAGTCACAGCAGGCCACGGGCGCAAGCAACAGGAAGCCAAGATGGCAGAGAATCAGAGTGGTGGACTTAGGCTGATCAGGTTCCAATTCCAGCTCTGGTTGAGTTTTCTAATCTCTCTACACCTCAGTTTTTTCATCTTTACAATGAGGTTGGTTGATAGCACCTACCTCATGAGGCAATCCATGTAGACATCTTAGCATAATGCCTACCACAGAATAAATGCTGGATAAATTTTAGCTATTATTATTGTTATTATTAATCAGAAATTCCAGTAGACAGAAGAACAATCATGAAAATCTTGCCAAATGAGGTGGGGCCATGTGCTGCTTCTAAAATCTCCTAAAATATTTCTCAGGGCAGCCCGAAGAAAGGATCTTTAACTCTGGCTGATGTGTCTTGCAGCCCTCAGCCAAAAGACCGTAACAAAATTTCCTTAAAGACAAGCTCATAGAGTGTGGACATTTTAACAAATGGTGGGTATTCGCCACATCCACATGTCTTTTTTTTTTTTGGAGACAGAGTCTCACTCTGCCGCCCAGGATGGAGTGCAGTGGCGCAATCTCAGCTCACTGCAACTTCCGCCTCCTGGGTTCAAGCGATTCTCCTGCCTCAGCCTCCTGAGTAGCTGGGATTACAGGCACCTGCCACCATGCCCAGCTAATTTTTGTATTTTTAGTAGAGATGGGGTTTCACCATGTTGGCCAGGTTTGTCTTGAACTCCTGACCTCAGGTGATCCGCCTGCCTCGGCCTCCTAAAGTGCTGGGATTACAGGTGTGAGCCACCACTCCCAGCCCACATGTCTTCAGAGTTAACCAAACCTGCACTGAATTCATGCTCACCCATGACCACCTGACTCCTTGGAATTATTTTCCCACACATACCAGGACATCACACCAGTATCATGAGAGCATCGTGAGGATTTTCCAAAACAATGAATGCAGAGTTTCTAGTATGGTACCTGGCGTATAATAAATGGTTGTTGTTGTTTTGTGTGATGGAGACAGGAATGGAATCTGGCTATGGCTTATTTAGTAATAGCATAAAGATGTGAATGTTTTTGAAGCATGTATATTTCTTTTGGTTCCCATTTGATCAGAATCAGCTTATTGGTGATACTATTTGATAACATGCCTTGCTTCATTCATATTTGGGTCAGTAACTGTGGTCATTCTGTAGTTATCAGTGCAGAATTATCATCTTTCTGTGTGGGCTCATGCCCTTTTCATACAGATATGGCTATTATGGCCCTGAATTCATTTCATTATACAGAATTATTCATATGTTGGTCTCCCAAGTTTTTACATCTCATCTCTGTTTCCCCAGCAACTGGCTTTTTAGTCATTCACTACATTCATTACATGCTTGGAATGAATAGTATTTGTCTAGCCCTTTACAACCTTTCCAAGCAAGTTCAAATGTACTCTGATTTGACTCAGTAACCTTGTGATGAGTAGGTATTTTTCCATTATTTTAAAGTTTGTCATTAGAGGCTTAGGAGAGCTTAAGGAGCTGGTACATGTGTCTGTGGTGGAAATGAACTCAGGCATTTTTCTCCAAACCTCTGGTTCTTTGCATTATAAAATTCTTTTAACTTTACTGTGCAGAGGAATTGCCTGGGGAGCCCATTAAATATGCCTCTTTCCAGGACACTGCCTCTGGGAGTTACTCCAGTGGACTTAGGATGAGGCTGTAGATTTGCACGTCTAGATATGTGACTCTAATGCAGGTGACCTGTGGACAGCACCACCACCTTTTGTGAAATCTACAAGTTACTTACACAGAACTTGGATTCAATACAAAAAGACCATTAAAGTTGGGTTAAAAAGAAGCACCACTGGGCTTGCTTTTGATTTGAAAACCTCAGCGCTACACAATGCATTTCTAAGTAGGAAAATTTTGAACCTAATTTGTAGGTTCCATATGCCCATTCTCCCCAAATGGGTATATGGAACCTACAATGTACAGAATGGTTTTTCATAGCAGCTGAAGGTCCCTTTCCCCAGACCGATCCTGAGTGTCCTGAGCCACAGCTGGATATGAGCCATTTCAGGATGTAGTTGTGACAACTCTTACATGAATTAGAGCAGAGATGGTTACGTACGTATGGCGACTCCACCTAGCAGCAGTCTCTTACTCCTGCATTATTATATTCTTATGGAAAAAGCCTCCAGGATTTAAACAAAACAACTTAAAAAATGAACTTTTAGAATAGACATTGACAACCTTTAATTTTACAGATATCAAATTTCAGATTCCCACCCTTGTTTTTTTTTTTTTTTTTCTTTTTAGAAGAGTGATCTAGTCCCTCCAAGAAAATCATTATTTAAGCAGCAAAATAAGGACTGGAATTTGGGTGGCTTCATTATCTAATGGAAAGTTTTTTTTTTGTTTTCTTTTTCTTCCCCAATGTGGTCCAGAAGTGAGGTTGGGTTATTTGCCTCTCAAGTGCTGTTTTTCCTTGGTGATGTCAGATTTGCCAGAAGCTTACACTTTTATTTGCGCTTTTGAATCTCTCATCTTAGGGCACATTCTTTGTGCTCTTCCTCCAGCGTTAGAACCCTGGTGCAAGGGCTGCCATATCTACCAGGAACTTGCCTGGCAATTCCACTTCATTGTAATTCTTACTGGTCATTTGATTAATTGTGTTGTTAATGGCGTTGGACACCCTTTCTCCTCTCCACGGAGCCAGTGTAGGGAAGTTTCACTTATGAAAGCGGGAGATCACTTATAAGACGAGGAGATCCTCCTCCTCCCCTTTCACTTATGAGAGCAGGAGATCCCTCTGAAAACTCATGGTTTCATTTTGGGCTTATTGCTGAAATTTGAAACAAGATGTTTGCAAGTTGACTTCCTGCCTGCAGAAAGGCCCCTTGGCAGCTCACTGAGGGGTCTGGGGAGAGCAGGTGCATCACTTCAACCTTAGGGTTATGTGGACAAGACTGGCTCATTAGGAGCGGGCTCACATTAGCCACTGTCAGGTGGACTGGTGGTGTTGGAGGTGACATCTCTGAAGTTGTGTAGTGTGGCCTCACTGTCAGGTGGACTGGTGGTATTGGAGGTGACATCTCTGAAGTTGTGTAGTGTGGCTCTGATGTCAGATGGACTGGTGGCATTGGAGGTGACGTCTCTGAAGTTGTGCAGTGTGGCCTCACTGTCAGGTGGACTGGTGGTATTGGAGGTGACGTCTCTGAAGTTGTGTAATGTGGTCTCACTGTCAGGTGGACTGGTGGTATTGGAGGTGACATCTCTGAAGTTGTGTAGTGTAGCCCTGATGTCAGATGGACTGGTGGCATTGGAGGTGACGTCTCTGAAGTTGTGCAGTGTGGCCTCACTGTCAGGTGGACTGGTGGTATTGGAGGTGACGTCTCTGAAGTTGTGTAATGTGGTCTCACTGTCAGGTGGACTGGTGGTATTGGAGGTGACATCTCTGAAGTTGTGTAGTGTAGCCCTGATGTCAGATGGACTGGTGGCATTGGAGGTGACGTCTCTGAAGTTGCGTAGTGTGGCCCTGATGTCAGGTGGACTGGTGGCATTGGAGGTGATGTCTCTGAAGTTGTGTAGTGTGGCCCTGCTGTCAGATGGACTGGTGGCATTGGAGGTGACGTCTCTGAAGTTGTGTAGTGTGGCCCTGCTCTCAGGTGGACTGGTGGCATTGGAGGTGGCGTCTCTGAAGTTGTGTAGTGTGGCCCTGATGTCAGGTGGACTGGTGGCATTGGAGGTGACGTCTCTGAAGTTGTGTAGCGTGGCCCTGCTGTCAGGTGGACTGGTGGTATCATTCTCTTGGGTGTGGTCAGTGGTTGCATGTTCAGCTGGGAGGCTGGCCACTCTGATGTTTCCACAGCAGGGATGTTCTTGTGGAGGTCTTTGCTGCAAAACAGAACCATCCTAGGCAGTGGGCTTCTCTTGGACTCTTCCCAGGAGCATTTGTGTGACATGAGAGCTTTCTCTGTTTACTAAAGAAGAGAGCCCCCTGCTAGGATTGGCCACACGCGACTCCAGAGAGACACGGGTCTGTCTGTGTCACATGGCTTGAGTGACGTCCCCATCCATGTTTGGGTAGTGGATATCTGTGTCCTCTGCACTTGGTCCAGTTTTCACTTGACCAGCGTCCTCCCTCACTGTCAGTTCTGTGATGTCGGTGGCTTCATTCTTGGCCCGGCACTTGACCTCACCTGGCCGGCTCTGGCTAGATTTCAGGGCGTTAGTACACAATCAACAAGAATTCTTGCTTTCCTGTTAGGCTGGGAGACTGGGGCCGCTGTAGTCAGCTTGTCTCCACATGGAAGTTGGGAATGAGGCCGTCACACAAAAAGAGCAGCTGAGCTGAAAGGCGGACAGAAAGCGAGCTCTGATCCTGTCTTCAGGGCCGCTGAATCCAGCTGTACCTGGCGTGACAGTCCCACCCTGGACTTTTTGGTAATAGGAGCAGTCATTCCGCCAGCCTCCCCTGCTCCTGTTGTCAAGCTTGATTAGTTTTCTATAGCTCATGTGTTCTATGGCAAATTATTACCTCTTTCCTGGATACAGACCTGTTCGTCCTTGTAAAGGGCGATTATTTCTGTGGAATTGTCTTTCCAAGTACGGTGTCTGCTCCTGTGCGTCCTCCTACCTCCCCTCTTACTGGACACTCCACTGTCATAACTGTTCCTGGCCACCATAGCGTAGTCCTGTTCCATAGCAATGGATTTTAAAGCTGTGAGCTCTCCTCGGCATCCCCATTTAATTAATCTGCAGTCAGCCCAGGGAGAGAAGGAGAAGGAATCGACCATTGCTGGTGGCCATCAAAATAATCCGCAGCAAGGGCAGGAGACTGAGTGGGAGGAACTTGACAGATGAGGGAGGCTTGGGAGCAATTTACAAAGTTTGTTCTCAGAAACAAGAGAAGCAAAAAATTGGGAAGTCATCAGCCTGTCTGGTGTGTCGTGTCTTTGCTGCTGTGTGGTGTGCTCAGGGATTCCCGGCTCCACACCCACGTGTGCTTCGTGCTGTCACTGGGGTATCAGTTTCCCTGGGGTGAGTCCAGCGATCCCTGATTCCACACCTGCGTGTGCTTTGTGCTTTGGGGTGTTAGTTTCCCTGGGGTGAGCCCAGCGATTCCTGGCTCCACACCCTTGTGTGCTTCGTGCTCTCACTGGGGTGTCAGTTTCTCTGGGATGAGTCCAGCGATCCCTGATTCCACACCCGTGTGTGTTTTGTGCTCTGGCTGGGGTGCCAGTTTCCCTGGCCTTCCAAAGAATGGGGCAGGGCAGTTTAGAAGGCTGATTCAGTGAAGATGGATAGTCGTGGGCTAGATGATTCCTAGAGCCCACAGTGTGTCAGGGGAGCTTGCAGGGTAACTTTTTATTCTTTTCCGAACCATTGCAGACTTCAGGGCATCTCTACGGGCACGGCCTGCTGTTTCCACTCCCAGTGTGCACAGAGGCAAAGATGTCTTTGTTTGAGGCAGTCTTCGGTTGCAAGGAATAACAATCCACCAAAGCTGGCTGTGTGTGTGTGTGTCCCAAGTGGAATAAACATGGAACCTTATAAATGCCATCACTCTGCTGTTTACTGTTCATGGTTTTCCAGTCCTGACTTCTTAATGATGGCCTTCAGTGCTTGTGATCTGGCTCTTCCCTAAGTTCCAACCTCATCTCCCACCACCCTCCCTCTTTCTGTCTCCACCCCACCCACGCTGGCCTTTAGGCTGATCATCAAACATGCCAGGCTGGTTCCTGCCTCAGGCCCTTTGCATGTGCTGCCCCTATGAAGGGACACTCTTCCCTGGTCTCTGTGTGGCTGGTTCCACCTTGCCATGCATGTCTCCATTCAGATGCCACCTCTTCTTGACTGCCCTGTCTTACCTTGTGCCGCCTCCCTCATTCCATCTCTGTCTTTTCATGACAGCACTTAACAGGCCCTCAAAGTATCTTGGTCATTGATTTTCTTGCTTGTTTCTTCCTAGTGTTCCACCTTGCACCGTACAGTCCTCAAGAGCAGGGATCTTGGCATGTCTTTTCCCCTGCTGTGTTGAAAGTGCCTGCACAGTGCTTGATCGTGGTACATGCTCTGTAAATGTTTATAACATAAATGAATATAAATAAAATAGGAGCTGTTGGTTGCTATTGGATCTCATCGCCTTTAGTTGATTCCAGATCCATTGCAGCTGTGGAGAGCCTAGTAGTGGACAAATTCATAGACCTTCCTTCTAGGGCCACCCAAATAATGTGTGTCACCCCTGTGTAACTGCATCTTTCAGTTGTGCCTCCAACTGGATTCTCCTGATCATGTGATCATGTGTTTTTGCCTTTAGTGACCACGATTAGCATGTGACCTCGACCGTGCCCTGGTTGCATCATTCAGAGCTCTTGTGATGACAAGAGTCATACAATGTGATTTAATCTGTCTTAAGCAAATAAAAGAGAAGTCCAGGAGTATCTGCCTTCAGGGATGGTTTGATCCAGGGGCTCAAACAATATCATCAGAAGTTTTTTCTTTCTTTCTTCAGTTTCTCAACTCTGTTATTTTTTTCATTGTTGGGAGTGATGTGCTGGTAAATGTCTAACAAATAGCTCTCTGAAAGAAAAAAAAAAAAGCCCTAATTTAGAATGTTTGCAGATTTCCATAGTGTTGTAAATCCTCCTTCTATGTCTGATTCCAGACTCTGCCAACACAGTGTCACTGTTTGCAGAGTTGGAAAGAGATACACACAGTTAGCTCCCATGAGTCAGTACCCGGGCGCTCCCATCCCTCACTGTGTGTTGGCCGCCTTCTCAGCCAGGTGTTCTCCTTGGGCTGGCAAGAGGTTGCCAGCAGCTGTAGCTTTAGTCTTTCTAGTAGGCCCAGCAGGAGAGGAGCTTCTCTCACTGTCCCGTCTTTCCATCTCTTCACCCCACAGAGCAGTGGTTCCCAGTACTGGCTTTTAATGGAGTCACCTGGGAAATATTTTTTTTTTTTTTTTTTTTTTTTTTTGGAGATGGAGTCTCACTCTGTCGGCCATACTGGAGTGCAGTGGCGCGATCTTGGCTCACTGCAAGCTCTGCCTCCCAGGTTCACGCCATTTTCCTGCCTCAGCCTCCCGAGTAGCTGGGACTACAGGCGCCTACCACCATGCCTGGCTAATTCTTTTTTGTATTTTTAGTAGAGACGGGGTTTCACCGTGGTCTCGATCTCCTGACCTCATGATCTGCGTGCCTCAGCCTCCCAAAGTGCTGGGATTACAGGCATGAGCCACTGCGCCCGGCCCACCTGGGAAATTTTAAAAAATCCCAATGCTTGGCCCCACCCATACCCAAAAATCAGTAGTGGGAATGACGGTTTTTTTTTTGTTGTTTTTTTTTTAAAGCTTCCCAAATGATTCCAGTGTGCAGGTTGGAGTGCAGTGTTTGGAACCACTGCCTTGGAGGATAGCACTTTCCAATTAATGAAGTTCAGGGTCAGCAAATGCGCTTACACTCTCTGATTCTTGGCCAATAGTTGACATTGTAAATTAATCAAGGTGCACTTTTCTTCTTGAATCCAGATTTAGCCTCAGAATTTGTCTCTTCATATAGGTACCATTGAGTTAAGACCAGGGAGGCTAGGCCAAGCATGGTTGCTCACGCCTGTAATCCCAGCATTTTGGGAGGCCAAGACGGGTGGATCACCTGAGGTCAGGAGTTCAAGACCAGCTTGACCAACATGGTGAAACCCCATCTCTACTAAAAATACAAAAATTAGCTAGGTGTGGTGGTGGGTGCCTGTAATCCTAGTTACTAGGGAGACTGAGGCAGGAGAATCGCTTGAATCCGGGAGGCAGAGGTTGCAGTGAGCCAAGATCGTACCACTTCACTCTAGCCTAGGTGAAAGAGTGAAACTCCGTCTAAAAAATAAAATAAAGAAGAAAAACCAGGGAGGTTCAATGGAAGCTGTTCACCACCACTGTGCGAGTTAACCCAGTGCCTTTAGTGTGCCCTAATCCCTGCTCCCGCAAGAATCTGCTGTGGGTGTTAATTGTCATCTCCGTTCCCGACCCTTCCTGTTCCACCGCAGTGTCTCGCTCACACTGCTCATCACAAAGCTGCTTTGCTGTTGTGTTTGTCTCATGTGCCCCCATCACAACCACTTTACAACCCCACTCTTGGCTCATCCAGTATCCTCTCCTAGAAACTCCACTTCCCTGATGCTTGCTCAGGCCAGATGCTGCATTTATGGTAAGATTCAGCTCTTCTCCTGTCACCTGAAAGGAATCTAATTACTTGGATCTTTCAATTTCCTAAACCCCTGTGGTGCTTGCTACCAGCAGTAAGCAGAGTCTGGCATTTGCTTTTTGCTAGTATGGGTTATTTTGTGGTCACGTCTTGTGCCTGTCTACTCTGCTAGACCATGTGACCACATAGGGGCCAGGGTCTGGGACTTAGAAACTTGCAGGTTTTTTCTTTTTACACAACAAGTGCTTAATAAAAACTTGTTACTGGGGTCTACCCAAGTGACTCTCAGGAGTGATTTCAGAGTCACAGAGATGTTGATGTAGATTGAAAGAGCATTCCCTGAGAAGGGAAACAAGTTTGGGGAAGCAACATTCCATACCACTTAAGAGTGGGGAGATGATTATCATTCTCCTTTCTTCCAGAAGTGACCACACCACTCTGCTCACATTCCATGGTGAGGGCTAGTCATACAGTCCCACTTGGGTGCAGAGGGGTCTCGGAAGTGTTGTCTCTGGCTGGGCAGCTGCTTTGCACAAGAACTCTACCCAGTGGAAGGGGGGAGCATTGAGTTGTGGTGGCCGGTCAGCCAGCTCTGCTGTCCCTGCTGGGGCACTCAGAGGCATGCGGTCTCCATCTTCTCATTCATTTGTGTGGCTCTTCAGAAAGAGCTTACTTCGGGGTTTGTGCTCTTGGAGTCTCAGAAGGAATGCCTGATAGGTTGTGAGGGTCTATGGTAGGAAGGGTGTCCAAGAATGTGCTAGCAACGTGTCTCTCAGATATACAGAGTCACTTGCCTGGGCGTGGTGTCTCACACCTATAGCCCCCAGCACTTTGGGAGGCTGAGTCAGGATGATTGCTTGAGCCCAGGAGTTCAAGACCAGTCTGGGCAGGAGCCTTCAGTGAGCCATGATTGTGCCACTGCAATGTAGTCTGGATGACGGAGCAAGACCTCGTCTCTACAAACAATTAAAAAAAAAAATTGGCCAGGTGGGCTGGTGCACGCCTATAGTCCCAGCTCTTTGGGAGGCTGAGGTGGGAGGATCGCTTGAGCCCGCAAGGTTGAGACTGCACTGAGCCATGATGCCATGCTACTGCACTCTAGCTTGGGCGGTAGAGTGAGACCCTGTCTCAAAAAAAAAAAAAAAAAAGACGGAGTCACTTGTTACTCATTTATTTCTGCATTTATGGAGATCCTTGCACTACTAGGTTGCACCTTGGAGATGTACTTAGCTTCGTTAGGGGCTGTTAAAAGGTCTTTGCTGCCCAGGTACATTGTGGTGTCATTTACATTGGAAGCACCAGTTGCGATGGAGAGACCATGTTGTAGCTGCCCCTTTATGTAAGGTGCTTTTGGCTTCTCCTGAAAATCTCGGTTTACTAATGGGAAAAAGAGGGCTTTAGATAAATTTAGTTGTTTATTGACAAATGGGCAGGCAGGTATTCCCTGTGAAACTCACGGGTTGTAGGGGGGTAAAATATAATGTCCTAACTCTGTGATCGTTTGGAGCGTGGAGAGATGACGGGCAGATTGTGGTGGGGTGATCTCAGCTCATTATAATCTCTGCCTCCTGAGTTCAAGCGATTCTCCTACCTTAGCCTCCCAGGTAGCTGGGATTACAGGTGTGCGCCACCATGCCTGGCTAATTTTTGTATTTTTAGTAGAGACTGGGTTTTGCCATGTTGGCCAGACTGGTTTCAAACTGCTGGCCTCAAGTGATCCGCCCAACTTGGCCTCCCAAAGTGCTGGGATTACAGGCATGAGCCACCGTGCCTGGCTTTGCGTGTTTAAGAGTTTGAGTGACTACCTGCTGGCCTCTCACTCCAGCTTGAGACCCCTCATTTCTGTTTGGACCAGATCCTGGTGGGGCTCAACGGCTCCATCGGTGGGACCTGTAGGTGGCTGAAGGGATGCTTCTGGGCCACTAATGCTGCGTCTGACTCCTCTGTAGTCTCATCAGGACCACTTAGGAGATGTGAGACCAGCAGTGGCCCCAACTGTCTGCTGCTCAGCCCTCCTCGGTCAATAGCATGAGTTAGACCTTGCCTACCTGCTGCTCTGCTCTTAAGTCAGGCATTCCTTGTATGTGTGTTGTCCTTAACAAGGTGGCATGACTTTAGGACACTGGCCCTCTGTTGTTGTCACGTCTGAAAACTCGCTTCGTAAGAGCCTGCTCATCTGACTCTGTGTGGCCAAGAGGGGTAGCAGGTGCTGGTGGAAAGAGCATGGGCTCTGGAGACGAATTCGTTTGGGTTGAAGTCCTGGTTCAGTTTCTGTCTGTGTGCATATGGCACCTTCAACATCGGGTCCCTTTTGTCTAATCAGTATCCATTCCCCCTTTCCTGGTAACCTGTTTTTCCTTTGGGCAACCCTCTGTCCAGCCCTCTGTCCACGTGGTTTATGTGGGCCTGTCATCCCCCTACGTCGGCTACTTCCCAGGCACACTGGTTCAGGGTGTGCGTGTGTCTTGGTCACAGCCAGTCACTGCTGTCACGGTGCTGTTGGGGTCTCAGAGCGGGAGGCACATGCCTTTACTTGCTGGACTTGAACCGGAGAGGCTGGGGCTGGGGCTCCTCTTTTTCCACTCGACTCACGTTCTCCCCACTATTTTTTTTTTAAAGAGACAGGAGGGTCTTGCTGTGTTGCCCAGGCTGGAGTGCAGCTGGACGATCATAGCTCACTGCAGCCTCAACCTCCTGGGCTCAAGCAATCCCTCCTGCCTCAGCCTCCCGAGGAGCTGGGAGCATTGGTGTCCGCCATCACTCTCGGTGGGCCTGAGAAGTCTTGCCTGAGAATGGAGTCGATGCAGAGGAAGGTAGAGCCAAGAGACAGAGAAAGTGAATCTAGCCAGGCCTGAAGCTCCCTCTCCCTCTGGATTCCTCCACTGCAGAGCTTCCACTATCTTTCTGCTCCCCCCGGGCTTGTCTTTTTTCCAGCTGCATCCTTGATTCAGGTTGTAGCCAAGGTGTCCTCACCTGCTGGCCATTCTCTCTCACGTGTTCCCTCCCTCTCTCCTTTTCTCCTCCCCTCCTCTGTCTCCTCCCCTCCTCTCTCTCTTCTCTCTTGTTTCACTCTGCTCCGGTCTATTTTGTATTTGTTTGATGAGCTGAATCTCAAGTGGCCTTTACCTTTTCAGCTACTAAGTTTATAAACAGGAGACCTCATAGTTTCTCTCCTCCCTGCTTGAAATAACTGCCTTCTGGGCACTGTTTTCACCTGCAAACCTGTTTTGAGGAGTAATTGAGAGAATTAGATGTAAGTTCCCAACACAGCCTTTGGTGCAGAGTGGGGCTTCATAAGCTGTTTTTCCCACCACCTCCCTCACTCTTTACACAGACTCCAAAACCCCTGGGTGGTTTGGGAAGTTAGGTCGTTTGCTTTGGGCAGAGTACAAGGTCAAGGCACCATTTCATACATTCAGCCAACATCGATTGAATACTCCTTGAGTACTAGGCACAGTTCTGGGAATACTTCAGGCCCAAGGAGACCCCTCAGGTTTAGTGGGAGAGATGGACACTAAACATATAAACAAGCAGGTAATTTTGAATATATATTCTGATACAGCCCAGCCTTTTCCCACAAGGCCTTGTAACCATGTAGAGAAATCCCTGGCTGACAGATAACAGAAGCTGTGTTCATTGGGTACCTGTAACGTGCTGGGCCCCGGGATAGCTTTCCCTGCAGCTTTTTTCCTTCTAATGGCTCTGTGAGGATAGGGCTGTTGCCTCCATTTTACGGATGTGAGAAACCAAGGCTCTGAGTGGTGGATGTGCTGAAGCTTACTGTATTAGTCAGGGTTCTCCAGAAATGTGGACCAATAGGGTGTGTGTGTGTGTGTGTGTGTAGACAGATTGAGATTGGCCGATATTTTAAGTAATTGACCCGTGTGATGGTGGCATCTGTCAACTCCAGAATCTGCAGGGTGGGCCTCTAGGCTGGAGACCAGGGAGAAACTGATGTTGCAACTCAAGTCCAAAGGCCGTCTTGGGTCAGAATTCATACTTCCTTATGAAACCTCCGGTTTTTTTTGTTTGTTTTTGTTTTTTTCTTTTTAAAGCCTTCGGCTGATTGGATGAGGCCCACTCTGGTTATGGAAGATAATCTGCTTTACTGATTAAACTGTTTATCTCATTTAAAAAATACCTTTACAATGACATTTAGACTGGTGTTGGATGAAATATCTGTACCGTGACCTAGCCACATTGACACATGAGGTTAATCATTATAGTCATCCACTTAGAAAGTAGCAGAGCCGAGATTCTGACCCAGATCTGTCTGTTAAACCCATGCTTTCCCCAGTGCTTCTGCAGTTTATTGTCTCAGACGTGTTCTAGGGATAGGGCGTGTTGCCACTCCTGGGCCTCAGTGGTGGTGTGTGACGAGCTAGCCCAGAGATGCCTGCCTATGTGGGGCAGCCTCTGTTTGACTGGCTAGCATCTACCATGTACTTTGTCCTGAGAAAAAATGCACCATGTTCACCTTTTCCCCCTGGAGACTGAAATCTGATTGTGTGCCATGAGTCACATGGGGAGCTGGGCCAGAGTGGGAGGGACTCGCAAGTGGACATTAGGGTTAGCGGAAAGCAGAACCATTGACTGACCGCTTCTCAGGAGCAGGGCTGTGTGTAGACTGGACCTGCTCTTTGTCCCTGAAGGCTCCTTCCTCCATGGTAGAGTGAAGCCATTGCCTGGAAGAGGAGCCTGGGGAAGTGTTAATACAACTGGAGGGGGAAAGGCAGGCACAGAGCTTCCAGTTGGAGGAACCTGGGTCCAATCCCAGCCCTGTCATTTACTAGCTCTGAGCTCACGGAATAAGTCGCCATCTCTGAGCTTCAGTATTTCCATCTGAGGAGTAAAGATAATATATATTTTATATATGTTTGTAGGCCATTTGTATATCTTCTTTTGAAAAATGTCTGTTCTTGTTTGCTTACTTTTTAATAAGATTATTCATTTTTTTCATGACTGATGTGTTTGAGTTCCTTGTAGATTCTGGATATTAACCCTTTATTGGATGTGTACTTTGCAAATATTTTCTTGAGTGGAGAAAGAAAACGTGGTATGTATATACCATACAATACTACTCAGTCATAAAGGGCTGGGTGCTGTGGCTCATGCCGGTAATCCCAGCACTTTGGGAGGCCGAGGTGGGTGGATCACCTGAGGTCAGGAATTTGAGACCAGCTTGGCCAATATAGTGAAACCTCATGTCTACTAAAAATACAAAAATTAGCTGGGCATGGTGGCATGCATCTGTTATCCCAGCTACTCGGGAGGCTGAGGCAGGAGAATAGCTTGAATCCAGGAGGTGGAGGTTGCAGTGAGCCGAGATCGTGCCGCTGCACTCCAGCCTGGGTGACAGAGTGAGACTGTCTCAAAAAAAGAAAAACACAAACAACAACAACAAAAAAACTACTCGGGCATAAAGAATGGAATACTGTCTTTTGCATCCACTTGGATGGAACTAGAGGCCATCATCCTAAGTGAAGTAACTCAGGAACAGAAAAATAGCACATCCTCTAACTTACAAGTGGGAGCCAAGCTGTGGGCACACAGGGGCATATAGAGATAAGGGACATTAGAGACTCTGAGGGGGAGGGGAGGCAAGGGATGAAAAACTACCTATTGGGTCCAGTGTACACGTTGTTTGAGTGACAGGTACACTGAAAGCCCAGACTTTGCCGCTTTTCAAGTCACCAAAAGCCATTTATACCCCTAAAGCTGTTGAAATAAAGGAAAAAAAAATTAAAAACAACATTGACTTTATAAAATTGTTTGCAGTTTAAAAGTGATGACACATGTAAAGTAGCAGGCAGTGGTTGATGTTGTGGGTTGGAAATGCATTTAGGAGAGTGTCCAGGCTGTGGAAGGTCACAGCACATTAGCAGACACCTGTAAATTAGTTTCTCCAAGTGGATGAATAATTAAGATGAGAATTATAGGGCAAACCTTTTCAAAAGCTTTGCAATCCATTATCCTGACAGAACAGTATTTGTGTGATTAGCCAGTTTCTCGACCTTTAAATAAAACCCTGAACAGGTAGCCGCAGTACCCAGCTATGTGGCCACCCCAAATTGCAAGGTGGGCTGGGAAACGTGGGGCTTATTTGGCAGATAAGGAAGGAGCGACAATGAATACTGGGTAGGCAGCCAGGAGTCCCTGCTTCTGGTGGCCTTGCGGGAGGATGAGGCTGATGGAGTCAGGGATAGGGGGTGCTAAAGTCCCCTCAAGCCACCCCTTTGTGCCCCACTCCTGGGGAAAACATCATCAAATTTTGGGTCATAGCTGCAAGAGGATCCAGTCCCTGGTTCTAAAAGTGGCCCTCGTCTCTCTGGCGACCTCCATAAGGAGTAACGTTTTATTTGTTCAACCTGATTTCCTCCCTGGCAGGAGGCTTTCTTCCCCCAAATCACTGCAAACGGAATTGCCTGGAAATACCAAGTATCGATTCATGATTGTTGTTCATTTCATTTTTATTGTTTGGTAGGAAACAAAGACCCAGAAACACCACAGGAGCAATTGGAGTGCCTCAACTCCCTCCTCGGAAGGAGGCCAGACGTATATTCATTGTTGTTGTCAGTAACTTTCTGGGGCTGTCTCAGCATTGTGTTTATTGGTGTAGTTTGTCAATCAGCTTTTGTTTCAACCCCTCTCTGTCCTGGGAGCTGACAGGTGGCTTGTTTTGTAAAAAGCCACTTTGATTTTGAAAACTGCTCTATTTTAAGTTTCTAATTACAGCTTTTCTAAGGAAACTGGTCATTTTGTTTTTCTGGAGTGGGTGATGATGCCGTGGACCTTGGTTGAGAGTGACTTGCCTGAATGTTTTCTTTTTTCTCAGACTGAATAGAAGAATCAACACCCTGCACAGAGAGAGAGCCTCTCTCCTGGTCTGGGCTTAATTCACTGGTTTATGGCTTCACTTGCATTCTTTGCATTTCAGTAGAAATAGACTCCCTCCTTGTCCTCTCTGTGGGGTGCCTTCTATTTACTCTGCAGTCTCCCTGATGTCTGGCACACCACATTGACCTCCGGATACCCCTGCTCCAAGAAGCCCTCCATGATTTCCCTGCCATCATTTTTCCTAGTTGGTCACTCCCAGGTCTATTGCTGCCTATTTTATACTTTAAAAATTTAATCTCTTTATTTCTTTGGTGACAGATTCAAGAAACATTAGCCAGGATATAAGCTCATGAGAGTAGGGACTGAGTTGATGTTGATACTGTTGTGCACCTAGCTTCCAAAACAGTGCCTGGCCCCTGGTGGGTGATCAGTAGACATTTGATGAATGAATGAGTGAGTGAATGCATGAATGAGTTTGCTGAGCACCCAATAATAATAGCTAACATGCATTAAGCACCATTGCTAGGCCCTGTGCTAACTGCTTCATGGCAACTGTCCTGTGAGGTGGGTATTATTATCCCCATTTACACGGGAGAACTGAAGCTTAGAAAGGTGAGAGACCGGCTGGGCACGCCAGCTTACACCTGCAATCCCAGCACTTTGAGAGGCTGAGATAGGAGGAGGGTTGCTTAAGGCCAGGAGTTTGAGACGCCATCTCTCCAAAAAAAAAAAATCAGAACATGTATAGTGGGGCCAGACTGTCTGGGCTACAGTCCCCTCCATGCACTCTATGTAAGTATTAGATTGTTACTATCAAGCGCTTTGCCCCAGGTGCACAGCTGGGGAGTGGCAGGGTCTGGATCTCTGATGTCCTAATACAGAAGTGAGTAATACTCGATATCTACCCACCTGGAGCTCATAGACTGGGGTGACTGGGTAGGCACAGGAACCTGGGCTCCAGAGGCGGGTACCTGGTCTTTCCAGTTCAAGATTTCTGCCAGGCAGTGGAACAGGCAGGCAGGTAGACTTTGAGTCCTATTATGCCCTAGTTGGGTGCACTTAATTAGAGTCACTGGGAGGCATTTGAGGTATGTGCTGTACCCAGAATTCCTCAGCTTGCCAAGCCCGCCCTTACCCTTTCTTTCTGATTCTGTCCTCATAATCTCACTGTTTGGGGGAATGAATTCCTCCAAAAAACCCCCTTTCCTGCAGGTGGAGCCAATTAAGCCAAGCAAGGCTCTACCGTTAATTACTGTTGCCCTCATTTGCATCTGGCTGCCCTCATTATAGTGCTATTAGCAGAGTGCAGGGGTCCTCCTACTGGCCCATCAGGAGTGGTGCGTGCGCAGTTGTGGGGCCTTGCTTCGGTGGCCTTTGCTGCCTTCTGGGCAAAATGAAGGATTTGGAGTGGACAGCAAGCAGGCATACATCCTGGGCCAGAAGCAGCCTGCGGAGCTCATCATGGCTTGCCTTGAATTGTTTCTCAACAATAAGGTTGTTGAAAAACAATTTATGTTTTCTTTCTCCTTATTAAAAACCCAAAATTATGTTCATTATAGAAAATTAAAGAAGATAGACACAAGAGAAAAAGGAGAAAACAAAATATCGTTTATAAACCCTCAAGCACTGTTAATATTTTGGTATATATTTTTCCAGGTAGGTATGGCACTTTGCCACAAACAGTCTTGGGAGAAGCATTCTCTGCCTGAAGGGCTTTGTGACCCCTCCCCTGACCCTTTCCTTGACACATGGACTTTTTATGGGCCCAGAAGAAATAAGATGGCACAAAAAGCAATAAATCATTGGTAGGGAGTGTGGGAAAATCAGATGGTGGTACAATGTGAGCATACATAACATCAAGCACCTGCCAGCAGCCAGCCACACGTGTGTCCGAGATGACAAGAAGTCGGGTTTCATGGGCACGCAAGCTGGCCACTGTCTTGTCTCCTCCTTCGTGTCTTCCTAAGGAAGGCAAGACAGCATTCATTATGCAGCCTGTACTGGGAAGCCTTATAGCATGAAGACTTAGACCGTGGGTGTTGGCCGAGAAAGTTCTAGCTCTGCCCTTTGCTGGCAGTGTGACCTTGGGCACATTGCCTGCCCATGTGCCGTCCCCGCCCCACCCACCTCTGCATCTCATTTTGGATCATTTCTATTGCTGAGTCTTCAAGTTCACTCACCTTCTCCATTTCCGGTGCTGAGTCTTCACGTTCACTTGTCTTCTCTTCTGCAGTTTGCCCACGACGCTTTCATGAGGCCACAGCTAGTTGCAAGAGATGCTGGGAAACATAGTCTCTTTGTTTTCCACCTAGGTGACCAAGCACCCAGCAAGAATTGCTGATTTTCTTGCTAAAGAAAAAAAGAATGGGTATTAGGGGACACCTGCTGGGTTTCTTTTGTTTTTGTTTTGAGAGGGTCTCACTCCATTGCCCAGGCTGGAGCGCAGTGGTGTGATCATGGTTTACCTCATCCTTGACTTCCTGGGCTCAGGTGATTCTCCCATCTTAGCCTCTGAAGTAGCTGGGACTATAGCACACCAGGATAATTTTTTGTATTTTTTGTAGTGACAGGGTCTCATGATGTTACCTAGGCTGGTCTTGAACTCCTGGGCTTGAGCAATCCTCCAGCCTTGGCCTCCCAAAGTTCTGAGATTATAGGCGTGAGCCACCATGCCCAGCCCCCGACACCTGCTGTTTCTGTTACACTTGTTTGTTAGCAGCTACTGTGCTTTTGATGAGCCATCTGGGAGGAGGTTCTGGCTTTGCTAGAGATACAGTGATGGGATCAGTTCAGTGGAGACATGTGAAATATGGTCTCTACTCAATACTTTGAAACCTACAGGTGGTAGTGTGTCTAACACCTGTAGACAGGTAGTAAAGGTATATCTACCATCTGTAGTATGTCTGCCACCCATAGGTGAGGCAGTGACTCATCCCTATTTGAGTGAAACAGGGTTGATCCTTCTCTCAATGTTTCAGCAGTAAGGTGGCCAGCTGCTTTTAGTCCCATGCTTATTTCCCCTGTAAATCTAGGGTGTTCTTGGAGCATGAAGGATTGGATTTACCATGGGCATATGTGCTGTCTATCTGCTACTGATCAGCGCCAGGTGAATTTCATTCAACTGGAATTCAGACCCAGGTCTAATTCTTGGCTTCATGCTCAGTTGTCATGTCATTTGGGGATGGCATAAACTCAGTCCGATCCTCCAGCTATAAAATGTGGATGGTAACTGCCTGGCTTACTGAACAGTGGATCCAGGCTTGTGAGTGTAAGTTTTAAACTACTCTTTCTGTATAAGTTGGTTCCTCATTGGGAGAGCATAACATTTTTCTTGATTTCCCATGACTTGTTATCACTTTTCCCACCTTTTGGGGACAATTTTTAGCTGTCGAGTTCCAATTATGACAGTTGACATCCAATTAAATATAAATTATGGAAGGCTCTATTACTTGCAATGATAAAAAAATTGTTTGGATATATTACAGAGAATTGATTTCAGTTAGACACTGGAGCTTGTACTTCATACATTTTTAAAAAATAATTTAATACTTTATTAGATTTTTAAAAATGAGTAATATATGCCCTTTGTAACAAGTCTAGCAGTGCAGAGGTATATAAAGAAGTTAATCTCACCCAGTGCTACCCTTTTTAGATCACCAGAGGTAATCACACAGATCTGTACTCCACAAACAAACGTATATCTATTCTACCTATTTCTTTTCCAAAAATGGAATTACAGTCTGTATCAGGAGTTGGTAACCACGGCCCATGGGCATGCCACCTTTTTAAATAAAGTTTTATTGGATCATGGCCATATTCATTCATTATTTCCATCTCTGCTTTTGAGCTGTAACACAAGAGTTGATTAGTTCTTGCAGAGACCTGTGGCCTGCAAACCCCAAAATATTTACCGTCTGGCCCGTTGAAGAAAATGTGTGCTGATCCCTGGTCAACGTTGCTTTTTTCAGGTGAGAGTGTATCACTGAAGAGTCAGGAATTTTCCTCCTGATCAAAAGATATATAGCTAAATCATTAATATCTGCATATTAGAGTCCATCGTGTGGCTATGCTATAATTTTTCAAATCATTTCCTCATAGATGGAATTTAGGTTGTTTCCAGGTTTTTATTTATTATTTATTTTTTTTTAGACAGAGTCTCGCTTTGTTGCCCAGGCTGGAGTGCAGTGGCACAATCTTGGCTCACTGCAAACTCCACCTGCTGGGTTCATGCCATTCTCCTGCCTCTGCCTCCCAAGTAGCTGGGACTACAGGCACCTGCCACTAGGCCTGGCTAATTTTTTGTATTTTTAGTAGAGGCGGGTTTTTACCATGTTAGCCAGGATGGTCTCGATCTCCTGACCTCGTGATCCGCTCGCCTCGTCCTCCCAAAGTACTGGGATTACAGGCATGAGCCACCATGCCTGGCCGTTTCCAGGTTTTTGCTACTACAAAGAGGATTGTAGTAAGCTATGTCCTTATATCCTGGGGTCTTTGGCAGGAAAGAGGTTCAGAAGTGCTGTTGCTGATTCAAAGCGTGGGTTCAGCATCCATCATTTGGTTTGCAAACCACATGTCATATCGTCAGGTGTCATCTTTGATCTACATCATCTTTTTTTTTTTTTTGATCTAACATCTTCTATAAAAGTGGTTTTCAGTCCTTTTTGACTGTGGCCCACAGTAAGAAATACTCTTTTAAGCATACACATATGTGTATATAGTCATTGAGACACAACCTTCTGGGAACAATACTTAACCTTATATTATGTGCAGAACGTTTTCATGTTTTATATCCTTTTCTGCTCTGTTTTAACAAATGTCAGTTGTGACTTACTGATTATTTTCAATACCTTGCTAATGAGATACAACCTGTAGTGTGAAGGCTGTTGTTGTGTAGAAAGGGGTAATATTCTGGAATGCCATGGTGTACTTAAGTTTGATGTTCTTGTCTGTTCCTGAAGACCATTCTTCCCTTTCTCTCTTCCTTGTTGAACGTATAAACATGTTTTCTCTTATTGAAAATTCATGCGTATTTTAACACATAATGTCTTTCTAATTGCAAAGTGACACACAGACCAGTTTCCTCTGGAAATGAGGATTGTCCTGTGGTTTTCGTGTTTCACTGAAAAGGGTGGATTTAGGGGCTTTGCTACCACCATGCAGTATAGACATACCTATTGGCCAAGCCACCTCATAGGTGGTTTGTCCTCTCTTGGGTCTGGCTCAATAACTCATACATTGGTCCGGATACCCCTCACTCCACAGCCCCCCAGTGCACACGTGTGTACAAACACGTGCACGTGCACACACCCACCACTACCTGTCCTGGCCTCAACTCTCTCTGTGTCCCTGACTGAGTGTCCTGCTTTGTTGGCTTTGGCCTAGACAAGGCTTGGAATCTGATTCTGCTGTTACTCCAGGGTCTCTTGAGGCCTGCAGCCTTATTTTAGTAAGAAGAACCCCCACCCCTTTGCCACCCCACTGTGAGTTGAAGGTAACAAGAATGTGTGTTATTTCAGGAGCAGAGAAGCTTGGGGTGCAGGTTTGGCTGGATCCAGGTGCTCAAACAGTTTACCAGGAAGATGCATCACTTTGTGTATTGGTTCTGCTTCCAGTGTAGGCTTATTTCATTTTCAGTCAAGTTTTCTTTGCTAGAGGGGAGGGAAGGAGGGAGGGAGGGAGGGAGGGAGGGAGAGAGAGCAACAGATTCACAGGCACATAAGCCCTGGGAGGTTAGGGGCCTGCGTAGGACCCAGGGTGGCAGGAGGAAGAGGTGAGAGATGAACTGGAGAGACAGTCAGGGGTCAAGCAGGCAGACTCTGCGTGACCTGCTACGATGCTGGGATTTTATCCTCAGGCTAGGGGGACCTGGTGAAAAATCGCAAGAGTGAAGTGACCTGAGCCAATCTGCATGTTTCTTCCTCTCTCATGCTGATCTGCCCTGTGTATTGTGTTGTTTCTGTGCACATCAGAAACTGGATTCTGCCTGTAAAGGGATGGTTACTTTTAGGCACCTAAAATATTTTTCTTTTCTTTTCCTTTTAATTTCTGACATTGTTTGAATTTAATGATTCATATTACGAATTATTCATGAAAATGATCTTTTAAGCTTCTTATAATAGCTGAAATTATCCGTCATTAGATGCTGACAGTTCCTGTGATGGGTGTAATTATAAAAACATATTCTTAGGCTGGCTATATTTTGCAGTGTTAAAATTACGCAAATGAGCAAGGGATAAGAATAGCAGCTGAGTAGGATGGTCAGGTTTTATGGGAGAAGGGGGGTGGTAGCGCTGCACATTTTCTAAAAATGAATAAATATGTGCTGTACACATTAAGTACGTCTTTATTACAGTCTGCCTCGATGCTCACCCTCTCTTCATTGGCTGGGGAGCAAATTAATTTTAGCGCCCTGAATTGTTTGTAGTTCTTGCCCATATATGAATCGTATGATGAAGTTTTTTTTTTTTTCTTCTTCATTCCACTCAGCATTTTCTTCGAGGCACACGTAGTAATCTCTGGTACTTCTGAAGAATGGCAAACTTGGCACTGATATGCAGCAGGCTGAGTGGGGAGGGGAGAGATTGGAGGGTGGGGGCAGAAAGCCAGGGGTCACTATCTAGGTCACTGAGCCTGGGAAATCAGGCCCTCGTCTTGTTCCTGTCCAAAGGATGACCAGAAGGGGCAGGTGTGGTGGCTCAGGCCCGTATTCCCAGCACTTGGGAGGCCGAGGTGGGTGGATTACCTGAGGTCAGGAGTTTGAGACCAGCCTGGCCATCATGGTAAAACCCCATCTCTAACAAAAATACAAAATTAGCTGGGCATGGTGGCACGCCTCTGTAATTGCAGCTAGTTGGGAGGCTGAGGCAGGAGAATCACTTGAACCCGGGAGGCAGAGTTTGCAGTAAGCCAAGGTGGCGCCACTGCACTCCAGCCTGGGCAACAGAACAAGACTGTCTCAAAAATGAACAAACTAAAAAAGGCTGACCAGATGGGATATTCATGGCTTATAGTGACCAGCAACTTGGGTTTAACTTTGGTGGCTTTGTGGGGAAGTATTGGGAAGGGAAGGACTGAACGTCCATCGCATTTGCTGGAAAATCATGGCGCCCAGGGCCCCGTGTGCCTTGGTCCTGTCTGCCTGCTTTCCAGCATGTCTGTTGAAAATGCCCCGACTGCCTCTTCCCCACATGATCCCATGCTTCCTTGGGGGCACTAAGGAACTCCCAAGAGAGGGGTTGGTTATTCCAGGGCTCTGTCACTGACCGTACCATCTCATTTCAACTCATGAGCAGTGACGAGCAAGTGAGCTCTCCTCCCTGCATTGGAACTGGAACTTTCCACGTTAGGCAGAGGGGATGATAAAGAATAAAAGCTAAAATTTAAGTAGTGCTAACTCCATGCCAGGCACTGTTTTAAGACCTGTACATTGACTCATTGAATTGTCACATAAGCCTACACAGGTAGGTGCTATTATGATCTTCATTCTGCAGATGCAGAAACACAGAGAGCTTAAGTCACTTGCCCAAGGTCACAGAGCAAATTAGGAAACAGAAACAAGCCTGGTAAATTTACATTGATTGCTGACAGGGGTGCAGGGGTGAGGGTGGGTTGAGGGGGTTGTGTACTGGGAGAAATGGTTGATCTGCCCACTGAAACATTCTCAAACAAGCGGGCTTGAAATTGATGTTAGCCCATCCTCTAAGCCTCTCCTTTCCTTGTTACCTCTTCCACAGTGGACATGCATTATTTTTATCAGGGAAAAAGACCACTTGATAAAAGACAACCACCAGCTGGTGTGTTTACATCAAAGGGATGTTCAATTGGGGCAGCTTCCTGCTGGGCTTCTGGTGCAGGTAGGAAGAAGAGTGGGACTGGCTACTTCATATCTGGGTGAAGCTTCACAGTTTGTAGAGTGCTGTCTTTTTTCTTTGAGACAGAGTCTCACTCTGTCACCCAGGCTGGAGTGCAATGGCGCGATCTTGGCTCCCTGCAACTTCTGCCTCCTGGGTTCCAGCGATTCTTCTGCCTCAGCCTCTTGAGTAGCTAGGACTACAGGCACCTGCTACCATGCCCAGCTGATTTTTGTATTTTTAGTAGAGATGAAGTTTTGCCGTGTTGGCCAGTCTGGTCTCAAACTCCCGACCTCAGGTGATCCGCCCACCTCAGCCTCCCAAAGTGCTGGGATTACAGGCGTGAGCCACCACGCCCAGCCTGCAGAGTGCTGTTTTCTTTTGGATCCTTTGACAGCCCTTTGAGGCCACAGGTGTAGATATTATTTTTGCTTTAAAAGTGGCTAAACTGAGGCTCAATGCAGGGCTCTGCAACTGGCAAGTGGTGGAGTGGGAAATTGAGTTAGGTCTTTGGATGCTATATTTGGGACTCTGGCTCTTGCCTCCTTTTGACACTAGTGATCTGAAATGCCTTTCCTCAGTGTGAGTTGTGGTTATGAGTAGGGTTTCTGGAGTCAGACCATGTAAGGGTGAACCCCAGCTTTACCACTCAGCAGCTGTGTGATGCTGGGCAAGTAACATACCCTCCCTGGACCTCAGTTTACTTATGTGTAAAATCAAGATTATACTAGTATTAGGCTGGGCATAGTAGCTCACACCTGTAATCCCAGAACTTTGGGATGCTGAGGCTGGAGGATTACCTGAGGCCAGGAGTTTGAGACCATCGTGGCCAACATGGCAAAACCCTATCTCTACTAAAAATACAAAAATTAGGCTGGGCATGGTGGCTCATGCCTGTAATTCCAGCACTTTGGGAGGCTGAGGAGGGTAGATCACCTGAAGTCAGGAGTTTGAGACTAGCCTGGCCAACATGGTGAAACCCTGTCTCTACCAAAAATACAAAAATTGACAGGGCGTGGGGGCATGTGCGTCTGTAGTCCCAGCTACTTGGGAGGCTGGGGCAGGAGAATCGCTTGAACCCAGGAGATGGAGGTTGCACTGAGCCAGGATGGCGTCACTACACTCCAGCCTGGGCAACAAGAGAAGAAAAAAAATTCAGGTGAGAGCCATGTGTACTTGATTGAATTGAAACCTGTTGACTGTGCTGCTACTTTGCCCTGTGCCTCGGCCCAGCGCTTCTGCATGTGATGAGGCATTGAGACCTAGAGGGGACCTCTTCATCTGTCGTCATGGTGGCTGCCACGTATTGAGGGCTTACTTTTTGCCAGGCCGTTGGCAAGCATTTCATGGCCAGTGGCTCATGGAATCCACACCACAGTACTTTATGATATGTTCTCATCGTTCTCCTGTTTAACATATGGAGAAACATAGTCTCGGAGGGGTTCAGCAGCTCATTGAAGGCCGTGTGGATAATGGAGGCAAGAGCCCAGGTGGATGCCCAGGTCTTCTCACTCCAGAGCCACAGCTTCTACCTCTTGCCCAGGAAAGTGCCCTTGCGTGTGGTAGCCTTCCTCCCCTAGCCAGCATGCAGTTGGTATTGGAGAGCTGGGTGAGACTCTTTTTCCTCTTGTTTCTTTCTCAGCATGTAAAATACTACTCTACTTGAGTAGCAGGTAATTGTGGCACCTGGCATCAGCCTTCAGGAGTCGAGTAGATGTGGCAAATTCTATATCTCCCTTGCTCCCTGCATTCCTCCCTCTCCTCTTTCCTTCTTCCTTGCCTCTCCTTCCTCCCTCCTTACTTTTTTCTCTCTCCCTCTCAATCCTTATTACTTTCTCCGACAACTGTTTATAGAGGGCCTTCCATAGGCCAGGCCCCAGTGGATGCCGTGGTGCAGACCTGAGACATGGTCACTCCCTCTGGGGCTCCCAGCCTGGAGAGGAGGGAGCGGTAACTACACCACAGGACGTGTTTCCTAACACGGTGCTGAGGACATCCAGGTGCAGCTGGAGCACCGCGTGGAGCTCCTCGTCCATTCTAGATCAAGGAAGGGTTCTTGGGGAAAGTGGCATTTGATCAGAGGGTTGAAGGTTGAGTGTGAGTTCTTCAGGTCAAAACAGGGAGGTGAGATGGCCAAAGCTCACTGAAGAATTCTAAAGAGCCTCCATGTGCAAAAGCAGGGAGTATTGAGAATTTACCGGTGTATCTTTGTCTAGGCAAAGGGTTTTTTTTGTTTGGATAGTAAGCAGGCACAAAACCAGTCAGTCCACCAAGACAAGCCTCATGGAGTCCCAGCTCTGTGTCCTTTTGCCTGTGTTTACGGTACCTCGAGAATGAGCCCAGGCAAACGTGACAGCGTTCTAGGAGCAGGATCAGTTCTCATGAACTGTGGATTCAGATCTGTGGCTGTACATAGGGCCAGCTCAGGACCAACCTGGGCATTCTCCCCGCAAAGGGTGAAGACTCTTGGCTTCATCGATGTTCTGCTCTGTTCCAGCAAGGGTGGGATAGTTGATAACCTTGCAAACCAGCCTGTGGATCTTGACCTCCTCTTACTTTAGTCAAAAATCTTTCTAACATCTGTTATTCTAACAAACAGTGCCTTTGGTATTGATTAATATTGATTAATACCAAAGGCATTGATATTAATAACAGTATCAACTATATTAATATCAGTGCCTTTGATATTATCTTTTGATCAGAGATAAAGACAGCTGAAGTCTTAATGTATCTACCTTTAAGGGACATCTTTTTTACTTGGCTCTGGGTGTATTGTAAACTTTGTAGCAGGCATCTGATATGGCTTCGCTGTGTCCCCACCCAAATCTCATCTTGAATTGTAATAACTCCCACAATGCCCACGCGTTGTGGGAGGAACCTGGTGGGAAGTAATTGAATCATGGGAGCGGGTCTTTCCCATGCTGTTCTCATGGTAGTGAATAAGTCTCGTGAGATCTGATGGCTTTAAAAACGGGAGTTTCCCTGCGCAAGCTGTCTCTTTGATGTCTGCCATCCACGTAAGATATGATTTGCTCCTCCTTCTACCGTGATTGTGAGGCCTGTCCAGCCATGTGGAACTGTGAGTCCATTAAACCTCTTTCTTTTGTAAGTTGCCTGGTCTTGGGTATGTCTTTATTAGCATTGTGAAAACGGACTAATACAGCATCCAGGTCAGCCCAGGTACAAGTTGTAAGGTAGAGGCAGCATGGAAAGTTAAAGGCTTTTCCTGCATCGCATGAAGATTTGAGGAGCTGATATAGGGATTTGACCAGATTTCAGCAAAGCGCAAACAAGTCTTTTTCTTCCTCATGTGTTAAAAAATGTATTGACTTTCTAGCATCCAGCCCACATTGACTTGGGCACCCTCAACGTAGTTAACTCCACAATAATATACTACAGTTAATGAAGAGGCTCTCCTGCCTTTTAACTAACCCCAGTTAGACAGAGGAAGCAATTGAGTTCTGTGTTTTACACTGGGAAACTAGCCAGCATCAAGCCCTCATCCTCCGGCATTCTAGCAAGGGGCAAATTCATACAAGGTACTAAACCCCTCGTATACAAATGACTTCTCTGTTGTTCCACTCTTTCCTAACAATTAATCCTAGTGATGATTAATCTTTTCGCAGTTAACATTATCTGAAGAACAGTCTTGTTTGACATCCTGGAGATCTGAAAAGTGCTGTATGTTTTTAATGTTAATAGGCAGCCACTAGAAAGGTACAGAATAAATTGAATTAATATTGTCTGGGAGTTTGGGATATCGTAAACCAGCAGAGGCCCAAAAATGAAGTGGATGCTGGCAGAAAGCATGAATCACCTCCCTGCAACAGGAGAATGTTCTCATGATTTTTTAATGACCCCTTGAAAATGAATGTGCACTATTAAGGTAAACTGTTTAAAAATTAAGGCCTTTGTAATTCTGTGAGTTTAAAAGGAGGAAAGAGAGGGAAAGAGAATCTGTAGACTGTCTGGTTGATAGGAGGCAGCTTGTGGAGCTGAAGGGGTCTGCATGGAGCCCCAGGTTCTCTGTTTATTCTAGAAAGAGGGTTTGGGTTTCCAGGGGAGCTGAAAGGTGTGGAATGAGCCTTCTTTTTTTTTTTTTTTTTTTTTTTTGAGACAGAGTCTTGCTCTGTCACCCAGGCTAGGGTACGGTGGTGCAATCTTGGCTCAGTGCAACCTCTGCCTCCTGGGTTCAAGCAATTCTCCTGCCTTAGCCTCCCGAGTAGTCGGGATTACAGGTGTGTGTCATCATACCCAGCTAATTTTTTTGTGTATATTTTTAGTAGAGACGGGGTTTCACTATATTGGCTAGGCTGGTCTCGAACTCTCGACCTTAGATGATCTGCCCACCTTGGCCTCCCAAAGTGCTGGGGTTACAGGCATGAGCCACCATGCCCCACCGAGCCTTCAGGTTTTGGTGGCATTTATGTAACACGTCTACTGGCTTGCTGATTCCATCTTCAGGCGGCAGGGTCTGGCTACCATCCTTAATTCAGACCGGATTTGAATCTATCTTTGAAAGGGAAATTTGGACTTGGCCAGTACTCAGATAAGCTGGGATTATGGGCTGGGACTGTGGTGAAGTGTAGGATGAGGCTACAGACTCCCTGTTGGGGTTTTTGTAGAAGCCAGCATTGCTATTGTAATGCAGTGCATCTGGGGGTCTGGCGGATTGGGGTGCTGCTTTTCTGGGGGCATAGCAGCAGCTCTTCCTTTCTCCCCATTGTACTTCCCTTGTCATCCCACAGAGCTGAATGCTCTGATCATGACCCTGTGGTTAGGATCAGCCCTGCTCAGCGCATTTCTCACCTTTGCCTTTTCCTCACTTCTTCTCTTGGACTCCTTCCCCCAGCCCAAATGATCTGCACCCCAGTGACAACGTGGAGTGGCTCCACGCGGAAGATGGATGATACACAATTGCAATGTTGCTCATGTTTTATGGTTAACCGCCTGGAATTCTTCAGAGTTCTTTTCATAGCAGTTGAAGGCTGAAAGGCACGCAGAAATGACCAACTCAGTTCTGTCAACATTTGCTGAGTGTTCTTTTTCTGTGTTGGGCCCTGGGAGCTGGAGCTTATCTTACACAAATCTATGGGGGCAAAATAAGTTCTCTAGATTCTTGCTATTCAAAATGAGGTCTCTGAGGCTGGGCACGGTGGCTCATGCCTGTAATCCCAGCACTTTGGCAGGCCGAGACAGGCAGATCACCTGAGGTCAGGAGTTCAAGACCAGCCTAGCCAACATGGTGAAACCCAGTCTCTAGTATAAATACAAAAAGTAGTCAGGCATGGTGGCTCATGCTTATAATCCCAGCTACTCGGGAGGCTGAGGCGGGAGAATTGCTTAAACCCAGGTGGTGGAGGTTGCAGTGAGCTGAGATCCAGCCAGTGCACTCCAGCCTGGGCAACAGAGCGAGACTCCGTCTTAAAAAAAAAAAAAAAAAAAAAAAGACCGAAGTGAGGTCTCTGGACCAGCAGCAGTGGCCTCATCACCTGGGAGCATGTTAGAGAGACAGGATGTTGCTGGGCTGGCCCACGCCTGTAATCTCAGCACTTCCCTCTAGAGACCTAGGTAGGAGGATCACTTCAGCCCAGGAGTTCAAGACCAGACTGGGCAACACAGTTGAGACCCTGTCAGGAAAAGAGAAAAGCAGAATGTCAGACCTTACTGTCTCAGAGTCTGCACTTTAACAAGGCCCCCAGCCAAGCTGTAGACACATTAGTGTTAGAGGCACTGAAATGTTCTCGGTCTCTATAGAGACATGGACAGATACTGACAAGATACTGCTATTCTCCCTTCCACACACATGGCAGGCATCATTAATCAAACAGGATACTTTTCCCCAATGATCCCTGTCTAAACTTCCGACACATTCTCAGCACAGTGTTATAGATGGCCACTTCCAGTTGGTCCGAGTTGGCACTCAGGTCAGGTTCAGCTGCTTTACCTTGCCTCCAGCACAGTTCATGACAGCAGCAGCATCCTGCTCTCTCTGCCTCTGCTCTGACCACTCTTCCCCCTTTCTTTACAACACAGAGTTTTCTTTTAAAACTACACATATGCTCAGGATATTTTCCTGCTTAAAACCCTTCAGTGACTTCCTGTTACGATTAAAATGAAATCCAGATGCCTTACCATGACTTGCAAGACCCTGCCTGACTTGGCCCTGCCCACCTTTTCAACCCCGTCTGGTGCGCAGCTCCCCACCCTATGCTATTCTCTGCCTGTATCACCTCATTTCAGTTCCTGGAACAAGCTGTGTTTTTCCCGCCTCAGGGCTGGGCTGACCTAAGTCACCGTCTCTTGAGTCTCCCCACTGTCCATGTGTAAAAGCTAGGGGCACAGAGACTTGATTTGCCTGAGGCCACGTGGCAAGTCAAGAGCCAGAGGGACTTCATTGCAAAGCTGGAGATGCAGGGCAGGCTGCCTCTCCGCAGTGACCACACGAGGGAGCCTCCACCGAGTCTTCTGACTCCTGCTGCTCTCCCTAAGTGAGTGTCTAGAATGCGCTTTTCTCCCGCACTCCCAAATGCCTTGCAGGGCTTGCTCGCCCTCATTCCTTTGCACAGACCTTGGACTTGCCACCTCCTCAGAGAGCCATTCCCTGGCCTTTCTGCCAGGATGTGCCCTGCCCCCTTCGGCATCCCAGCTATGTTTTCTGGAGCACTTGTCACAGTTTGCAGTATGTCTTATTTATTCGTGGTTTGACTCGTTTTCAGTTTCTCCACTAGTCTCTAGCAGGATTCCTGTTTGTGTTATTGGCCTCCATATCTAAAGCACCAGCATAGTACCTGGCACATAGTAGGTGTTCAGTAAATATGATTTGGATGTGTGCATGAATGAATAATGGAAATGGTGAGGCCAGTCCTAGGATTTTAGGCCTGGTCTGGATCTAAATTAACATCTAACCAATTTCCATGTCGTGTATGCGTCGAAGCCAAGAAAAAGAGTGGTTTCATCTCCCTGATGTCAAATGGCCAGTTGGACCCAGCATGAGTTTTTGCCAATGTAGAGATATTTTTGTGACTTACCTCCAGTGGACCACATCAGATGGCCCCAGATAAACCTTCTTCCTACCATTTTTCATATTTTACAATTCCCTTTGAAGAATGGTGGGGTTTTGTTTTTTTTTTTTTTTTTGACTGTCACATGATGTTTAAAAAAAAATCAAGGAAGATAACTTCCTGCATTCTTCAAAGATCTACCGTCAAAGGGATTTACCTAACATTTGAAGTAGGGTAGAGGGTTGCTGTTCTTGGGGTAGTGCCTTCAGCCAAGTCAAAAGGGATGAACTGAGCTGATGCTGAGGTTACCTCTGCAGTCCGACCTGTACTGGTCAACTGTGCTTGGACCTAGATCACTCAGGTAGCTCAGCTCTGTCTCATACTTGTCTGGTTGGACTTACGAGACAATTCAGAGGAACTGCTTTCATTCTTTCTAGGACAGGGTTCAGCAAACTTTTTCTGTAAAAGGCCGGATAGTAAATATTTTTGGCTTTGTTGTGCAGATGGGTCTCTGTCACAACTGCTCAGCTCTGCTGTTGTAGCAGCCACAGACGTTGTGTAAATGAGTGGTCTTGGCTGTATGCCAATAAAACTTTATTTACAAAAACTTGCATCAGCCCAGATTTAGCCTCAGGGCCATAGTTTGTACACTCCTGTTCTAGGAGTGTTTAAAAGAAAATGTAAAAGACAGCTTTCGTTAGTTGTCGAAGTTTGCCTGCAAACTGTCTTGAAAGACGGCTTCTGAAGCTGGTCCTTGGACTCAGGAGCTTTTTCTTAAACTTGAGAAACATCATTGTTTGACTTCCTGTTTGGGCAAAGAGTCAAGGCATGATTTATCAGTTGCAATAAATAACCTGTATTTTTCCAAATAGACAATCACGTTCTCTTCATTAGCAACCGATCTGCTGGACCTGCAGTAGTACTGAGGAAAGATGCCCTGGTAAACACAGTAGCATGATTGCAAAGTGCAAACGAACCCTCTTGCTTTGGTGACAGCTTGTTTGTGGAAACTGGACCATTCTGCAAATGAGTTCATCAATCTCGCCTAAATACTGGAAGGGCCTGTTCAACATTAGGGGAAATGCCAATGTATTTTGAGACAGATCAAACAAAGCTGCAAGTGGACACATTTTAGCATTTGTTTTTTAACGAATGAGCAGATGGTAGGCCTTGAATGCCCCAGATGCTTATCTTTGAGTTAGGTTGGGGGGAAAATAGGGAAACAAAATCCAAAGTGAATACATTAATACTGTGCCATCACCTAGAAACTATTTGGGCTGCAAGTTGGAGTTGCAGTTGTGACTCTTAAGAATAAAAATGTTTTTCCCTTCTAATAAGTCATATTTATTTATTTACTTGCTGAGACGGAGTCTCTCTCTGTCACCCAGGCTGGAGTGCAGTGCCATGATCTTGGCTCACTGCAGATTACACCTCTTGGGTTCAAGTGATTCTCCTGCCTCAGCCTCCCGAGTAGCTGGGACTATCTATAGGCATGTACTACCACATCCAGCTAATTTTAATATTTTTTATTACAGATGGGATTTCACCATGTTGGTCAGGCTGGTCCCGAACTCCTGACCTCAGGTGATCCTCCCAGCTTGGCCTCCCAAAGTGTTGGGATTACAGACGTGAGCCAATGTGCCCTGCCGGTAATAAGTCATTTAAAGGTTAAACTGTCTGAGTAGGAAACAGAGGCACAGGTTGATTAAATAGGATGTAAAGGTCCCTGGATTGGGTTCTAAAACTTAGTCCCTTTCCGCCATACCATCCAGCTCACTAGGGAAAATGAGGAAAACAGAACTTCGTTTAAAAGATTTTCCCCCTCTGTAGACACTTTCTTAAAAACATAATTGAACTCCTGCTGTGCCTACAATTTTGTTTGCTGCTTTTTTCCCCACTAATCGTCTATCACAAAGCCTTTTCTATCATTATGTGGACTGCATTGCTCTAATTTGTAACAACTGTGTGATATTCCAGCTAGTGGATAGACCAGAGTTTTAGTCAATTTCCAATTGTTGGGCCTTTTTTAAAAAAACAAAAAACAAAAAAAACACTTTCACTATACTGTAAAATGCTGCAGGGAATGCCTTTTGTGTACAGAATTTCCCCATATTTCTAGTTATTTTGGAGGATGTGGTCTCACAGGCAGAATTGTTGAATGAAATGCTAAGGTTTTTCTGACTTCTGTTGCGGATTTCCATATTGCTCCCCAGGATTGTGGCCATTTGAAAGTGTCACCAGCAAGCAGGCCCTCTTGGCTGCTCTCACCAGCATTCATAGCTGTTGTCATTGGAACTCCAGTAGGCAAAAACCTAGCTTGTTGTATCTGTAATTCATGAATCACTATGGAGATGGAATACTTACTTTTTTTCTGTGTTTATGAATTGAATTTCTTTTTGGTGAATTATCAGCTCATTTCCTTGGCCTATATGTTTCAAGGGTTTTTCCTCTGGGTTATATGAGGACTTGCCATCAATAAGGATGCTGGCCCTTTGTTTTAATGGAGTCGTAAGTTCTCATGTTTGGGAATTGTCATGAATTGTCCTGCCCTTCTGGTTGTGTGCCCCAGTTTAGGTTTTTAGCAGTTGTTGTGATTTAGGCCCTTGGACAGCCCATATTTTGAGGATGAAACCTTCAAGTCTGTTGGAGCATACTTTAAAGGGCTTATGGCCATTAAGGGGGAAGACGCATTTGTAAGCCGTGTTAGTAGATGTGGTTTAAATGCTTGAGTTGGCTGGGAAGGTGGCTCACACCTGTAAATCCCAGAACTTTGGGAGGCTGAGGCAGGCAAATCACTTGAGTCCAGGAGTTCGAGACCAGCCTGACCAACATGGTGAAACCCCATCTCTACTAAAAATACAGAAATTAGCTGGGCATGGTGGCATGTGCCTGTAATCCTTCGGAGACTGAGGCACAAGAATCGCTTGAACCCAGGAGGGTGGAGGTTGCAGTGAGCCGAGATTGTGCAACTGCACTCCAGGCTGGGCCACAGAGTGAGACTTGGCCACAAACAAACAAATAAATGCTTGAATCGTGGCTTATGTTTGCTTTGGTAAACAAAGGAAGAGTTTTGGTTTTTAATCTTTCAGTGGGCTTCACGGTGGAGTAGTGGAAATGTTGGGGAATCTGGCTATTCATGAGAGTGTGATTCTCCCCAAAGCCAGCAAGGACCCTTTTCCTTTTCTGAGACAGAGTCTCACTCTGTCACCCAGGATGGCTGCAGCCTAGAGGGTGACCGTGGGCAGAAGATGTCCCCTGAGGGGGGCTAGAAAGGAGATGACACACAGAAGTCAGCACAGATTGGTCCTTCAAAGTATCTTATGGAGACACCTCTGTGCTCACTGTCAGCCTCAACACTGAGTTCACAGCCCACCCAGCATGGGCTTGGAGGGGCATGGAGGCTGGTTGGGGGAGGTGGTCCACCCCGAACTTGACTTCCGAAGCCCCAGCCTGGCAAGTTGTAGTCTTGGGAGACTGAAACTCTGACCCTCACATTCAAGTCAACACAGTTCTGGATGAGAGATGGAAGAGCAGCTTGGTTTGCTGGAAATGCCTTCTTCATCTTCATCTTCATCTTCTTTGTCTTTGTCTTCCTCCTCCTCCTCCTCCTCCTTCCTCCCTCCTCCCTGCAAAAACATGTAGTCAGTCCAGGTACCCAACAATGGTAGACTGGATAAAGAAAATGTGGTACATATGCACTATGGAATACTATACAGCCATAAAAAGAATGAAATCTTGCCCTTTGCAGCAATATGAATGCAGCTGGAGGCCATTATCTTAAGCAAATTAGTGCCCCAACAGAAAACCAGATATTGCACGTTCTGACTTATAAGTGGGAGCTAAACACTGGGTACTCTTGGACATGAAGATGCGAACAGTAGACACTGGGGGCTGCTAGAGGGGGAGGAAGGGAGGAGCAAGGGTTGGAAAACCACCAGTTGGGTACTATGCTTACTACCTGGGTGATGGGATCATTTGTACCCCAAACCTTGGCATTATGCAATATACCCATGTAAGAAACCTTCACTTGTGCCCCCGAATCTAAAATGAAAGGTGAAAAGAACCATACAAACAACTTTATTGAGATATAATTCACATGCCATGCAATTCACCTGTTTAGTGTATGATTTAACGATTTTTAGTACATTCGTAGAGTTGCGCATTCACAACATTTAGAACATTTTCAGTCCCTCACAAAGAAGCCCATTTTCCTGAGCAGTCACTCTCCACCCCAGGGCCTGGCAAGCACCATTCTGCTTCCTGTCTCTGTGGATGCACCTGTTCTCGATGCTTCGTATCAGTGGAGTGATACAGTGTATGGTGGTTTGTGATAGGTTTCTTTCACTTAGCATAAGGTTGTCAAGGTTTATCTACATTGTAGCATGTATCAGGATGCCATTCTCTTTTATGGCTAAAACAGATTTTACTATAAGGATATGCCATATTTTGTTTACCCTTTCATTAGTCGATGGACATTTGGGTTTCACTTTTTGGCTGTGATAAATAATGTTGCAATGAACATTCATGTACAAGTTGTGTGGACGTGTTTTTCATTTCTCTCGGGTATAACCTAGGAGTGGGATTGCTGGGTCAAAGTGGCTGTACCTTCCCACCAGCAGTGAATGAAGGTTCCAGTTATTCTACCATATCCTCACCAAACATTTGTTATTGTTTGTCTTTTTTTTTATTGTAGCCATCGAGTGGATGTGAAGCGGTACCTTCACGTTTGCAATGCATTTCCCTGATGGTTGATGGTGTTGAGTATCTTTTCATGGGCTTACGGGCCATTCGTAGATCTTGGAAAGTTGCCTTTTCAAATCTTTTGTCCATTGCTTAATTTGTTTAGTTGTCTTTTTTATTGTTGAGTTGTATGAGTTCTTTGTGTATTGTGGATACTAGGCCCTTATCAGAGATACGTGATTTACATACATTTTCTACCATTCTGCAAGTTTCTTTTCATTTTCTTGATGGTGTCCTTGAGGCATACATGTTTTTATTCTGATGAAATTGAATTCATCTATTTTTTCTTTTGTCGTGTACTTTTGGCATCATATCTAAGTTTGTCTTTAAACCAGTATTTCTGTTAATTTTATGCTTCAAAATGATTTGATGTTAGAGCTGAGATGCTGTTGGCTTCAGCCCAGAGGTTTTGGGGGTTGTTGGATGGAGAGTTGTTCATTCCCTCTCTGGACCCAGCACTGCACTGTGTGTTTCCCCACCTTGGTCCTGACCCCCAGCTCCCAGCCCTGAAATTACTTAGGGCTATGTCTGTCTGCCTACTGGCATCATAGGCACTCAGAAAATACCTGCTGAATGGATGGATGATGGGATGATGACTTCCTGTTTGGGTCTCAGCTCCCTACCTTACACGTGGCTCTCGTTCTTTCCCTGTGTGTTTCTTTCTCCTTTTCACTCCATCCTTCTCTGTGTGTATGTCTACTTCTCTCCCTCATTCCTTCCTTCCTCCTTTCCCTGTCTCTCTCTGTCTTTGGCTTGGTCTCTTTCTCTTGGAATCTCTCTCTGTCCTGCCCTCATTCTGTCCCTCTGTGTCTCTTTTTTCATTTTTCTTTTACTTTTTCTTCTAAGCTGTTGACCTTATCAGATGACCTTTGCAATCAGTTGGAAACAGGCTCACTTGCTCACTCTTTCTTTCCTTTCTCTCTGTGTCCCTGGTGTTCAATAAGTTTAGAGAAGAAATGCACAAACTGTCGAGTTCCCCTTCACCAGTGTGCCCCAGAGTTGGCAGAAGTCAGAGACCAGCTGGCACCAGGCATCCCGCAGTGCTCGTGTTTTCAGCTTGCTGTGTGCAAGGCTGTCCCCCGGGCCTGCGGTACTTAATTTGAAATTTGGTTAGGAAGCTGCAGTGATCCATTTTCACATTTGGAGGTACATTTTTGGCATATCGGATGGGAGCATTGCAGACAGATTTTTTTCTGTGCACTACTGCTCGAGTTTGTCAGGAGTTTTATTATGGAAATCACTATTTCTGCTTTTCCATTTTCCCCAGTTACTTTCCTATATTGATATATTTTCACCTGCCTAACATTGGGATATTTTTCAGAGTTCTTGCTTTACGATTCAGTAGCAAGACTCAAAATAACACAGAGGAAAGAAATGAAAAAACCTCTGGGTAAAAAAAAGACTTGCCTCCACATTTCCTTTATTGAGAGGAAACTTCATCAGTATTTTGAACAGAAAACTTAAACACAACAAAGGTAGATGAAAACATGGGTTGTAAATTGTGTGTGTGTGTGTGTGTGTGCTTGGAGTGTAGATTCTGACATAAAAATCACAGTTCTTTTGGCAGTGTATAGAAACGTTAGGAAACTGAGTGGTAACAGGTAAATATTCAGAAATAAATAGCAACTTAGGGATTACTGGAAAAGTACAATTTTCTGTTTCTGTAGGACTTCTTTCTGCTAGAGTGGGGGATGGAATAAATGTTATTTAAAGCTCTCTCTTTCCTTCCTCTCTTCTCTGTCTCATATATGCTACTCCTGGTTGCATAGATAACCCAGAACTGCTTTACATACTTATTTCCCAATACTGTGGGTTTTGATTTTATATGTGTTTTCCCACATCGATCTGACCTAAATCTCATTAACTGTCTATCCACTGTTGCCCCAACAGTTAACACGTCATCTGGTTGAACCAAAAGACAAAACTGGAGAAGGGAATGCGGTCATTGTTAGTCTTCGAGTATCTATTTTCAAAGCCTTCATTTGAAGACCCATGGGGAGACTGAGGAGGGTGTGGGGCAGGGGAGAAGTCAGTGGTCTTGACCCTTCTGTTGAGGGTGACCTCTTTTTGTACTTTCATTTCTTGCTATTCTTCTTCTTGTACTTTATACCACAGCAATGCTGAACTACTTGGGATTAAGCAAGGCTATTATTTACTGCAATGGTTGGTGCCTAGAAGCCCTTTTCCCACTACACCTTCTCTGTTACATGACTTTGCTCATCCCTGAAGACTTAGTTTGAGGTGTCACCTACTCTGGAAATACTCTCTGTGTCCACTGAATGCTATTCTTCCTCCTGTCATGCTGACTGCTGTCTCTACTGCCGTCTGTCCTGCTGTGCTGGAGAACCCACCATGGGCTACGATTGATTGAAGACTTCCTGTTTGCCACGTACCACGGTGAACACTTTGAGATGCTAGCGTTCGTCTTTGGCATCTCCCTTGGCCCTGTGCTGACATTAGTCTAAGCACTCGTCACATGCTTCAGTGATCCAGCATTTGGTCATCCGTCCTCCCCTAGTGGATTCTGAGTTGCTTGGGGGAAACGCTTTGTACGTTCTTCCAGTCCTGGGAACTGTGCTTGACACGTGGTGTGGGGGTCAGCAAGTTGGTGCTGCATGAATGGATGGAGAAAGTGGGATGGGGGAGTAAAGGCGCCAGGCGGCACGAGGGCTTTCCAGGAACTTGAAGGTGGTGCAGGCGTGGACCTCTGGCTGGCTGGGTCATTCTTATGGAATCTCTTGGGAAACTGACCCTCAGTCTCACAGTAACTTCTCAGGGATGTGTTGGCTGCTTGTAGCAGTTATACCTGGGGGCGGGCAGATGCAGCGCCCCAGTCTCCAGAGTAGGCAGGTGGGAGGTAGGCCAGGACGGTAGGAAGCTCTCTCCACCTCCTACTCCTCACCCCGCCAGCGGGAAACAGAAAAAGGGAGTTTCTGAAGCCCAGTGGTTTCCTCTCATGCACAGCGGGAATCACAAAGTATGTCCACTGGAGGGCCTTAGGGGAGGTGGGGGGCTGTGCCTCTGTCTGGGAGCGGGCAGTTTCCCCTGCTTTATGCGCTTATCTCTAAGCCTCCCAGATTTTGCAATTAAGGACGTTTCACGTTTTTCGTATCCCTCCGACCATCATGTTGCTGTTCTGTTGTGGCAGCCATGCTCCTGGATAGGATTTAGATGGGGCCTGGTCGGGTGCAGTGGCTCATGCCTGTAATCGCAGCACTTTGGGAGGCTGAGGTGGGTGGATCACCTGAGGTCAGGAGTTTGAGACCAGACTGGGCAATATGGTGAAACCCCGTCTCTACTAAAAATACAAAAACTAGTGGGGAGTGGTGGCAGGTGCCTGTAATCCCAGCGACTTGGGAGGCTGAGGCAGGAGAATCACTTGAATCCAGGAGATGGAGGTTGCAGTGAGCTGAGATCATGCCACTGCCATGCAGCCTGGGTGACAAGAGTGAAAACTCCTTCTCTAAATAAATAAAGATGGGGCCTGAGGTGGGGTCAGATTTCATGATGCAGGGGCTGCAGAAGCAACCATGCTGGCAGGCTTTTGTGACATGTATAGCAGCTGAGGAGAAGGTAACTGGGTGTGGGGGTTGAGGTTGGATAAGGGTGAGACCTACAAGCCAGAGAAAGGAGATGAACCTCGGTGGAGGGGCATTGGGCAGGCCAGTGACCTTTAGACCTTTTAAAAATCATTGTGGTAAAACATATGAAACCTAAGATTTACATAAGATTTATAATTGTAACAGTTGTAAAAAAAATTACTCAGAACATTGTTTGTGAAAGGGAAGAAATTAAGGGGTAAGAAGGCCTTGGACTCTCCATTCCATGACAGCCTTTTGGATGGCACTTTTTTTTTTTTTTTTTTTGAGACTCTTGCTCTGTCACATAGGCTGGAGTGTATTCTGGGAGGATCGCTTGATCACCCAGGCATGGTTTCGGCTCACTGTAGCCTCCGCCTCCCAAGTTCAAGCGATTCTCCCGCATCAGCCTCCCGAGTAGCTGGGATTACAACCATGTGCCACCATGCCCGGCTAATTTCTCTACTTTTGTAGAGATGGGGTTTCACCATGTTGGCCAGGCTGGTCTCAAATTTCTGACCTCAAGTGATCCACATGCCTTGGCTTCCCAAAATGCTGGGATTACAGGCATGAGCCACCACGTCCGGCCTTGAATAGGTACTTGTGAGGAACGTCGGTGGGGACCGCAAACCACTGCAGTCACCATGCCAATAATAGTGTTACTGGTTCTTTGGGTTTGGAATTGTGCTTGGCTGCTGGTAACAAAGATACGGCCCTGGTGGCTTAAATGAACAACGTATCTTTCCTAGAAGGTCACACTTAGGCAGTGCAGAGCTGGCGAGTGTCTCTGCCACAGTCCTAGTGTCCTGGTCCACTTGGTCTTTCTGCTCTGCCATCCTTCGGTCTGGCTCTTATCCTCAGCTTGGTCTTAGATGCCTGTTGAAGCTCCAGCCAGCATGTCTGTGTTGTAGGTAGGAAACAGGAGAAAACAGGAAGGCCAAAAGGACTCTCCCCCGCCAACTGTCCTTCCTTTAAGGAGCTTTCCCAGGAGTCTCATCTCACAATTTGGGTTTACATCTCACTGGCCAGAACTTAGTCAGTGGCACCACTTTGATGGAAGGGGTGTGCGAAGTGCAGTCTTTTAGCTTGGCACATGGCCTTTCTGAATAAAACAGGGCTTCTCTGATGAAGGAAGAAGGAGGGGATGGATGCCAGGCAATCTGCCCTGGTTGTAGAGGTAGTGCTGGAGTTAGCTGATGTTCATTGCGTTCATTGTTCATTGCCAGGAAGTGCATTCCGTACATGACATGTATTAGAGATGGCGTGTAGTGACCAGCTGGAGCCCACGTCTCTAGCACCAGTGAGCATTTGGCTGATGAACAGAGTTTTTCAGTGGTCAGCACCCTTTGCTGGGTCGTATGCAGCTCACTGGACTGTGAACTCCTTGAGGACAAGAGTATTTGCCTTGTCTCCCAAAGCACCTGGCTCAGTACCAAGGAAATGTCACCAAATGTTGGCTTATTTAAACCAAAGCTGTTTCTATTGAAAAATGTAATTAAAAAATATTTTTTGGCAGGGCATGGTGGCTCACTCCTGTAATCCCAGCACTTTGGGAGGCCAAAACTGGAGAATCACTTGAGGCCAGGAGTGAGACCCTGTTTCTACAAAAAAAAAAAAAAAATTAGTCTGGTGTGGTGGTGTGCACAATGTGGTCCTAGCTACTTGGGAGGCTGAGGCAGGAGGATTGCTTGAACCCAGGGGATCAGGGCTACAGTGAGCTAGTGTCATGCCCCCACACTCCAGCCTGAGCAACAGACTCACACTCTGTCTCAAAAAAAACCCTGATTATAAAGAAATGTAAGTCTATTAGAATTTTTTAAAGTAGCTCAGGACAGAAAAAGAAAAATCACTTGTAATCTCATCACCCAAAAATAGCCACTGTTGAAGAGATTCGAAGTACCTCTTCCCAGTCTTTTTTCTTTGTATTTAGAGTGTCTGTGTAAAACACATTTAGATCATTCTAGGTATATCATTTTGCATTCACTTGGTATTATATCACGAACAGTTTTGTGTCTTTAAATATTTTCTCTGAACAGCCTTAACGGCCGCATGATGTCTCTGTTAACTTCCCACGGCTAGGCATTGAAGTGATTTGTTGTTATTATAACTGCCATGGTGACTATCTTTATACATACATTTTAGCGTATGATTCTCATTATTTCTGTAGGGTCGGCTCCTGTGAAGAGAATTGCTAGGCCCTTTAAGGCTCTTGGCAAAGATTGTCAACATGCCTCCCAGAAAAACATGTATTGATGCCAGCTGTGTACGAGTGTGCCTGTCAGGCCTCACCCTCCTTGGTACGGGGTGTTGTCATTTCAGTTGCTAATTTGATTGCAAATTTTATTTTGTATTCCTACCGTGTTTCAGTTTTTCCAAGCCTATTGACCATTTGTTGTTTCGTTTACCATCAGTTAGTATTGAGTCTATAACGATCTTGATTTTTTTTGTGTTGGTTTTTGTTTCTTTTAGATGTTTTTTTATGCGGCTGTGCCTCTTACTTGTAAAATAGCATTTCTTTGTCATTCCTTTTTTTTTTCTTTTTGTGAGACGGAGTCTCGCTCAGTCACCCAGGCTGGAGTGCAGCTGTGTGCTCAGCTCACTGCAACCTCTGCCTCCTCCCAGGTTCAAGCGATCCTCCGGCTTCAGCCTTCCAAGTAGCTGGGATTACAAGCGTGTGTGTGCCACCATACTGGGCTAATTTTTGTATTTCTAGTAGAGATGGTCTTTCACCATGTTGGCCAGGCTGGTCTCGATCCGCTGACCTCAAGTGATCCACCCGACTTGGCATGTCAAAATGTTGGGATTACGGGCGTCAGCCACCGCGACTTGCCATCTTTGTCATTCTTGTGGCAAATCTTTTACTTTTTCTGCATAATTATTTTGACCCATAGTGGTTTTTAATTGTTACCTAATCAAATCCGGTGACTTTTTTTTGTGTGAAATTTCTTCCATTTGTAGTATGCATGATTGTGGGAACAAGTTTCTGCTTGCTTTTCTTGAAAAAATTAACGATTTGTATTTGCTCATTTTCTAGATAGGCTTTAAACCTCGAATCCAGTAGAAAAATAATTAACCAGGATTCCAATTATAATTTTATAAGCTGCCTAGGTTGCTTTTAAGAGGAGTAATGAGTATTGAGTAAAATTCTTGTCTGGGATTGGCCTGGTGGTCTCTTAGAATTCATTGTTGTGAACAAAAAAAGATAATTGGCTTAAAATTGAAGCAAGAAGCCCTGAAAATTACTGTTTTACCTTAAAAGGGGGGTTATTGATTGATTTAACAAAAGTTTGTCTTGATCAGACAATGGCATGATCAAGGACTTGGTGTTACCAGGACCTAGTCTGTCTCTGTGTTGATCTGTCTGCATTTCTTTCCCTGGTCTATCTTTTTTTTTATTTTTTGGAGGTGGAGTCTCTCTCTGTTTCCCAGGCTGGAGTGCAGTGGCGTGATCTTAGCTGACTGTAACCTCCACCTCCCGGGTTCAAGTGATTCTCCTGCCTGTCAGCCTCCTGGGTAGCTGGAATTACAGGCATCTGCCACCATGCCTGGCTAATTTTTGTATTTTTAGTAGATACAGGGTTTCACCATGTTGGCCAGGCTAGTCTCAAACTCCTGACCTCAAGTGATCCATGTGCCTTGGCCTCCCAATGTGCTGGGATTGCAAGGGTGAGCCACCACACCCAGCCTCCCTGGCCTATCTTTATTTCCCCATCTCTTTCTCTCAACACTAGTTTCATCCATGATGGGTCCATCATCTGACAGTTTTATCTCTCCTTATGGCTAGAGGATGATTGCAGCAGTTCCAGGACTTTCTAGTTCATGTTCAGTGTGGAAAGGGGCCTCCTGCCTCTGTGCCAGGAGGCTGCGCTCAGGTTCCCGGAGTTGCGCTCACTCCAGCATGCTCATCTAAGAACCCATAGCTGGCCAAGGAGGTTGCCCAGCTCTGAATGGCCAGGCCCATCACATGTCACTCCTGATGCTGAGTTGGAGTCAGGCCTGGGGTAGAGTCAGTGGAGTGTGAGAGCTGGGGTGAATTGGCTTCCCAAGCTTAAAATGGGTGCCCTTTCCCAGAAGTTGGGTGTATGGGGTCTGGGTTTCTGATATACAGTAAATGTTAATAATAATTGCTTGTGATTGGTGGAGTACAGTCTTGAACCCTACTTGTTTGACTTCTTGGGAGGAGAAGGAAGCTACCAGTGCCTTGATTTTATATATATATATATATGGTGGAATTAGATTCTCATAGGAGAATCTAATTATATATATAATTATATATATGTATTTTTTTTTTTAAGAAGAGGAGTTACATTCAATCCTCATCTTGAATCCTATGAGTCTTGATGTTCATAGTCCACTTGTCTTTTATCTGGAAAGTGGCCATCTCTGTCTGTGAGTGGTCGGAGAATTAGTCGGCCAAGTTTCCCAGAGAAGAGCATCCCTCCCAGGGGTTCAGCTGTGTCTGATTTGGCTAGCCCCCTTCCCCTTCCCCTTCCCATTCTCCTTCCCGTTCCCCTCCCCCTCCCTTCCCTTCTCTTTTTTTGAGGCAGGGTGTCACTGTGTCACCCCGGCTGGAGTATAATGGCGTGATCACAGCTCACTGCAGCCTCAACCTAGCAGGCTCAAACAATCCTCCCACCTCAGCCCCACCCCGAGTAGCTGGGACTGCAGGTGCCCACCACCATGCCTTGCTAGTTTTTTTTTGTATTTTTGGTAGTGACAGGGTTTTGCCACGTTTCCCAGGCTGGGACTCAAGCAGTCCTTCCACCTCAGCCTCCCAAAGTGCTAGGATTGCAGGTGTGGGCCACCATACCCAACCATCCCCCAGCCCCCAAACCCTACCGTGTCTCTCAATTCAGCAGGAGCCTCATCTTTGCAGAGGCCCCTGGCTGTGGAGACTCCTGGGGAGTGGCAGTTCACACATCCGTCTTTCATGTGTCCTGGCCTGTGGTCTGGAAGAATGGAACTGTGGGGTGGCAGACAGCAGGGACATGATTTGTCTTCTCTATCTTTCCATATCTTTCAGTGCAGGCCTGGCATCTCTTGGGCACACAGTGATTCGTGCATGTAGTTGACAGTGAATAAGCTAAATGTGCATTTGATGCCACTCTAGGGTGTATGCCAGATACTGGGTTGGGCTTCATGTGCTCCAGGTGACCAAAGTCTGACCCCCTAGCCTGGACAGGTTTCCTCTTTGGCCCTCACTGATCTCTGAACCTGTGCCGCTTTTGTTCTGCTGCCATGCCATTCCTCCCTTACACACCTGATGTCTCCTGAAGTTGGTAAGTATTTGATGTCTCTATGATGAATTTATTAATAGTTTAATAAGAACACTTTAGGCTCAGGGACTCAGTATGGTGTGAGATTGTTAGCTAACTTTTACTGGATCCTGCTGGTTGTTCTTGATCTCTTAGGGCAGCAGTCTCCAACCTTTTGGGCAACAGGGACCTGTTTCGTGGAAGACAATGTTTTCATGGACCAGTCTGATACCCTATTTTGGCCCAGACATCTGTGGGGCGTGTAATTGGGTTGAATAGTTGTATGATTGGGCTTCAGGTCCGTCCATTTAGAAGACATCAGAGGCTGGATTGCAGGCCTCGTTCTACCCTCATGGAGGCCTGGTGGGCTCATTCACCCTCTCAGAGCACCAGGTGGCTTCTCTGCTCAGACAGAAGCACCTCCTGGTGCACCTGCGTCAGGGACTCATGTGGATTAAGTAGGATAATAACCGTTACAACTTTGTATCTTTGTATAAGTCCATTCAGCATGTCTGGAACCATTGTCAAATGTCATAGAGTCCTTTGTTGCTCTGGTAGAGGTTAGGTTCTCACCAATAAAATTACTCTACTGGTGGTGGGGGTGGTGGTTTCAGGATAAAACTGTTCCATCTCAAATCATCAGGCATTAGATTTTCACAAGGAGTGCTCAGCCTAGATCCCATGGGTGCGCAGCTCACTATAGGGTTCATGCTCCTCTGACAGTCTAATGCCACCTCTGATCTGACAGGAGGTGGAGCTCAGGCGGTGATGCTCACTCACCCACCACTCAACTCCTGCTGTGTGGCCTGGTTCCTAACAGGCCACAACTGTTACAGGTCCGTGGCCTTGGCGGTTGGGGACCCCTGCCTTAGGGTGCCAAAGTGGAGTCTAGAATTCTCAGAATGGAAGAAAGGACTGTTTTTTCCTTGATAAAATCATACAAGCCAGGCACGATGGTTCACATCTGTAATCCCAGCACTTCGGGGGGCTGAAGTGGTAAGATCGCTTGCAGTCAGGAGTTTGAGACCAGCCTGGCCAACATGCAGAAACACTGTCTCTACTAAAAATACAAAAATTAGTTGGGCATGGTGGTGCGTGCCTGTAATCCCAGCTGCTCCGGAGGCTGTGGCAGGAGAATTGCTTGAAACCTGACAGGCAGAGGTTGCAGTGAGCCGAGATCATGCCACTGCACTGCAGCATAGGTGACAGAGTGAGACTCCATCTCAAAGAAAAAAAAAAAAATAATCCAAATCACCTATGCAGAATGGAGGGTTTCTTGTGTGCTTCCTGGAAGCAAAATCATCTTTTCAGTACTGATCAGAGCCCTGGTATCTAAATGAAGGATGATTTACCATTGTTTGAGAAACACTTCAGCATCTTTAAGCTGGAGGGAGTGGTGTGGATGCTTAACAAGAAGATCCCTGGTTAATGCTCAAACACAGATGTGCGATGCTGGCAGAGTCACATTTCTCACCATTTGTTACTGTTACTTAATTTGAAATGACAGTTTGGTGTTCTCAAAAGAACAGTCATATTTCTCCTTTCAGATTTGTTGTGGCAATTTATTAGCAGATCTAATTATATTTGTTTGATGAAGGCTCAGGTAGGAGCCACCTAAGTGGTGGTAGCATCGCTTTAAAAATAAGTCTGAAAGGGCATATGTTTCTTACAGTGACAGAAAACATTGATTCCTCCCCCTCCACAAAAATTACTTCCAAATGGTATATTTAAATTGAACAATGGGAAGATTTTTGTTGTTGGATTCCTTAAGTAGTGGTTGAGAGCATATGCTCTGAAACTGGTCGTTCTTACTGCGGAATCCTGGCATTACTCCCTATGAGCTGTGTGACCTCAGCTGAGTTATTTAACATCCCCTGGTGTCAGTATTTTCATCTGTTAAATGGTGTAATGAGAAGCTCCCTCACAAGGTTGTTGAGATGTTACGTACATGATCCATATATTTAACATGCGGTGACAGGGTATGTAAAGCGCTCAGTAACTGTGACTGCTACTTTCATTACTTTGTTTGAATTCATGTCATCTGCTTGGGTTTTGAATTATAGTGACAACTGCTTAGATTTTTTTTTTTGTAATGTAGGAGATGCTGACTTCTTCTAGTTATATTTATGGGGCAAAAGTCTGTTAAACATCTTTAAAAATAGAGTGATTGTAGTTTAGCTTTATTTATTTTTTCCTTTTTGACCAAACAAAAACCCGTGGTTGTGATTTAGCCTCCCTTGCTGCCACTCCTCCTCCTGGTTTATGGAACTAGTCACAGGCCTTGGTCAGTGAATTCTGAAACAAGGATGTTTCCTGCAGGAGTGGCATCTGTTTCCTTGGCTGGAAACACACTTGTGTTGGCAGCTCTGGGGCAGGCAGCTTTGTGGTTGATGGTGAGGGTAGGGAGAGATGAAGTGCTTGAGACACAGAGTTTCTGCTGCAGGAACCGGGTTGTTTGGAAGGCACTGGGGCTGCAGGTTATGTGTTTGGACCTATCAGTCATTTGACTGTGAGACAGTAACTTCCTTAAGCCCCAGAATCATCTTCTGTGAAACAGGGATATTAACAATGCTTAATGAGTAGGTTTTTGAACAGAGTGGATAAGTCAACGAAAGGTAACATCCTACCTGGTGTGTGGGAAGCACTCCATAAACAGCAGCTGCTGTGTTTCTATCTCTGTTATTACTTCCCACATAAAGCACAGGTGATGACCAAGAGGGTGTCAACCTATGTCGACTTTGTTATCCTTCTGTTGGAGTCTGTAATTGAGGCTGATGTATATTAACATGGAAATAAGGTCTCAGGAAGCAAGAGGGTGCAGCTGACAGGCAGCGCTGCAGGCAGACAGCTCATAATTTTCTCCTCCTTTCTGGGTGGGTCACAGCTGGGACTAGTCTCTGGATGAAAAACAGTGCTAATACCCTCAATGTCTGCATGAAAAAAAGAAACATCGGCCAGGCATGGTGGCTCACGCTTGTAATCCCAGCACTTTGGGAGGCCAGGGCAGGCAGATCACTTCAGGTCAGGAGTTTGAAACCAGCCTGGCCAATGTGGTGAAACCCTATCTCTCTTAAAAATACTGAAATTAGCCAGGTGTAGTGGCACACTCCTGTAATCCCAGCTACTCAGGAGGCTGAGGTAGGAGAATCGCTTGGACCTGGGAGGCAGAAGTTGTAGTGAGCCGAGATCGTGCCGCTGGGTGACAGTGCGAGACTCCGTCTCCAGAAAAAAGAAATAACAACAAAAAAACCCAGTACTAACCCTGATCTTTCATGGTTGAGTCCCTGAGTCAAAGGTCAGCCTTTATATATGACCAGCACAGAAGTTGGTGGTATTAGAACAATGACCCAGGCCCACGGCAGTCACTGGCAATAGTAACAGCTGCATAGGGTCTGTTTAGGTCTGGATGTTGGGGATGGGTCTGGCATGGCTTTTTGTGGAAGATATGTTGGAACTCAGGTCTGTGGGAGAAGAAGGTGTCCCCTCCCCTCAGCAGGTTTGTCTCCTTGCCTTCGATATGGGGAAGGCCAGAGGCACAAGGGGAAACAGGGTGTCAGGAGGCTGGGAAGAGGCCTGTGTTGCTAGAACTCAGAGAGTGAGGGGAGCAGGGCCTTGTAGGTCCCTGGAAGGGTTTGATCTTTATCTAAGAAAGATAGAAAACCTTTGAAGAGTCCTAAACAGAGGGCTGGCGGTATCAGCCCTGCGTTTTAAATCAATCACCTTCCCTATACAATGGGGAGAGAATTCAGGAAGGCGGAGGCCAGTATGGGATGACCATTTGGCCGTTACAGCAGTCATCTTAGCAAGGGATGGAGGCTGGCTCTTCAGGTGGAGATGATGGGAATTAAAATAAGTTCAAAGGGTGTGGGAGATAAAGTGGACAAGATCAGGAATCCATGGCTTGCATTTTTCGACAAAACTCTATTATCAGGATATATTCCTCCTCTAGCCTTTCTGCATTTACTTAATTTTCCTATGGCCTGCACAGTCTATTTCCTCCTGTTTTCCCCTCAAAATCATTCTGTGGGTAAAAATAAATACCTTCCGACTTACAGCAGCTCCTCTTCCAGATGAAGTAAATGAGTGAGTGACTGCAGTGAGCAGTGACTTGTCATGCGACAGGAACCGGGGGCCTGTGATTGACACGGGCACAGAGTTTCTTCCCAGAGAGCCACTAGGTCCATGTTCCGTTTACCAAGCGCTGAGCAGCGCCTGCGTTTCGTAGTGGCGTGACCCAGTGGAACATTTCAGTGTTGTTTAGTTTATTTTCAGCCTCAAGGTTTAAAAAGTCCCACCTCCCAGCGGCCTCCAGAATAGTTTTTAATTTTCTTAAATGTTAAGGTTGGGTTCCTTACGTGGCATTCTCAGGAGGTACTGTTGGAGAGTCTTTCAAAAGTTATGACCACATGTGCTTCTTCGTCCAACCCTGCAGTTGTACAAGAGTGACAGTAAATCTAACTTTTATCCCAGAGAAAGGAAGATAATGCATGGTGTGTTGTTGACCGCACACTGTGTAGAATTACCATGGGACAAGGGCAGGGCTGACCCCTCTTCCCCTCTGCTGCAGCCCTCCCACCTCCCCGGGCCCGCTGTCATCAGATGCCGGGATTGTCACAGCAGCCTCCACGCCACCCTCCCTGCTTTTACTCTGATGGTGCCCCTCTCCCGTGAGGCTTCTCTGTAGCCAGGTGATCCTTTGAAAATAGAAGTTGGCTCATGTCACTGTTGGGCCCTCTGGCCTTTAAGGCTTCCCTTCCTACCTGGAACACAATCATGTCCTGAGCGTGGCCCTCATCCCCACAGGACCCGGCCCTGTCCTCTTCCTCCTCCCTCAGACACGCCCAATCCTTGTTCTTCATCTTGTTGCATCTTGGGTGGTCCCTTGTTCTTGCTTCCCCTGTTTCCTGGCGTTCTTCCTCCCCATCTTTACATGGCTCTCTTCCTCTCCCCGTCCAGATATCTGCTTTTTTTTTTTTTTTTTCTTCTTCTTTCTTTTTTTGTGAGACAGTCTCACTCTATCACCCAGCCTGGAGTGCAGTAGTGCAATCTCAGCTCACTGCAACGTCTGCCTTCTGGGTTCAAGTGATTCTCCTGCCTCAGCCTCCCGAGCAATTACAGGCGTGCATCACCATGCCTGGCTAGTTTTTGTATTTTTAGTAGAGATGGGGGTCTCGCCATGTTGGCCAGGCTGGTCTTGAACTCCTGATCTCAAGTGATCCACCTCCGTCTGCCTCCAAAGTGGTGGGATTACAGGCGTGAGCCACCACGCCCAGCCAGGTTTCTGCTTAAATGTCACTTTACCAGGAGGCCATTTTATCTAGAATGGCACTTCTGGCACTGCTTTATTTTTCTGTGCAGCTCTTAGCAGCACATGATATAAAAATGCATTCATATGTTGGTCTGTCCGACTCCCCCAGTAGAATCTAAGCTCCTTAAGAGTAAGGACTTTTCTATTCTCTGCCGAGTCTTAGTGTCCAGAACAGTGGCTAGCGTGGAGCATGCTGTAGTAATGTTTGTTGACTGCATGAGTACCTGGGAAGTGCCGTGCTGTGTCTACATGATTCTGTCTCTGATAGTAGGGAGATGTTTTCTTTAACTACTTTTGCTTAACAAACCATTCCCAAAATTAGCAGCTTGAAACAACACCGGTTTTGGTTACTAACAATTGGGTGAGTCAGGAGTTCAGGCAGGGTGTGATGATTCAGGCAGCTGTGATGGGGACAGCTCATCTCTGCTCCATGATGTCCGAGGCCTCAGCTCATGGCCCAAATGATTGGAAGGGCCTGGGCCGACTCAATGAAGGCCATGGTGTCTGGGTCCTTGGCTGTGGCTGCTGGCTGAGTCCTGCCATTTTCCTTCACATCTCATCCCCACATGGCTGGCTTGGGCTTATTCATACCACGGTGGTCTCAGAGTTGTAAGAGGGAACATCCTGAAGGACAGGCCCACGTGCAAGGCTTATCAAGCCTCTGCTAGGCTCACTTTTGCGAATACTCCACTGGCCAGTGTAAGTCACATGGCCAGGCCCAGAGTCAGTCCACGAGGGGACTGCACAAGGGTGTGGATCCCAGGAATTGTAGGGTTCAGTCCAGGCCACTGGTCTAGCCACTGGCGGTACCATAGGTAGGTGAAAGGACAGATTGTAGAACCAGCCTGCCAGGTCTGAATCTTCACTTAACCACTGTCTGTTGATAGGACCCCAGGGAAATTGCTGAGCTTTTCTGTGCCTCTGTTTTTCTCATGTGCAAAATGAGGTGGAGGGTATTTCACAGGGAGATCATTGAGAATTAGGTGAATAATACATGTAAAAGTTCTTAGACTACTTCTTGGTGTGTAGGGAACACTGTATATGCTACTGGGTGACCGAAACCCATCTGTGTACTGAGCTGTCCCGACCCCCGTTACTCATGTATTCCTTTACTTACTCTTTCACACCGTTCATGTCCTTATTTAATATTAAACACCTGCGGGTCCCAGCCCTCCGCTAGGTTCTGGGATACAGGAGAATCCCTTCCTAGAGTTGGCAGGAGGTGGGGAGGGCAGATGGACAGGTCAAGGAGCAATCTCAATAAAGCGTGGGCTCTCCCAGGTTGGGGAGCTCCAGTGCCAGGGGAGCCCAGAGCAGGAGCCCATCACCGGGGCTGTGGTGGGGACAGGCAGGGAGGGCTTCCTGCAGGAATCAACATAAAACCAGCCTTGAAGGGTTAGACAGACTTAGGTGGCAAAAGGGTTCCAGGCAGGTGTAGGAGCATGTGCAAAGGCCCAGAGACAAGAGCGAGCGTGGGGATTGAAAGCCTTGTGCATAGAAACACACAGAAGGTGGCAGAGCCCCTGCCCAGCTCTCCTGGGGAGCCAAAATATATAGTGGTTCATTTGCAATTTTCAGTCTGTAGAAATGAGTGTTGGGGGAAGAGATACAAGTCAGAGCCCCAGGAGAGAAGCCACAGGTGGGAGCCGGGCAGAGGGCCATTTGGCCTCATGTTGCAATGGCCTGTCAAGCAGAAGAGGGTTTTAAGGTAGGTGTTAGCTGGCCAGAAGCACAGCTACGGATCAAGGTGTTGGGAGCTTTTTCTGCAGGGCTCATGTGCCTGTCAGGCTAGCCTCTTACCCACTTACCTCTCACTTGCTCCGCTGGGTGCTGGCTCGAAGCACAACGCAGAGCTTGATGCAGTCTTCGGGTTGTGTTTTGGGAGCAGGCTATTATTTGTTTCCATTCTTTAAGCACTCATTTTTGTACCAGAGATGAAAAGCAGGCAGATCCGTGCACAGGTGGTTGAAGCACTGGGTTGTAACTGCCCCATGTGTGAGGTCCAGAGAGCAGGGCTATCCTAGGTGGCTCAGGGCAGGCTTCCTGAAGGAGGTGGCATCTGAGCTCAGTGCAGAAAGACAAACGGGTTTTCTAGAAGAGCCTGTTCCGCATCCAGTGATGGGCTGGTGGCTTGGTCTCTTCCCAGAGAGCTCCAGAGAGTCCCCTTGGGCTGGTGCCCGGATCCCTGACCCGGGTACTGCAGTTACTCCTGCAGGCCGCGAGGTACTGGGAAGGATGGCGAGATAGACAGCTGCTGGCTGCTTCTCAGAGCTCCACGATGGCCCCCTTCTTCACCTTCAGGGCCCTGCCCTCTGGGCTGCGGGCCATGTGGCCAGGCTGCACAGGACATCACCAAGATCCCGCTTTGTTGGGAGCATAGGCTCAAGGCAAACTGCCTGGGTTGGGGTCTTGGCTGTGCCACTTGCTGGCTTCCTGTCCTTGAGCAAAGTACCTGTAAAGTCTCTGCCTCACTTGGTTCATCTGTAAAGTGGACATGATAATAGCTCCTGCCTCAGAAGAGCTTTTCTCAGGTTTAAATGAGCTAATGTGTGGCAAGGACTTAGAACAGCAGAAAAAACTGCTTAAGAAATGTCATCGTCATTATGGTCATTAATATTATTGATCCTCAGTGGACCGTTATTGAGGATTTTTAATGACCTTACCTTTATGATGCACAAGCCAGCAATATAAGAATTCATAGGCTGGGTATGGTGGCTCATGCCTGTAATCCCAGCACTTTGGGGGGCCACAGGTGGGTGGATCACCTGAGGTCAGGAGTTTGAGACAATCCTGGCCAACATGGTAAAACCCTGTCTCTACTACAAATAGAAAAATTAGCCAGGCATGGTGGTGCGTTCCTGTAGTCCTAGCTACTCGGGAGGCTGAGGCAGGAGAATCGCTTGAACCTGGGAGGCAGAGGTTGCAGTGAGCTGAGATCGTGCCATTGCACTCCAGCCTGGGCAACAGAGCAAGAATCTGTCTCCAAAAAAAAAAAAAAAAAAAAAAAACCACAAATTCATAACTAATTTTATTTGTTTTAATTTTTTTTTTCTTTATAGACAGTGTCTTGCTCTGTCACCCAGGCTGGAGTGTGGTGGCACGATCACGACTCACTGCAGCCTCAAACTTCTGGACTCAGGCAGTCCTCTTGACTCAGCCTCCCCAGTAGCTAGAACTATAGGTGTGTGCCACCATGTCAAGTAATTTTTTAAAAACTTTGTTAGAGATGAGGTCCCTCTATGTTGCTCAGGCTGGTATTGAACTCCTGGCCTCAAGCAGTCCTCTCACCTTGGCCTCCTGAATAGTGGGATTACGGATATGAGCCACCAGGCCTGGGTCCCATAACTAATTTCCTTGCAAGAAAACTGCAGTATTCTCCAAAGCCCAGTTTACTCCCACAAATCATCTCTTCTGCTTTTACCAGCTTTCCCCAAATCCACAAGGGTTTCTGCAAACAGAATTGAGTGACAAAGGAAATAGTCCACAAGCTACATCCACAAACTTCCAAGTGACAGATTTAAATGAAACTCTTCCTCTTCCTCTATCCTCTTGTCTAAAAGCATTTGAATCCCCTGGCTGGAAGCTGGAAAGCTGGAGTTGCCAGAGAAGTCTGGTCTGGCCTCCCACCTGGCGGCTACCTTTCATCTCTGGGTTCTCTGAGCCCCTGCCCCACTTCTTTAGCACCTGGCTTCTTGACCTTTCAGGAATTCAGTTTTCCTGTCTCTAAGATGGGGGAACACGCATGCTTCCTCGGACTGTTGGAATTCAGTGAGGCAGTGTGCCATTCTAAGTTCATAGGAAGTGCTTGCTGAAATCATCATCACCACCCAATAATAATCACATTATTTAGGCTTTGCCTCCCTGAATGCGTGTGCATTTCTCGGTTCCGTCAGTGCCCTTTCTCACTCTTGTCTGCACCAGGTGACCTCCTGTCACCACAGCATTGCCTCCTTCTGGTCCTGGCAGCCCCGTTGTGGTGCCAACGTGCCTGGCGCCCGTTCCGCTTCCCTGGCTCACACCCCTAAGAGGCAGCCACCATTGGAGGGGCTCTGGGCGCCCAGCCATGGGGAGCCTCTGGTGGGCCGCCAGCTGCGTCTCCAAGCGGTACGGTGCCCACAGTGAGGGAGCAGCTGGCTCTTCCAGCTGTCTAATTGCTCATCAGACCCACTTTAGCACCAGCTTAACAAATTCCACTCCTTCATCCCAAGCCATCTTTTTTTGTGACCTGGACTGGCAGCCAGGATAGGAGTGGGGGAGGGTTCTTGTGTTGGGTTTGAGAAATTTCCAGACCCAGATAGAGAAGCTATTGGTATTTAGGTCTTTGGGTCATTTTTGTGGGTCTAGCGGTTCTAGAGGCATGTTCAAGGGTTCATTCATGAGCTGTTCCCTAACCCTGCTGCCCCTCAGCAGCATGTGCCAGGCAAGTGCTTGAGATGAGAGCAGCAGAGGTGGCGAGACAGTCCTCTGGGCCATTACCTGTTAGTGACCATGCATTCACCTCGATGTAGATCCTTCATTCATTCATAGCTCCTTTCAATACTGTGTTTATTGAGTGCCTGTCATGGACCAGGTCCTGTACTAGGCCCTTGGGCTGAAAGTGAACAAAACAGATAAAGATTCCTGCTATGTGGAGTTGCATTCTAGTTAGGGGGAGACAGACGATAATCAATAAATAGGATAAACTAAGGATGTATAGTGTGTCAGAAGCTGATAATTGATATGGAACAAAAGTCAAAATAGGGAAGGTTAAGGGGGCTCAGGAGTGTGGGGAGATCATGACTTTAAATGGGTCGGGATGAACTTTGTTGACAAGGCGCTGCCTGAGCACAGAGTTGCCAAGGGGGCACTGGCCATGTGAACACAGGCAGGGGGATGGTGGCGGTGTGCCTTTTGTGTCCAAGGAACACCAAGGAGGCAGCAAGGCAGAGAGGAGGCAGAGAAGCCGCAGAGGCTTCAGACAGTCGCATCCCCTGGGGCCTGGTGAGGTTGGTAGGCAGGGAGGCTGGCCGCAGGTGGGAATGAGAAGGGGGCACTGGAGGACTGTGAGCAGCCTCTGAGTTAGGATTTTGGAAGTTTGCTGTGTGGAGACTGGAGTGTGGGAGCAGGGGTGGAGGCAGAGAAGAGCTGGCGGGTGATTATAGGAGCCCAGGCATGAGGCAGTGGTGGCTGGGACCAGATGGGGAAGTAAGAATGGTAGGAAGTGGCCTGCCCCTGGCCTTATGTGGATGCTGGAGCTGGAAGGATTTCCAGGAACACAGGCTGTGAGGTGTGAGTGAGAGCAGTACCAGATGCCTCCAGGCATTGTCCTGAGCAGCCGGAAGGATGTGGAGGGAGGCCGCTAACCAGGGTGGGGATGGCTTTGTGGGGGCTGAGCAGGAGCTTTGGTACAGGCATGTTGAGTGTGAGCTATCTGAACATCTACGGAGAGACAGAGGGAATGTGTGTATCAAGAGTTCAGTTAGCATGCCGGGGCCCACAATACCGAATGGAACACATTGAGGGCTTTCAAAACTGGATAACATTTCTGAGAGAGTGTGTAGGTGGGCCAGGAGTGAGCTCTGTGGCCCTTCCACATTAAGATGTGGAACAAAGGAGATACCAGCAAAAGAGATGGAGAAGGAGGCTGGGCGCAGTGGCTCACGCCTGTAATCCAGCACTTTGGGAGGCCAAGGCAGGCAGATCACTTGGGGTCAGGAGTTTGAGACCAGCCTGGCCATCCCCATCTCTACTGAAAATACGAAAAATGAGTCGGGCATGGTGGCGTGCACCTGTAATCCCAGCTACTCGGGAGGCTGAGGCAGGAGAATCGCTTGAACCTGGGAGGCAGAGGTTGCAGTGAGCTGAGATTGCGCCACTGTATTCCAGCCTGGGTGACAGAGCACCAGAGACTCCATCTCCAAAAAAAAAAAAAAAAAAAAAGGTGGAGAAGGACTGACCAGGGAGGAGACTAGACTCCCCTGGAGTCCTAGAAGCCACATGAGAGTATGCTTGCAGGAGGGGAGAGCCCAGCTGTGTTGTGGCTGCCGATGGGGCAAATGAGGCAAGCGCAGTTGGTCCCCTGAGTCATCTGGTTGCAGCCATTGGTGGCATTGTCAAGACCTAGCCAGTGGACTGCAGGGGTGAGAGCCTGAGTGCAGAGCATTGATGAGAGTAGGAGAGGGGCTGGAGAGGGCGAGTGGAGACAGCTCTTTCCAGGAGGTTGGCTGCAGACAGGAGTAAGGAAATGCAGCAGTAATGGCAGGGATGTGCAGCAGGAATTGTTTCTTCCCATCAGCTGTATTGAAGTATCATTGACAACAACTGTGTATCTTTATGGTGTACAATGTGCTGCTTTGATCTGTACATTGTGAAGTGATTAAATCAAGTTAATAAACATATTCATCACTTCACATACTTTTTTTTGGTGTTGAGACCATTTAGGATATAATCTCTTAGCAATTTTCAATTAAACAATCCTGTATTTTTTTTATTTTTTTGAGACTGAGTCTTGGTGCGACGCCCAGGCTGGAGCGCAATGGCACGATCTCGGCTCACTGCCACCTCTGCTTCCCGGGTTCAAGTGATTCTCCTGCCTCAGCCTCCCGAGTAGCTGGGATTACAGGCACCCACCGCCATGCCTGGCTAATTTTTTTTAGTAGAGACAGGATTTCGCCATATTAACCAGGCTGGTGTGAGCCACTTTGTTCTGCCAACAATCCAGTATTCTTAACTATAGCTACCATGCTATCCCCTAGCCTGCCAGAACTCATTCATCCTGTCCAACTGAAGCTTTGTACTTTTTGACCAGCATCCCCCCATCACTTCCCTGCCCTGGCCCCAACCTCTGGTAATCACCATTCTGCTCTCTGGTTCTATGCTTGACTTTTAAGATTCCATATGAGTGAGATCATGTGGTATTTTGTCTTTGTGTGCCTGGTTGAGTTCACTTAGCATAATATCCTCCAGGTTTATCCATGTCGTCACAAATGACAGGATTTTCTTCATTTTTAAGGCTGACTAGCTTTCCATTGTGTATATATATCACATTTTGTTTATTCATCTGTTGATGGACACAGGTTGATTCTATATCTTGGCTTTGTGAATAGTGCTGCAATAAACATGAGAGCACAGATAAATAACTCTTTGACATACTGGTTTCATTTCCTTTGGATAAATATGCAGTAGTGGAATTGCTGGATCATATGGCAGCTCTATTTTTAGTTTTTTGAGGACCCTCCATCCCCCTGTGCTGTTTTGCATAACGGCTGTACTAATTTACGTGCCTACCCACAGTGTACAAGGGTTCCCTTTTCCCAGTCCTCACCAACATTTATCTTTCTTCTGTTTTAGAACTGCCATCTTAACAGGTGTGAGGTGCTATCTCATTGTGGTTTTGATTTGCATTTCTCTGATGATTGGTGATGTTAAGCAGCTGGTCATACACCTACTGGCCGTTTGGATGTCTTCCTTGAGAAATGTCTGTTTGCATCCTGTGTCCATTTTTTAATCAGGCTATATTTTCTTGCTATTGAGTTGTTTGAGTTCCTTTTATATTTTGGATATTAACCCCTTATCAGACCTATTTTGTAAACAGTTTCTTCCATTTGGTAAGTTTTCTCTTCACTCTGTTGATGGTTTCCTGAGAATTTTTTTTTTTTTTGAGATGGAGTCTCACTCTGTCACCCACATCTTGGCTCACTGCAACCTCTGCCTCCCTGGTTCAGGCGATTCTCCTGCCTCAGCTTCCTCAGTAGCTGAAATTACAGGCGTGTACCATCATGCCCAGCTAGTTTTTGTATTTGTAGCAGAGACGAGGGTTCACCATGTAGGCCAGGCTGGTCTTGAACTCCTGACCTCAAGTGATCTGCCTGCCTCGGCCCCCCAAAGTGCTGGGATTACAGGTGTAAGCCACTGCTCCCGGCCTCCTGAGAATTTTTTTTGAAGAGGGACAATCAGCACTCAGCAGTTCTTTCTGAAGCGCCTGCTATGTGCCAGGTACCAGGCTACTATCTGACTTAAAACGGGGAACAAGCCAGAGTTCCTGGGTACGTGGGATTTCCATTTTACTGGGAATCACGGTGGAAGAGGCAGGAATGGCCACTGACAGCTCTGCTTAGTTCCACACGCTCACACCCATTGGTCTACTGGCCTCCACTTGGACTTACAATAGCTAAAGCAGAACATCTCCTTTTCCCACCAAACCTTCAGTTTCTCCCCAGTCTTCCCCATTGGATTAGTTTTCTTTTGGTGTGACAACAAATGGCTGATAACAAATTATCTTCCAGATTTGGAGGTGAGAAGTCTGCAGTGGATTTCAGTGGGCTGAATGAGGTGCTGGCAGGATTGTATTCATTTCCACAGACTCTACGGGAGAATTCCTTTCTTTGCTCATTCCGTTGTTGGCAGAATCCAGTTCCAAGTAGCTGAATGACTAAGGTTCCTGCTTCTGGTTGGCTCTCAGCTGGGGGCTGCCCTGAGCTCTGGAGGCCCCCAGAACCAACAGTGGCATGTCGAGTCCTTTTCATTCTTGGAATCCGACTTCCTCTTCTCCTGCATGTCCTCTGTGGTTGTCTTCTGCCATCCCTCTCTTCTGCTTTCAGTGAAGGGCATTCTCTGCTTTTAAGGGCTCACCGTCATTAGATTGGGCTCACACAGGTAATCCAGTATACTCTCCTATCTCAAGGTCTGTAACTCTAATTATATCTGCAAACTCTCTCTTGCTATGTGCAGTAACATATTCACAACGTCTTTGTGGCATGGGCATCTTTGGGGGCCATTCTGCCTACCACAAGCACCTCTCTCTCTCTCTCTCTGTCTCTCTCTCTTTAAGGGAGACAGGGTCTTGCTCTGCCACCCAACCTGGAGTGCAATGGCAGAACTATAGCTCACTGCAACCTTGAACTCCTGGGATCAAGCAATCCGCCTGCCTCAGCCTCCTGAGTAGTTGAGAAGTTGGGACTACAGGCACGCAACACCATGCCCGGCTTATTTAATTTTTTTTTTTTTTTTTTTTTTTTAAGCATCAGGGTCTCTCTGCATTACCTAGGCTGGTCTCGAACTCCTGATCTCAAGTAGTCCTCCCACCTCAGCCTCCCAAAGTGCTAGGATTACAGATGTGAGCCACTGTGCCCAGCCCCCACTCATAAATGCCACCACTTGGTTGCTCAAACCAGAAATCTGGGAGTCATCCTGTGTTTTTCCACAGACTTTGTCTCTCATTTACAATCCATAGCCAGTCCTTCCAGTTCCAAAATACACCCTGGAGTTGAATGGCCATTTGTGACCGTCCTCACTGCTGTTGCCTGGGTCAGGCCCCCAGAGTCTCTTGCCTGGGATGCTGTTGTAGCTCCGAGCTGGTCACCTGCTTTCCATCCTGGCTCCTGTGCAGTCTGCTCTTCACACAGCAGCCAGAGTGATTTAGCAATCAGCACACAGATCACAGCTCCCGGCTCCCCTGATGAAAGGCCTCCACCGGCTTTGCCTCATCCTGAGAATAAGATGTGAAGTTTCCCCTGCAGCCTCCAGCCACGTGTCATCTGCCACCACCTGCCGTCCTGCTCTGACCTGTCAGCTCATCTCTGTGTGTACCTTCTTTCAGTCACAGTGGCCTTTCTGTTCCCAGAAGTCCCATGTTCTCATGTCATCGCACTTGCCATTCCCTTTGCGAGAATATTCCCCCCGTGATAGCCCCACGATGGAACTTCGAGTCAGTCGGTTCTCTGTGTGGTTGAGGTCTCCCCGCAGAGGCCCAGCCTCCATGCTCTGCAGGAGCTCTCCTGAGGCACCCTCTCCAGTTTATGTTTTGATAGAAATTGTTACTCCCGGAAATTCTCCTTACTGATCTGCTCATTTGCTGCAAGCCAGATGTAAGTGCTCAGCAGGAACTGCCTCTCATGTTCCACTCCTCACGGGTCCCAGGGTCCTGACCCGTGGCAGTCGCTCACCATGTATATACTGGGGCAGCAAATGCAATGGTGGCATCAGAATTCTAGAGCCTTCTTGGAGAGTGAATGGTACTTTGCTGCCTTTCCATCTTAGTAGCTCAGAGGAAACGTGGAACTTGTAAGGGTTTGGGAGGTAGTTCCTGAATCAGACGTCTCCTCTGTTAAAGATGCCCAGTGTGGAGAGCGTTGTTATTATCTAATATATAGTGAGACGCTGAGGAGGACTTGCAGCCTCCCTTGGGAAATTTCCCTGAGTCTCTGTCAGAGGAGGACTTGTGTCTTGTGTCATTCTCTCTCACTGTGATAGCCTGGTACAAAGACATCCTCTGCAGACAAGAGTTGTTCCATCAGCAGACAAAGAGCTGGATTCAGCCCTCTGGCAGGAGTGCCACGCCTCCCTCCCCAGATTCCCCCTCCTCTCTCTCCTGCCCTCGCTTCCGAGAGCTTCCTTGCTGTGGGTTCCTAGACATAATTAAGATCTTCCGGGAAGTTGTCTAGGCTGTACATCATCTCCGTGGGCTTTTGAAATAGCCTCTGGTTTGTCATTTATTATATCGTTCCCAATTTGTCAAGGTCTCCTTCTCACATGGGGAAAAAAGGCACTCAGCTTCCAGGTGTACATGGGAATCGTTCAAAATACAGCACGGTCACAGCTCGGCCACCTGGCTGTTCGTTCTGCCCCATCTTTGAGAGGAGGCAGCATTGGCTCTGCTGGCTTGGTGTGGCCGCTGGCTGAGAAGGTGTCCTCCTCCTCTCTGCCCCTGCCTCCAGCTTGAGCAAGCCCTAGTTCTGCTGGGTGAGGGGGATGCTAGGATGTTTCTCTGCCTCCTCCAGCCTGCAAACCCCACCTGGCTTCTCCCTTCAGCTTTTGAGAGCTGTGGCTCAGAGGACTGAGGAGTGGATTGAAGCCAGCCCAGGGTCACGTGTGGCTTTATGGATGAGAGCCCTTGAATATGATTGTTTTCCCATTTTCTAGTTTTTCTTCCCTTCGGGACATTTTCTCATCACCTAATGCTAGTCTTCAAACTGTAAGGTACATCAAAATCACCCTGGATAGTTATTAAAATGCAGATTCCTGGCCCTCCTCTCAGATCCACTGAATTCATTTCTGGGAACCGAGACCCACGAATCTGCATTGTAACAAGTTTCCCCTTCCCTCCCAGCCCTCCCCATGTGACTTTGATGAGCGTGGTTCAGGGTCCCCCTTTGAGCCCTGCTGATATAATGGACCTCTCTGCTCGGGTCACCGCCACATCAAAGTGCCCTGCCACTCCCTAATCCCCCGCGGCCTCTGCCTCTGCCCCATGAATGCAGCCGCTCAGGTCTTTGCTCTTGCGGATGCGTGGCCACGTTCCTCCGCTCTTCTCTTCTGTCCCCGCAGGAGACAGCTGCCACATTGAGGCTTCACAAGCACTTCTCTGTGACCCCTTTTTTCTCTCCATTGTGACCTGACCCTATGGCATTCTTCAGAATTCATAAGGGAAGTGAGCTTTCAACGTGATTTCTTTTTTAAACCTATCTTTTTTATCCCCTTGAAACATGAGACTTTGCCTTGACCTTGGGTTTCAGGGATGATGAGTCGTCTTCTGCTGGTGCTACAGGCGTCCTGGTTCCAGCCTTGACATTGTTTTCCTTGTAGGTTCCTGGAGCAGGGATAGATTCTGGACTTCCAACATGAATTGTGTGAGATTTTTGTTGTTTTTTAACCTCTCCTGTTAACGTCTTCCTTCTCATCCTTCATCTATTGTGTGCCTGGTGCTCCTTGAGGGCTTTGTATTCTTGGCTTTGGGCTTCCTTCCCATGCGGCTTGAGGCACTGGCCCGTGTTATCTGTTGTTGTCTAGAAGTCTCTCCACAAAGCCCAGCCCCTTGCAGATGATTTATCTTCGCCTTCTGAGCTTCTCTTTTCTCTCATGTGGGGTGGAGGCATTCCTGGTCTCTTGGAGCGCGTTCCACCTTCTGGTGTCTTGCTGCGTCTGCTTGCTCTCCCAGGCTTTCTTAGCCAGGTCCCCGGCTGGAGTGGATGTTTGCTCTGAGCTTGGGTCTGTGCACGCTTCCCCGGCTGGAGTGAGTGTTTGTTGAGCTCAGGTCAGTGCACACGCCCCCAGCTACAGTGAGTGTTCGCTGAGCTCGGTTCTGTGCATGCGTCCTCGGCTGGAGTGAGTGTTTGCTGAGCTCAGATCTGTGCACGCGTCCCCAGCTGGAGTGAATGTTTGCTTTGAGCTCCGGTCTGTGCGCGCGCCCCCGGCTGGAGTGAGTGGTTGCTGAGCTCCTGTCTGTGCACGTGTCCCTGGCTGGAGTGAGTGTTTGCTGAGCTCGGGTCTGTGCACGCGTCCCTGGCTGGAGTAAGTGTTTGCTCTGAGCTCGAGTCTGTGCGCGCGTCCCCGGCTGGAGTGAGTGGTTGCTGAGCTCGGGTCTGTGCACGTGTCCCAGCTCTGCTTTGCTGTTTGTCGTTCATCCTCTGGATCTTGTTTAAAAAGTGAATGTTAGAACTGAAATTGACTCAAAGTCTTCCTCTTGGTTTGATAAATGAGTAGACCGAGGCTCTAGGAAGTGAGTGACTGTTCAAGGTCACAGAACACTCCCAGGGAATTTGTCAGCTATCAGAATTTAAACTGTGTCCCCTTTGACTCAGCAGCTTTATTTCTAGATGTCCATCCCAAAGACATACTTAAGCACATGCACAAAGAGACAGGAACGAGGCTGTAGATGGTGGTGTTATTTGAATTGAGATCAATAAAAGGCTGGTGGAATAGCTTGTTGGTTCGATCCTAAAATGCAGCGATGACAAAGAACGGGGCTGGTCTGTGTGCACCGGCGGGATGAGAGCGCAGGCCTGTCATGGAGTAAGAGGTAGCAACATGGCAAGCTGTGCCATTTGTCTCGGATAGAAAACAAAACCAGTAAGAGTACACAAACCTGTGACAGTGGTGAGGAGGCCAGGGCAGTGATGAAGGGTGACCTGCACTTTCTGTGCTCTGGACTTAGGCATTTGAATTGTTTTAATACAGATGGCATTCACAAACCATGCAGTTCACGTGTTCTAAGTGTATAATTCAGTGGTTTTCCGTGTATTCACAGAGTTGTGCAACCATCACCACTGTCCAACTCCAGAACATTTTGATGAGATCCTGTTCCTGTTTGCAGTCACTCCCCTCTCCCTGCAGCCCTTGGCAACTGTGAAACTACCTTCTGTTTCTTTCTGTTTTTTTTTTTTTTTTTTTTTTTTTTTTTTTTTTTTTTTTATAGAGACAGGGTTTCACCATGTTAGCCAGGATGGTCTCAATCTCCTGACCTTGGGATCCACCCACCTCGGCCTCCCAAAGTGCTGGGATTACAGGCGTGAGCCGCCGCACCTGGCCTATTTTATTTTATTTTATTTTTATTTATTTATTTATTTTTTTTTTATTATACTTTAGGGTTTTAGGGTACATGTGCACAATGTGCAGGTTTGTTACATATGTATCCATGTGCCATGTTGATTTCCTGCACCCATTAACTCGTCATTTAGCATTAGGTGTATCTCCTAATGCTGTCCCTCCCCCCTCCCCCCACCCCACAACAGTCCCCGGAGCGTGATGTTCCCCTTCCTGTGTCCATGAGTTCTCATTGTTCAATTCCCACCTATGAGTGAGAACATGGGGTGTTTGGTTTTTTGTCCTTGCGATAGTTTACTGAGAATGATGTTTTCCAGTTTCATCCATGTCCCTACAAAGGACACGAACTCATCATTTTTTATGGCTGCATAGTATTCCATGGTGTATATGTGCCACATTTTCTTAATCCAGTCTATCGTTGTTGGACATTTGGGTTGGTTCCAAGTCTTTGCTATTGTGAATACTGCCGCAGTAAACATACGTGTGCATGTGTCTTTATAGCAGCATGATTTATAGTCCTTTGGGTATATACCCAGTAATGGGATGGCTGGGTCAAATGGTATTTCTAGTTCTAGATCCCTGAGGAATCGCCACACTGACTTCCACAATGGTTGAACTAGTTTACAGTCCCACCAACAGTGTAAAAGTGTTCCTATTTCTCCACATCCTCTCCAGCACCTGTTGTTTCCTGATTTTTTATTGATGGCCATTCTAACTGGTGTGAGATGGTATCTCACTGTGGTTTTGATTTGCATTTCTCTGATGGCCAGTGATGAGGAGCATTTCTTCATGTGTTTTTTGGCTGCATAAATGTCTTCTTTTGAGAAGTGTCTGTTCATGTCCTCTGCCCACTTTTTGATGGGGTTGTTTGTTTTTTTCTTGTAAATTTGTTTGAGTTCATTGTAGATTCTGGATATTAGCCCTCTGTCAGATGAGTAGGTTGCAAAAATTTTCTCCCATTGTGTAGGTTGCCTGTTCACTCTCATGATAGTTTCTTTTGCTGTGCAGAAGCTCTTTAGTTTAATGAGATCCCATTTGTCGATTTTGGCTTTTGTTGCCATTGCTTTTGGTGTTTTAGACATGAAGTCCTTGCCCACGCCTATGTCCTGAATGGTATTGCCTAGGTTTTCTTGTAGGATTTTAATGGTTTTAGGTCTAACATATAAGTCTTTAATCCATCTTGAATTAATTTTTGTATAAGGTGTAAGGAAGGGATCCAGTTGCAGCCTTCTACATATGGCTAGCCAGTTTTCCCAGCACCATTTATTAAATAGGGAATCCTTTCCCCATTTCTTGTTTTTGTCAGGTTTGTCAAAGATCAGATAGTTGTAGCTATGCGGCATCATTTCTGAGGGCTCTGTTCTGTTCCATTGATCTATGTCTCTGTTGTGGTACCAGTACCATGCTGTTTTGGTTACTGTAGCCTTGTAGTATAGTTTGAAGTCAGGTAGCGTGATGCCTCCAGCTTTGTTCTTTTGGCTTAGGATTGACTTGGCGATGCGGGCTCTTTTTTGCTTCCATATGAACTTTAAAGTAGTTTTTTCCAATTCTGTGAAGAAAGTCATTGGTAGCTTGATGGGGATGGCATTGAATCTATAAATTACCTTGGGCAGTATGGCCATTTTCACGATATTGATTCTTCCAACCCATGAGCATGGAATGTTCTTCCATTTGTTTGTATCCTCTTTTATTTCATTGAGCAGTGGTTTGTAGTTCTCCTTGAAGAGGTCCTTCACATCCCTTGTAAGTTGGATTCCTAGGTATTTTATTCTCTTTGAAGCAATTGTGAATGGGAGTTCACTCATGATTTGGCTCTCTGTTTGTCTGTGATTGGTGTACAAGAATGCTTGTGATTTTTGTACATTAATTTTGTATCCTGAGACTTTGCTGAAGTTGCTAATCAGCTTAAGGAGATTTTGGGCTGAGACAATGGGGTTTTCTAGATATACAATCATGTCATCTGCAAACAGGGACAATTTGACTTCCTCTTTTCCTAATTGAATACCCTTTATTTCCTTCTCCTGCCTGATTGCTCTGGCCAGAACTTCCAGCACTATGTTGAATAGGAGCGGTGAGAGAGGGCATCCCTGTCTTGTGCCAGTTTTCAGAGGGAATGCTTCCAGTTTTTGCCCATTCAGTATGATATTGGCTGTGGGTTTGTTGTAGATAGCTCTTATTATTTTGAGATACGTCCCATCAATACCTAATTTATTGAGAGTTTTTAGCATGAAGGGTTGTTGAATTTTGTCAAAGGCCTTTTCTGCATCTATTGAGATAATCATGTGGTTTTTGTCTTTGGTTCTGTTTATATGCTGGATTACATTTATTGATTTGCGTATGTTGAACCAGCCTTGCATCCCAGGGATGAAGCCCACTTGATCATGGTGGATAAGCTTTTTGATGTGCTGCTGGATTCGGTTTGCCAGTATTTTACTGAGGATTTTTGCATCAATGTTCATCAAGGATATTGGTCTGAAATTCTCTTTTTTCGTTAAGTCTCTGCCAGGTTTTGGTATCAGGACGATGCTGGCTTCGTAAAATGTGTTAGGGAGGATTCCCTCTTTTTCTATCGATTGGAATAGTTTCAGAAGGAATGGTACCAGTTCCTCCTTGTACCTTTGGTAGAATTCAGCTGTGAATCCATCAGGTCCTGGACTCTTTTTGGTTGGTAAGCTATTGACTATTGCCACAATTTCAGAACCTGTTATTGGTCTATTCAGAGATTCAACTTCTTCCTGGTTTAGTCTTGGGAGGGTGTATTTGTCGAGGAATTTATCCATTTCTTCTAGATTTTCTAGTTTATTTGCATAGAGGTGTTTGTAGTATTCTCTGATGGTAGATTGTATTTCTGTGGGATCGGTGGTGATATCCCCTTTTTCATTTTTTATTGCATCTATTTGATTCTTCTCTCTTTTCTTCTTTATTAGTCTTGCTAGCGGTCCATCAATTTTGTTGATCTTTTCAAAAAACCAGCTCCTGGATTCACTGATTTTTTGAAGGGTTTTTTGTGTCTCTATTTCCTTCAGTTCTGCTCTGATTTTAGTTATTTCTAGCCTTCTGCTAGCTTTTGAATGTGTTTGCTCTTGCTTTTCTAGTTCTTTTAATTGTGATGTTAGGGTGTCAATTTTGGATCTTTCCTGCTTTCTCTTGTGGGCATTTAGTGCTATAAATTTCCCTCTACACACTGCTTTGAACGTGTCCCAGAGATTCTGGTATGTTGTGTCTTTGTTCTCGTTGGTTTCAAAGAACATCTTTATTTCTGCCTTCATTTCATTATGTACCCAATAGTCATTCAGGAGCAGGTTGTTCAGTTTCCATGTAGTTGAGCGGTTTTGACTGAGTTTCTTAATCCTGAGTTCTAGTTTGATTGCACTGTGGTCTGAGAGACAGTTTGTTATAATCTCTGTTCTTTTACATTTGCTGAGAAGAGCTTTACTTCCAACTATGTGGTCAATTTTGGAATAGGTGTGGTGTGGTGCTGAAAAAAATGTATATTCTGTTGATTTGGGGTGGAGAGTTCTGTAGATGTCTATTAGGTCCACTTTATGTAGAGCTGAATTCAATTCCTGGATATCCTTGTTAACTTTCTGTCTCGTTGATCTGTCTAATGCTGACAGTGGGGTGTTAAAATCTCCCATTATTATTGTGTGGGAGTTTAAGTCCCTTTGTAGGTCACTGAGGACTTGCTTTATGAATCTGGGTGCTCCTGTGTTGGGTGCATATATATATTTAGGATAGTTAGCTCTTCTTGTTGAATTGATCCCTTTACCATTATGTAATGGCCTTCTTTGTCTCTTTTGATCTTTGTTGGTTTAAAGTCTATTTTATCAGAGACTAGGATTGCAACCCCTGCCTTTTTTTGTTTTCCAGTTGCTTGATAGATCTTCCTCCATCCCTTTATTTTGAGTCTATGTGTGTCTCTGCACGTGAGATGAGTTTCCTGAATACAGCACACTGATGGGTCCTGACTCCTTATCCAGTTTGCCAGTCTGTGTCTTTTGATTGGAGCATTTAGCCCATTTACATTTAACGTGAATATTGTTATGTGTGAATCTGATCCTGTCATTATGATGTTAGTTGGTTATTTTGCTCGTTAGTTGCTATAGTTTCTTCCTAGCCTCGATGGTCTTTACAATTTGGCATGTTTTTGCAGGAGCTGGTACCGGTTGTTCCTTTCCATGTTTAGTGCTTCCTTCAGGAGCTCTTTTAGGGCAGGCCTGGTGGTGACAAAATCACTCAGCGTTTGCTTGTCTGTAAAGTATTTTATTTCTCCTTCACTTATGAAGCTTAGTTTGGCGGGATAGGAAATTCTGGGTTGAAAATTCTTTTCTTTAAGAATGTTGAATATCAGCCCCCACTCTCTTCTGGCTTGTAGAGTTTCTGCTGAGAGATCAGCTGTTAGTCTGATGGGCTTCCCTTTGTGGGTAACCCGACCTTTCTCTCTGGCTGCCCTTAACATTTTTTCCTTCATTTCAACTTTGGTGAATCTGACAATTATGTGTCTTGGAGTTGCCCTTCTCGAGGAATATCTTTGTGGCGTTCTCTGTATTTCCTGAATCTGAATGCTGGCCTGCCTTGCTAGATTGGGGAAGTTCTCCTGGATAATATCTTGCAGAGTGTTTTCCAACTTGGTTCCATTCTCCCCATCATTTTCAGGTACACCAATCAGACGTAGGTTTGGTCTTTTCATATAGTCCCAAATTTCTTAGAGGCTTTGTTCATTTCTTTTTATTCTCTTTTCTCTAAACTTCCCTTCTCTCTTCATTTCATTCATTTCATCTTCTATCAGCGATACCCTTTCTTCCAGTTGATCGCATCTGCTACTGAGGCTTCTGCATTCTTCGCGTAGTTCTCGCAACTTGGCTTTCAGCTCCATCATCTCCTTGAAGCCCTTCTCTCCATTGGTTATTCTAGTTATCCATTCTTCTAATTTTTTTTCAAAGTTTTTAACTTCTTTGCTATTGTTTTGAATTTCCTCTCGTAGCTCAGAGTAGTTTGATCGTCTGAAGCCTTCTTCTCTCAACTCATCAAAGTCATCCTCCATCCAGCTTTGTTCCGTTGCTGGTGAGGAACTGCGTTCCTTTGGAGGAGGAGAGGTGCTCTGTTTTTTAGAGTTTCCAGTTTTTTTGGTCTGTTTTTTCCCCATCTTTGTGGTTTTGTCTACTTTTTGTCTTCGATGATGGTGATGTACAGATGGGTTTTTGGTGTGGATGTCCTTTCCGTTTGTTAATTTTCCTTCTACCAGACAAGACCCTCAGCTGCAGGTCTGTTGGAGTTTACTAGAGGTCCACTCCAGACCCTGTTTGGCTGGGTGTCAGCACCGGTGGCTGCAGAACAGTGGATTTTCGTGAGACCACAAATTCAGCTGTCTGATAGTTCCTCTGAAAGTTTTGTCTCAGAGGAGTACCCGGTTGAATGAGGTGTCAGTCTGTCCCTACTGGGGGGGTGCCTCCCAGTTAGGCTGCTCAGGGGTGAGGGACCCACTTTAGGAGGCAGTCTGTCCGTTCTCAGATGTCCAGCTGCGTGCTGGGAGAACCACTACTCTCTTCAAAGCTGTCAGTCAGACAGGGACATTTAAGGCTGTGGAGGTTCTCGCTGAGTTTTTGGTTGTCTGTGCCCTGCCCCCAGAGGTGGAGCCTACAGAGGCAGGCAGGCCTCCTTGAGCTGTGGTGGGCTCCACCCAGTTCGAGCTTCCTGGCTGCTTTGTTTACCTAAGCAAGCCTGGGCAATGGCGGGCGCCCCTCCCCCAGCCTCGTTGCCGCCTTGCAGCGTGATCTCAGACTGCTGTGCTAGCAATCAGCAAGACTCTGTGGGCATAGGACCCTCCGAGCCAGGTGCGGGACACAATCTCCTAGTGTGCCATTTTCCAGGCCCGTTGGAAAAGCGCAGTATTAGGACGGGACTGACCCGATATTCCAGGTGCCGTCTGTTTCCCCTTTCTTTGACTAGGAAAGGGAACTCCCTGACCCCTTGCGCTTCCCGAGTGAGGCAATGCCTCGCCCTGCTTCGGCTCGCGCACAGTGCGCTTCACCGACTGTCCTGAACCCACTGTTAGGCACTCCCTAGTGAGATGAAACCGGTACCTCAAGCAGAAATGCAGAAATCACCCGTCTTGTGTGTCGCTGGGGCTGGGAGCTGGAGACCGGAGCTGTTCCTATTCGGCCATCTTGGCTCCACCCCTACCTAATGTTTCTATGTATTATCTTTTGAAGGCAGTAGACTCAGCTCCTTCATGTGCAGAATGTGAAGCCAGATGAACTGGATCAGAGCATGTAAAGTGCTTGCCATGGTGCTGGGCACTTAGCTAGCCTCCAGTGAAATATCAACTGGCATTGTTATTGTCGTGTCCTCTCTTCTTGGACAGTTGTCCAACTTTTTTTTTTTTGAGACAGGATCTCACTCTGTCACCCAAGTTGGAGTGCAGTGGCATGATCTCGGCTCACTGCAACCTCTGCCTCCTGGGTTCAAGCGATTCTTCTGCCTCAGCCTCCTGAGTAGCTGGGATTACAGCCACCAACAAGCCCAGCTAATTTTTATATTTTTAGTAGAGACGGGGTTCTGCTTTGTTGGCCAGGCTAGTCTCAAACTCTTGACCTCAGGTGTCCTGCCCGCCTTGGCCTGCAAAAGTGCTGGGATTACAGGTGTGAGCCACCGTGCCTGGCCCCAACATCTTGAATAGTCGTATGGACCCCATGAGAGAGAATGAGCTCTCTAGAAATCTAACAGATTATCATACAGCTTGTTGGCCTGGTTGGGATTTATACCCTGTCCCTATTCCTTGATTTGCAAGGGTCTGGCATATGTACAACAGGGCCATACACATTTAAAAATGGACATATATTTTCCCTGCAGTGAACATATGTTACTTATGTAATTTGAGAAAATAAACTTTTTAAAGAAACAGAGAACATTATAAAGCCATGTTAAATGTACCTTGTTAGTTGGATGGTATCCCTAGTGAGAGTGATAAATTTTGTCTTTGTTGACTGATTTTTTTTTTTTTCCTAAGTTTTTACAGTCAGGCTCAAGTTAGGTATTGGTCAGTAATTCAGTCAGGAAGGAATGAGAGTCCAATTTGTGGATGTTTCATGGGTTCTGAGAAACTAGATGGAGTCTTTTCCCTTTTGAAGCTTCTAATCTAGGTAGACGGTCAAGGTCATGATCTGATGTTCTATTAATGACTCCAACGACCTCCACCACCATTGCCATCCATGGAGCATGCTTTCCGGACCAAGCACCCTTCTGACTGATTCAGCTCTTCCTTGATGCATCCTCTGATGTTAACCGGCAAGAAAGATGTGATTATTCTCTTCGTTCTGGGCAGGAGACTGTGTGCCGGGCAGCTGAGCCCCTTGCAGAAAGTGGCTGAGCCAGGATTTGAACCCAGGTCTGTCTGGCCCCAGTCCCTGTGCCTTTTGCAGTGTTGTGTCCTCACTCTGTTGACATGCATCATTTTTTAGCTGCCCCATATCTAACTGCCTGTGGTATGGCATAGAGTCCTAGCATTGAGGCAGTTCTGTGAAACCCTCTGCATGGGCTTTTGAAATTGCAAGGTTCTCTTCTTAAGGGCAGGTTGCACAGTAATTTCCCGAGGAAGGCTTTGTTCCATAAACCCAGGCCTTACAAACAACAGTTTCTGCCTCTGATATGTATAACTCTGCTGCTTTAAGAATGAATTGCAGAAGTCACATGTGCTTATTGCACCAACTAGAAATGCTTCACAGGGCCGGGTGCTGTGGTTCACGTTTGTAATCCCAGCACTTTGGGAGGCTAAAGCCAGAGGGTCACTTGCAGTCAGGAGTTTGAGACGAGCCTGGCTAACAAGGTGAAACCCTGTTTCTACTGAAAATACAAAAATTAGCCGGACGTGAGGGCAAGTGCCTATAGTTCCACCTACTTGGGAGGCTGAGGGAGGAGAATCTCTTGAAGCCGGGAGGCGTAGGTTGCAGTGAGCCGAAATCATGCCACTGCACTCCAGCCTGGGTGACAGAGCGAGACTCTGTTTCAAAAAAAAAAAAAAAAATGCTTCACAGGTTTAGGATGAAAACACTTATTATCTATTGCCCTCCATATCCCAGGGCGCAACAGTTAATAGCCTGAGTGTGTCCTTTGTGCTCAGACCACCATGTGCATACCTGGATGATACCTTAGCATTCTCACCAAAATAGAACCATACTACATGCATTTCTGTTAATAGTTTAATTTTTGAACCCAGGTACATCTGCTGTTTGGAATGAGCTGCTTTTTGTTTTTGTTTTTTGGAATGAGCTGGCTTAAAAACAGCATTTGGGGTGATCCATGATACCCTGTCCCTTTGCTGACAAGCTGACACTTCCTTTTTTGGATCTGTAGGGTGCAGTTAGGGCCCAGAGTTCTTTCGAGCAAATACTTCTGCACCTCTTGGTTCAGGGCAGGGAATTGTTCTGTCTGGCACAACTGTCCGCATGTTTTATTCCAGCAAAGGAGTAGTTTTCATTGTCCAACTGCTTTTCACTTAGGGGGAGAAACAGAACTCTAAAGTTTCCGTCGGAGGCTCTGCTGGGCTCCATCACATGAGCAGGTGGGACTGCGGCTGGGGAAGGGTGTGATGACAGCTTTGATTTTATGCAACAGCCATTCCCAGCTGTCCCTGTGCATGCGTTATATATTTAGCTGATCTCTTGGAAGAGAGATGCAGCTTCGAAACAGGTGAGCAGATTTCTCAGGGAAGACACATGAGACATGAAACTTAATGGAGAGGCATTCTGATTTTAAAAAGAGGGCAGGCTGTCACTCTTGCATTTGGCTTTTAAAAAATTCTCATGTTGGCTGGGCACGGTGGCCCATGCCTATAATCCTAGTGCTTTGGGAGGCTGAGGTGCGTGGATCACTTGTGCCTAGGAGTTTGAGACCAGCCTGGGAAACATGGTGAAACCTCAACTCTACCAAAAAAAAAAAAAAAAGGTGCAAAAATTAATTATCTGGGTTTGATGGTACACGCCTGTAGTCCCAGCTACTTGGGAGGCCGAGGTGGAGGATCACCTGAGCCTGGGGAGTTCGAGACTGCAGTAAGCCATGACCGTATCACTGCACTCCAGTGAGGGTGACAGTGAGACACCCTGTCTCAAAAAAAAGAAAACTCTCGTATCTTTGACACTTGGCGTGAGACTAGAAAGTAATTTCTGTTTTTCTCGTGTTTAATTATCACAAGAGTTACCATTATCCCCATTTTACAAATGAGGAAACTGAGGTTCAGAGAAAGGAAGTAATGAGTCCAAGAGCTGCTAGTTAGTGACACCTATAGGGAAAAACAAGTTGTGTTTTTCTTTTTTCTTTTTTTAAGATAGAGACATGGTCTCACCATGTTGCCCAGGTTGGTCTTGAACAACTGGGCTCAAGCGATCCTCCTGCCTCAGCCTCCCAAAGTGCTGGGATTGCAGGTGTGAGTCACCGTGTCCAGCTTCAGGTTGTTTTTCCGTTTATACTCACACCACTCTCAACACACCATTTTTGCCGCCACATGTGTAGGGGTTTCTTCCACACCAGGCAATTCTCCAACACCAGCCGAGCTTCCTACAGTTCAATTCTGACAGGACCTCACAGGGTAAGGGCTTAGTCCCCCAGGCCTGCCTTTATTTCGGATTTCAGTTGCAAGTCCGTGTTGTCGCCTGTGCTTCTGACCAACCAGCCCCTCTGGAGACCATGGTCTACCAGTCATCTCAGTAGCTTATAAAACAATACCTGTCACTTAGGAGATTCCAAGGGACTTTGGAGCTGTATGCCAGGAAATGTTGCGAAATCAAATAATGTGTATTTCCTATTATGAATTACAGTGTCTTCATGATAGAGCCAAAATTTGAACCCAGGGATGGCTTGTGTCTCTGCCCACACTATTGATCATCTGCAATTCTCCATTTATTACAAAAAAAAAAAAAAAAAAAAAGAATATCCCACTCAGACAACATGGTTCTTGGTCTTGGTCTTGAGGGATACAGTCAAGTATGTAAAATTTTTTTTTTTTTTTTTTTTTTTTTTTTTTTGAGATGGAGTCTTGCTCTGCCACCCAGGCTGGAGTGCAGCGGCACAATCTCGGCTCACTGCAACCTCTGCCCCCTGGGTTCAAGCAGTTCTCCTGCCTCAGCCTCCTGAGTAGCTGAGATTACAGACACCCGCCACCATTCCTGGCTAATTTTGTATTTTTAGTGGAGATGGAGTTTTACCATGTTGGCCAGGCTGGTCTGGAAACTCCTGATCTCAAGTGATCCGCCTGTCTCTGCCTCCCAAAGTGCTGGGCTCATAGTGAGCCACTCTCCCCGGCCCAGCCTGTACTTTTTGGGTAGTATTTCCTTGGCTTGGATATCACTGGAGCCCTTTGCTTTTTAGTGGAGAATCCATTACCTGGGAAGTAGGTTTGTATAGTGTGTTTTTAAAGCATTTGGAAGGGTTAAAATTTATGGTTTTCTTAAATCATGAGTAGACAACCAAAAATGTTAGCATGGGTGCGAGAGAGAGAGAGAGAGTGAGTGTGTGTGTGTGTGTGCGTGTGTGTGTGGCATGCAGGGGAGTAGGCTCCCTTTGGTGTTTAACACATGGCCTTGGATGTTCCCAAGTGGGGGATTTTGAAATTAGGCAGGCTGGGGTTTCCATCACTGGGTTCATCATTGACAGCATTTTCTAAAAACCCAGCCCTCCATTTTCTCAGCTGTGAAATAGAGATTTCGTGCCGTGGTGTTTGAAGCCTCAAGTGGGACTGTTAAATTGTCCAGGCCGTGCTGTGCTCCTGGGGCCATATAGGTAGTAGCCCCTTAGCACCTTTACTGCTGCCTGTGGATTTGTGTTTGTGCTGGAGCCCAAGCCCATGGCAGGGCACTGGAACCTCCCTCATCTTGTGGGAGCAGCCATGTGTGCTCAGCTGTTGACCAGGCTGTCCAGAAAGAGCAGCGCCTCTGGAAGGTGCTGTAGCTGGAGGCTGTTGGGTAGCCACATTCCTTGCAATGGAGTGGCAAGTTATATTTTGGAGGGAGATCTGAGCTGTTCGCTCCCTGGCTTCTACCTCCCAGCCTGTGCACTTTATATACCCTGTGGAGTGATCCCTAAAAACGTCCAATCATCCCACTTCTTCTGAATCCTCCAGGGGCTGCTTGTTTTGCTCAGAATAAAATGCCATAGCCTGAAAACCCTTACTGTCCTGTCTGTGGTCTCATTTCCTACCAAATGTCTCCCTCCTTCATTATCCTTTAGCCACATGGGGCTTCCCCACTGTTGGTAGAACACGTGGGTGCCCGCCCCAGGCCCTTTGCATTTGCGGTTCCCGGGAACGTTCTCTCCAGGACTGTGCAGAGCTCACGCCCCTGCCTTATCCCAGTCTCTGCTCAGACAGCTCTTCACTAGCGAGGCCTTTCTTCGAACCTTATTTAACTAGCACTCGCCACCATCATTTTCCCACTCTTTAACTTCCTCTAGCCCTTCTCCTGGCCTGGCATATTAAATAGTCACTTCTTGGGTCTCTGAGTCTCCTCAGTGGAACAGAAGCTTCATATTGGCACTCACTTTCCCCCCACTTGATACATCCCTGTATCTCTAGTGCCTGGTGCCTGGCAGGTAATGCACCTTCAGTAGCTAGTTGTGTAGGAAGTAAATGAAGGACTTGCCCAAAGTCACCCCTGCTAAGTGGTGGAGCCAGACTTTGACTCCCAGGATGTGTTTCATTGCACAGCTCCAGGGTCTTGTTGCCTGTGTTTCTCCCTTTGCCACAGTGAGCACTTGAAGGTGGTGGATGTTACTGTTAGGAAGAGCATTTCCTTTGTTGGAACACTGAGTAACTGGTGTCTTGTAGACATCATTGGCACCTCACCTGGAAGGGTCCTTTCTCCTTTGGAACCGTAAAGTGTCCCAAATTTCCCAAGACACAGAACCTTGCCCGTTGTTATGGGACCTGGGCATACCTCATTTTGTGCATTTGAATGTCCTGGGAAATCATCTCCAAATTTAAAATGATTCTTTATTTTCGCCACCAGCATCTCACACCGTTTGCATCTGGGTCATGCTCAGCTTGTTCACATTGAAACAAAACAGTAACCTCATCATGCCGCTCTCCGTGGCATCAGAAGTTTCACTTAATTTAGACAGAAAACCCTATGTGTTCTCTGGTGCCTGCTAGCAAGCTCAGCACAGTTTATACCTATTTTAGACGACTTCACACAGATACCCCCAAACAGATATGGCCAGCAGTGATGAGATGAAAAGTTATGAGTGTTCTCTAAGTTTAGATGACCTGCTGATGGTACTGACTAACCCACAGCTTTTCTGGAACATGAAAATTAGTTCTTATTGAACATAAATGTCTATATACTTCTACCAAACAGTCTCCCTGTCTATTTGAATGTAAAGAGAGAAGGCTTCTTGTTTTTGCCAAATCATTATTTTCCCATTTGGAGTGGAACTTTTATAATTATGCCATCAGGGAGACACAGGAGAAAGTTGCTGACTGTTCAGAGGACAGGCAAGCAAGTAGAGTGTGGATTTTTCCCGTGAATAAGGTAGATGTTAACTAGGTTGATTGGCTCAATGGGAAATCCCAGTTAATAGCATCACCATCTTCACATTTGGCACGAGATTAAAATGGCCAGACTGAATCCTGCTTGGAGGCTCCTCTGAGATTTTGATGTGAAAATACTGTGTAATCTGCAGTGCTACGTAAGTTGAAGCAGTATCATTATTTTGATTTCTGTGACAACCCATTACATATGGATATAGTTTTCAAATTTTAATTAGAAAATTTGAAATTAAATACAGCCTTATTTTTTGCTTTTTGACCTTTCTATTGGAGCTTTTTAAGCACAATGTAAGTTTCTGATTGAACATGGAAATATCCAGCCATGTAGATGAAAGCTTCTGTCTTCTTGGATTCCAGCAGGTGTACTTTTCATGCAGTCCTTGACCAGGGCAAAATACAAAGTTCTGAACACTGTCAAGGTAACTCAGAATATGAGCAGAAATTGTTAATGCATTTCAGATTGCATTGCTAACCAATATCTAGAAGCCTTCTATTTTTGAAGTCAGTGTGAGCTATCATCGACATGAATAGAGAAGTATGTTTTTCTCTTGGGCTATTAAATTGTCATTCTTTCCATTTTACTTTACATTATTATTATTATTATTATTATTATTATTATTATTATTATTATTATTATTATTTGAGATGAGATCTCACTCTGTTGCCCAGGCTGGAGTGCAGTGGTACGATCTTGGGTCACTGCAGTTTCCACCTCCCAGGTTCAAGCGATTCTCCTGCCTCCGCCTCCTGAGTAGCTGGGACTGCAGGTCCACACCACCACACCCAGCTAATTTTTGTATTTTAAGTGGAGATGGGGTTTCACCATGTTGGCCAGGCTGGTCTCGAGTTCCTGACCTCAAGTGATCCACCCACCTTGGCCTCCCAAAGTCTTAGAGATTACAGATGTGAGCCACCATGTCCAGCCCCATTCTTTCAGTTTTAAAACTCATGAATCACCCTCAGGAAAGATGCAACTTAGAAAAGTTGTAGTTTGATCAGTTGCAAATGTTTGTATTTATTGTTTAGATTTGACTTTCAGAATTCAGTCACAATTGATTCTTTATGAATTGATTGGTTTATTGGGGGAATGTGCAAAGAGTGTAGAATGGTGTTGTCGTCTGTTATTTTTGTCTCTCAAATGACTTGACATTACTCAGACTTTAATTGTGCGGCCTTCCTTAATACCCAGATGTTCTTTTACTCCCAAGGCAAATGAACCTTCTCGATTTGAAAGTAAATCCGATGTTGTGCTTGCATGAACTTAGCCTCATGGCATGAATGGCCTTTCATGCCTTGACCCTGTATACTCACCTTCGGCAGTTGAGGGGTGGGAGACATCTAACCTGTTCAGTCGATTCCCTTACTTTGTAAATATTAATCCTTAAGCTATGGAGCAACATGGCGCATTTACCTCTTATTTTTATTTTTTTGTGCATGCCATCTACGTGAAATGATATCACCATCTCTGTAACTTCACGGTCTAACTCAATCTAATTTAAAGTGGTCTCTCGGCCGGGCACGGTGGCTCATGTCTGTAATCCCAGCACTTTGGGAGGGCAAGGTGGGTAGATCACCTGTGGCCAGGCATTCGAGACCCGCCTGGCCAACGTGGTGAAACCGCATCTCTACTAAAGATACAAAAAAATAGCTGGACATGGTGGCACGTGCCTGTAATCTCAGCTACTTGGGAGGCTGAGGCAGGAGAATGGCTTGAACCGGGGAGGTGGAGGTTGCAGTGAGCCAAGATTGCGCCACTGCACTCCAGCCTGGGTAACAGAACGAGACTCTCCCCAAAAAATAAATAAATAAATAAATAAATAAATAAATAAATAAATAAATAAAGTAGTCTCTCAAGAAGTAACTATGCAATGGTTAAAGACTCTATGTTAGTTAACTATTGTTGTATAACAAATTACCCCACAGTTAGATGACTTAAAACAACAAACATTTACTATCTCACAGTTTGTGTGGGATAGACAGCCTGGGTGTGGCTTAGCCACATGCCTGGCTCAGGGTCTCTCCTAAGACTCTATCAAGGTGGCAGTTGGAGGCTGTGGTTGTCCCAAGGCTCCACTGGAGGAGGGTGCACTGCCCCTCGTGTGGCTCATGGGGGCTGTTGGCTGCGTGCATCAGTTCCTTGCCATGAAGTTCTCTCCGTAGGGAGCTCATAAGAATCAATGAACAAGAAAGGCCACCTCACACAGAAGCCGCAGTCTTTGTAACTTAATCTCAGTGGTGAAACCCCATCACTTCTGCCGTAGTCTGTTTATTGGAGGTGAGTCAGTAAGTCCAGCCTATGCTCAAGGGGTAGGGATTATATAAGAATGTAATATATTGGAACCATCTTTTTTTTTTTTTTGAGACAGTGTACCCCTCTGTTGCCCAGGCTGGAGTGCAGTGGTGTGATCTCGGCTCACTGCAACCTGTGCCTCCTGGGTTCAAGTGATTCTCCTGCCTAAGCCTCCTGAGTAGCTGAGATTACAGGCATGTCCCACCATGCCCGACTAATTTTTGTATTTTTAGCGGAGACCAGGGTTTCACCCCGTTGGGCATGCTGGTGTCGAACTCCTAACCTCAAATGATCCGCCCACCTTAGCCTCCCGAAGTGCTGGGATTCCAGGCGTGAACCACTGCACCCTGCCTGGGGTCCATCTTTGAAGCTGCCTACTGATGGGAAAAGTATAATATAGTTAGGCTTAATTTTGTATTATTTCATACATGGAATTGAAATTTTTGGCATGCTTGCTAAAACTGAACCAGGGCAGCAAGGAAGTCAGGTAGCTGCAGGGGAAGGTTGACTGGCTAGTTGCTAAGAGTAAATTCATGACTGTCCAGGGTCTTTCCCCAAGCCTTCAAGGTCAAAAAGCTTATTTCTGCATCTGTACCCTCCTGGTGTTGAAGGTTGCTGATTCTTCTTAAATATAGTCCCAGAGGGGCTGGTGCCTTGGGGACAGGGGGCTGGTGCCTTGGGGACAGGAGGCCAGTGGCTTGATTGCTAATGAGATGTGTGGACCTGAAGCGGGTTGAATGAATCGTGATGAGCAGGACCTCCTTGCAGAGGGCAGCAGTCTGGGCCTGGCCAAGATGAGGAGATAATTTGTAGTCAGGGGCAGAGCAGGGCTGTGAGTTCACCATTTTGGGTATGTATTAGCACCAGGCTCTGCTAAGCAGCTGCAGCCAGCTTCATGGTGCGGTGCCTGCCACAGTATGTCTCCTGGTTGCCCTGCTGACGGGCTCCACTGCTCTCTTACCTGCCTTTTCTAAGTCCCATGGCTAAGTGCAGGCTCCCCTCAAATTCTGATTACATAGTTTACATATCACTAACATATAATTATAGTTTACACATAATTTTATTTGTGATCTTACATCAGATCTTTGCAGGTACATAGAAAAGTCATTGGTTCTCTTAGCTTTGTTACAAGAGACAGGAGGCCTCTGGCTGTCACCGTCTCCCACTTCCCACCCTTCAGAAGCCCCTCTTGGAAGCTTTTCCACTCATGCTTTGGGTTGTCGCCTCCATATCTCTGATCAACATGCCTGTTGCCACTTTGTTGTTTTTCAGTTGTTGGAATTACTTCTCATTGTGGAACAGGAAGGGTAACTGTCTTTGACTGCTCCACCTCCAGAAAACACACATAACACGCAGCTCCCCATCCTCTGGCACAGTGGTATCATCATTTTGGTTAGATCGGTATTCAGTGATTACATTATTATAACTGGAAATGCTGTCCACAGCTGTGAGGTGCATAATTGTTTTTCCTGCACAATCTCTTGATTTCTCTGGTGTTAATACTTAATTCAACTCCAAGTTTGTCCTCAGTGTGTAAATCCCCCTGGTACATTCAGGCACTTTAGGCTGCCTCCCGCTTGCACCCAAGACAGTCTCTCCCGGTGCCTTCTGGCCTACTCTAGCCAGAAGCCTGCTGCTTGTGGGCCCACACTCTCCAACTCACTTTTTTTCTTAACGGCTTTCTTGAGATATAATGCACATAACATACAGTTCACCCTTTGAGAGTGCATAATTTGAGTGGTGTTTTTTTTTTTTTTTTTTTTAATTTGTTTTTGAGATGTAGTTTTTCTCTTGTTGCTCAGGCTGGAGTGCAGTGGTTGGATCTCGGCTCACTGCAACCTCTGCTTCCCGGGTTCAAGTGATTCTCATGCTTCAGCCTCCCGAGTAGTTGGGGTTACAGGCGCACACCACCATGCCTGGCTAATTTTTGTATTTTTAGTAGAGATGGGGTTTCACCATGTTGACCAGGCTGGTCTCGAATGGTTGACCTCAGGTGATCTGCCCACCTCAACCTCCCAGTGTGCTGGGATTACAGGCGCGAGCCACCACGGCCGACCCTCAGTGGTTTTTATATTCACAAATGGTGCAACGATCGCCACTCTCTAATTACAGAACATTTTTGTCATGCTCCAAAGAAACCTCATACCCTTTAGCAGTCGGTCTTCATCCCTCCTTCCCCCAGACCCTGGCAACTTAAGACCTTCCCTGGACATTTCATGTTCTTGGGCTCGGGTAATCTGCAGCCTTTTGGATCTGGCTTCTTTCCCCTGGCTGAATGCTCTCATGGTCTATCCATGTTGCAGTGTGAGTCGGCTGTTCATTCCTCTCATGGCTGAATAGTACTCCCCTGCATGACTAGACCGCATCTTGTTGACTTACCAGGTGATAGCCCTTTGGGTTGTTTATGCTTTTTTGTTACTATGAAATATTCTCTGGCTCACTTTTGTGTTTGATCCCCTATATCTTGGGATCTATGTATTAACGATTGCTAGAATTCTTCCCTTCTTTAGGTGTGGGGTAAAGTTTCTGCAGGGTCACATGTCTGAAAATGCCTTTATCCTGCCTCTCACGTGACTTGCCTGGGTATATAAGGCCCAAAATAATTTTTCTCCAGAATGTTGAAGATGTTTCTTCATTGTTTTCTGGATTTCCATGTTGCTGTTGAGAAATCCTACGCCATTTCTAGTTTTTATCCTTTGTAGAAATTCTTCTTCCGCTTCAAAGTTGGTAGCCTCTCTTCTCTGTGCCCTGTGTTCTGAAGTCTGTGAATGAGGCTTGCTTTTGTCCATTTTGCTGGACATTCATTGAACTCTTCCATCCTGCCCCTCGTGTCTGTTGGCTCTGAATTATATCTTTGATTTCCTCGTCTGTGTGTTATCTTTTTCTCCTTTCTTGATCTCTTCTCATTTGGACTTGTAGTTCTCTATTCCCCCCCTCTTTTTTCGTTTTGAGACAGGGTCTTGCTCTGTGGCCCAGGATGAAGTGCAGTGATGCCATCTTAGTTCACTGCAACCTCTGCCTCCTAGGCTCAAGCGATCCTCCCACTTCAGCCTCCTGAGTACCTGGGACTACAGGCATGTGGCACCACGCCGCACTAATTTTTGTGGTTTTTGCAGAGGTGGGGCTTCGCCATGTTGCCCAGGCTTGTATTCCATTTTGTTATTCATTGCTTCTATTTTCTGGAAATTTTGCTACCCTTTCCCTTACTGTCCTTGTTCTATTTTTGCTGTTATATAGTTTCACTCTGTAAAAGGGCTTTTGTGTGCTTTGTGTTTTTCTTTTTCTACTTTTTAAATATCTCCCTATTCTTACTTCATGACTACACTGTCTCCTCCTCTCTCTCTGGAAATATTACCCACAGTTTGCTTTTGAAGTGTTTTCCCTAAATAGTCTCTCTTTCCTGCAAGTTGCTTTTC